>NC_134042.1:31806210-32146918 GCF_965140245.1 Athene noctua | reverse complement strand
CTCAGTCTGAGTCGCTCATAATATGTCCGTTGTTTTCCACACAGAAAACAGCTCCACAAGAGCTCGCTGATATTGTGTAAACTTAGTCTCCACAACCAGCTCTTTATGGCTCCAGCATTC
Organism: Athene noctua; assembly: GCF_965140245.1. Taxonomy (NCBI): domain Eukaryota; kingdom Metazoa; phylum Chordata; class Aves; order Strigiformes; family Strigidae; genus Athene; species Athene noctua. Next base: position 32,146,798 of record NC_134042.1, on the reverse strand, counting down.
AGCTCTTCACACTGCAACAATATTTCTATTTTCTCTCTTTCCTACATAGATCATAAGCATTCCGGGCATGAACATATGTATTACGACCGGTTTTAAATATTACAAAACCAAAAGTAAACAAATATTAATTGTTTATATATGGCACTTGGAGCTGTAAAGAGATACAATGTCTTTGTTAGCTAATATGTAGTTGTTTACAGGGAGAGGTTTTAGTAGTAGGGGAACTGCAGGGGTGCCGCTTTGGCTTCTGTGAGAATTGTGTGTATATATAATTTTTATAATTATTTTCTTTTTAAACATATTCAGCTAGAAAGAAAATGGCTGTATTTTTTTTTTTTTTTGGGGGGGGGCGTTATGGAATCAGTAGAGTTGAGGCAGGAGGGGACATCTGGAGAGTGCCCAGTTCCTTCCTTCTGCTTAAAGGTGGTTGTTCATGACCATATCCAGTTGAATTTTTAATATCTAGGGATGCAGAGTACACAGACTCTCCTGACAACCCTTAAAAGAAGAAATAATTTTTCTTATGTTTAAATCAGATTTCCTGTATTTCAACTTGAACCTGTTGCCTCTTGTCCTGCACTGGACATCAATAAGAAGAGCCTGGCTCAGTCTTCTTTACAGTAAAGACGACTGATATTTAAAAACATTTATACAGTTCCCCCCCTAAGACTTCTATTTGTTTGCTTAAACTTGAGATTTTTTTTTTTATCTAAAACTTTCTTCTTGGCAGAGCAAGGGTCTTTTTTAAGAGTTCACTTCTGTTGCAGAGCAATGAAAATATTTTTCAACATTAGTCATTTTTTGATTATCTAAACAATATATAAACTTTTTAAAATTTATGTAAGAATTTTTTTTCAGCATTTAAAATCCTTTTTTACACATTTTTTCAAATCTCTTTTGAATTTTATAAATTGTTTGAATTGGTAGAAACAAGCATTTTAGACTGATAAGAGTTATCAAAAGTTTTCCATTATAACACATCAAATTATATTTTGATTGATCTAAATCTCTACTAATTACTTGGGCAGTTCTTAGATCACGATTTGTAACAGATATTTATATTTACCAATATGTAATTTTAGAGGTGAACTATAGCAGAGATCTGCACTTCTCATTTTGCATGCGATTTATTGGTAAGCACTTTCTAGAGGTTCCATTCATTGTATGTCTTGTCAGTTCCTCCTTCTTTTCTAGAGTATTTGTGATATTTTTAATATAGTAAGAAGTATGGAGATATCAGCTCTAGCTTCAGTGTTAAGATACTTCATGAGCTGCATTTGTAGATGTAGTTGTACCAATTATAGAGGAATACAACTCTCAACTTTGGTTCTATTTCTGTTTCTGAGCAATCATTAGTTGCAATGAAAGTATAATAGAAAACTGTATGTTTAGTTTTGACATATTATATGACATTTGCAGAGGGCTGAATAAATTTATTAAAATGCATATATTATATTTTAAATCAAATTGTACTAAAACTTGTAAGCCCATTTTTCAGCTCACAGGATGCTTATAAAATATTTTAAAGTGTAGTCATTATTATTCAAAATAAGAATAATATTGGAATCCAGAGTCTACATTCTGATACTAATTTATGAAGTATTTGATATAATTCAAACTGCAGGGAATAGTTCTGATTGATTACATAAATCACTTTATAATTCTAGTGGAATGTGAGCTAATAAACAGGTCCACACTATACATTCTATTGGAGTGTAATTTTAAACTTTATCTTAGGAAAGAGTTTTCAAATTTCTGTGATTGTTTAGGAATATAAAATTTGAATTAATGACTTTTCAGACAGAAAAGCTTTACTGCATATTCTAAATTATTCTTTTTGGCACTATTTTTTCAGGATTGGTCTATATGACATTTTGAAATGCAGGCATTTCTGAAATGAAAATGAGTTGTTGTTGGACAATACCCACAAGTACTACACACCAGCTTCAACCAGGAAGCAAAAATGAATAAAATTACAATATAAAGTTTAGTGTGACTGTAGCTCTGCAAAATAAACTCTGTTATGAAAAAAAAAAAGTAATCTACATATTACAACAAAGCAATTCTGTTTTATTGCCTTATTGTTTTGTTTAACATCCATCCCCCTCCCCCAAACAATAGGGGATTTTTTTCAAGTGCTAGTGGAGCTAGAGACTAGACTTCAGAAGAATCAGGATGACAAGAATCTTAATTTATACAATTTAAGCTTAGTATCTATTCTGTTTGGGTATGCACGTACAGGTTCATATGCGTGTATATCCACATTTCCTAACAAGATTGGTTTTAAGGCACAGTGATAACATTTACCTTCAGTCAGTTTCAGAAGCAAATAGCCAGTCATCCAGCTTTTATTCATTACTGTTTTATACTGTGGCCCAACTCTTCCACCATGTTATGTCACCGTGTTTGCTGGGTTCTATGCATTATAAAATCACTCACGGTAATCAGCAGGAAATACGTTTAGCAACCAAGGAATTAAGTTTCTGAAAGAAAGTAGATGTGTGGTAATTAATAACCATCCTGTATATGTCTAGAGCTATAATCATCCTTACTAAATGCATAGATCAGAGATGAACTAAATTACTAGAAGCCTACCAGTTCAGCCTTCAGGAGTGTTATATAGGCTGGGCTGACAACAAGACCACATATTTGTTGTACACATTAACAGAAAAAGTTAAATACTTATGGTGAAGTAAAATTCATAACTATAAACATATGAGACATTTTTAATATCATTGCTTCTGTGCAAATACTTCCAAAACACTCTTTTAGAAATAGTGCAACAGATAGATCTATTAGTGTTTGATTGCCAGTCAAATTATTAACTTAAACCAGTAAAAGAGAAGAGAGCTAAGCAGTTTTATTTCTCACAGTGGTCATGCATTCAGCAGGTTTCAACATGATAAAAATTATAGTCATAGAGCTGGTTTTGTCCTGTTTCACAAAGGTAGACATAAAGGAAAAGGCAGGGTAGACAACAAAAATTTATTATTCTAACCTCTGCACTCCAGCCGTTATCAGTGATGTTCTGTTTCTCATTTTAGGCAGAACCTTCCTTCCAACAAAAAAAAAGTCCGAAATCTTTTCTTGTGAAATTATAGAAGGAAAAAAAAAAGTATTTATGGGAAAAGTATACACACTTCAGTGTAACAATATTTTTCAATGGGAAAAAAATAGCATCAAACACTTGCCAACTAATTCCAGTTCAACTGTGTTCTCTGGGGATGTATTTGCTCTTCAGTCTTGTCTGTATTCCAGTTGTACATTTTGTAGATGTGTCTAATTTAGCCATAAACTGGCCCTAAATTGCTATTTTTCATTAAAAAAAAATCCCAACATGCAAAGTGCAGAGCTGCAGCAGGATTGTTAGCTTTCCAAGGTACACTGTCTGGAGCTTTGGCCTGGACCCAGGCCAATGACCAGGGTCAGGGAGTGAGCTACACTAAGATTTGAAACACTCACAAAATTTGACAGCTTGGCTCAGCAACACTTCTAATTTCAATACTGAAATATTTCTGTATTGTGTGATGCTTGGAGCAAATACTGGGAGTGTTGTTTACCTTGGGATTTTGATTTTGGGTTTTCTTTCAGGATGTGGTGAATTTTTGGGGAGTGGTGAGGTAGGGGCACCTTTTTGAAGAGGCATTTAAGATCTTTGGAGGCCACCTCCTATTCTGGGCTATATCTTCTTTTTTGGAAAGAGAATAAGGGGAAAACATTACAAAGATTCAGTAGCCATACTAAGTTGTAGACTATTTTCATTTGTTCCTCTAGCTGCATGAAAATTACATGTCAATCGTTTATGTATATGAACCTCAGATTTTGAAAGAGCCATCTTTCATATACTTTTGTCTTTAATATCTCAAAGCCACATGCAAATATTCACATTCATGTGTACAAATCACAAACATTATCCCATCAAGACACAAGCTGTACTTGTGAGGTGTTTTCAGCTGCTCTATTGAAAATGGTTAGTCTGCCAATGCCCCTATGTATGATGTAGTCTCATATCCTAGGAAAAATTTGTGTCCAAAGGTTTTCTGTGTCAATTCCACTGTGAAGGACCTGAACCAATATTTTTGTTGAATGTCGTTCTTTTTCACATTGTTTTTCAGGTCTATGACTTTTTTGGACTAAATTAAGTTAACCGACAATGTTTCTGGTTTGAAGAAAAAAGCTTATCATGCTTTAATGAAAGAGAATTGCTAGCTACAGTTTTTACTTTTTGACTGTCAGAACCCGGTCCAAAACTGCATGATTTATGAAGACAGCCTTGCTTTCTAGTTCTTTTTCAGACCCACCCTTTACTCTCTGAAAAAGAATCTCTAAATAATTTATTTATTCTATTTTTTTATATAAAACACTTTTATTTTAAAAATCTCAGCAAACTAAACATTTCTAAACTTAATTTGTACAAATAATTGATTCATTCAGTTTATGTTAAAGTTGGCTGAGTGTTATACCAGAAATGCTATCCAGTTATGGCCAGTCTGGAATGACTATTTTTTTTAATAGGAGCCATAAAGGCCAGGCACCAAATACTTAGCCACTTTTTTTTTTTTTTTTTTAAGAGAACACGTTTACATTGATTCATTAATTTATAATCCTCTTTCACATGGCCAGAAGTGAAGCCATTAACATAAAAGATCACTCTTTAAGTTAATAAATGCTGTCTTTAATGTAGTTCTCTGTAGTGTGCAACTAGGCATATGATTAAAACGCACAGACACACACTTGATAGTGGAACAATCCCTTCCTGACCCTAAAAATGACCTCATGATCAATTGACAGGTAAGTCACAGTGAAGTAATTTTTAAAAGGATAGTGTAAAAGCTGTAAAACATGAACATTGACATATCACAGTGTACCCAAATGAGCTGTCATTCACTTTTGAGGATTTTGATTTATACTTTGCATCATCTTGTCATTACAAATAGTTTGCTTTATTTTAAAGCATGTCATCATTTATTGGAAATTCTTAGGTTTTTCTTGGTTTTAACGTTCTAGTATGTTGGCATCTGCTCTTTTACATTTTATTACCTCTGGATAGAAACTGATTAAATTCCTACAAATACCCTTGGAAACATTGTTAACAGTCCAAAACTCTTGAGGAATATGTAACCAACCAAACAGGACTTATTGTCAAAGCATGCAACATTTCTAGTATATTGTTTGCTGCAGTATTGCCCAATAGTTGCATTTCAGCCTACTCTCAAAAATATCATCATTGGCCTGTTTGTTTCAGTAGAGTTGTACTGATTTATATTATCCAAGAATTTGGTCCAGAACAGTCTTACTGAAATCACACTTCATAGCAATTTCTTCCTTCTTCCTGTTCCCTGAAATATAATTATCGGTTGCAGTTAAAACTTTTTCAGCATGGTGCTTTGTAGTACAAAAATATAGTAAAACATTTTCAGTTTACAATGAGAAGGAATACACTTCTGCAGAAAAATAAACATATGCAAAGTATTTTCCAAATATATATTTTCTTTGTGCTGCAGAATTCCTCCTGGGCAAGTAATTTAATCTTTCTATGCCTCAGCTCTCTACCTGAAAAATGGGAATAGAAGGGTTTTTTCCAAATACTTTCTTTCAATCTTGTCTGACTAAAATATTAGCTCTCCTATGCAGTAACAATAATTACATATTACTCCATAACCATTTCCCAAACTCAGCCAAAAGTCTCATATGATTAAACCAAATAGAATACTTTGGGCCAAATACAGTTTTTAAAAATTCTTTTTCTGAAGACAATTAATGAACAATTAGAAACTAGGACACTAGGAGAATCACAGGGGAAGAGAACTGTCTGATGGCCTCTGAACTCATCTGTACAAAACAGTAAGACACAAGTATCTGTCCTTTCACTTTACTGATTAGTTAAATTCACTTCTTCCAGACAAAGAACAGCAAAGCAATAAATCTGTGTCTGCTCTTTATGCATAGACAGAAACAGGGCAGAATATGTGGGAATGATATGTTAACTTGAATATTAATTTGTTATGTTAATGGATCTAATGCTTTCCATAACAGAGAATACCATACTTTAACATGCTACCTTGACCAGATTTTCTTCTTTTAACTCTTCATGCTGCAGTATTTGAGGGTATCATTGCAAACGCTTCACATATCCAAGTAACAAAAGCTGTTTGTTCTGTATGCTGTTTCTCTGTCCATTTAATGTCCTGTAATTCAGATTTCAAACCAATAGAATTTTACTGGCAAAAAATTATTTGATTGGGGTATTTCTCATTCCACTGGATAATGCCTCTTCTTAACTAAATTTAATCGCTTCTCATTAATTATCCTTCAACTACAATAAAGAATACTGGAGAAAAAATGCTAAATAAAAAAACAGTCAGAAACTAATGTCCCTAGGTGGAGAACACAAACACACACACATTTTTAACTAATGTTCACTGCAGTCAATGGTAGCCTTGACATCTGTTGAGTTTGGACCCAAATTCTCCTGTTTTCTGGTCACCAGGTCTCTGCCAGGACTTCATTCTCCAATTCACCAAGAGTATATACATAAGCAAGTGGAATCAAGGCTTCCATTACAGACATTGCAGAGTTGCCTTTAGGATAGTTTCCTTGCAGTACTATTTGCATTTTCAAAGCCATAGAACTGTAGGGCAATTCGATCATCAGGTGGAATTTAGAAATTAGTTCAGAAATCACCTTGGTCGTCTCCACAGTCATGATTACTATGCATGTTTAATACATTGACCGTGGCTGCATTTTTCTACATTGCAAGTAATTCTTGTACTTTTCAATCAATATGATCCACAGCAACAGACAGGTAGTATTTTTGAGCTCTCTTTCTCAAACAATTTTCAAAATGTAGAATTTTACTCTACTTTCTTATATTGCAGAATAGTTTAGGAGAAACCTCTTGAGATCATCTAATCCAATTATATGCTTAAAGGACAAGAATCTATACATTTCAAGAACACAATGAATAAATTATTATATAGAAAGATCAAAAATATTTCAAATATGTTCACTATGTGTGATTAAGAAAAATGTGATATTAAAAAAATATTACAATTGAGAATAAATGCCCATGATGAACACTTTATGATGAAGATGCAGATTACATATGGCAGATCTATGCCCAAATGACTACTGATTTACACATCGGCCAGATCTAATGACTTCCATTTTGTAAAAAATATCCCCCCAGAAAATACGGTTACATTGTTACGAGTTTGTTTTATTTTACCTATTTTTGCTATTTGTTACATGAAGCTGTTATGCTGCAGGAAACATTTTGATTTGCATTCAAGTTCTTGAGCCAAGTTTATAGTAGGCTGACTCAACATAAGCCAGTTCATGGGAACATTCCCTCATGTATCACCAAATTGCATATCTGGAGTCAAATTTGTCAGCTATTTTAACATCAGGCAGCAAATCTACACAGCAATTTAGAACAAGAACTCAAGAGTAATGTCATGGGTGTGGTCTAAGAATTTACTTTGAAAAAAACTTTTAAGTTAAAAAAGAGTAGAAAATTGTAATAAGTAGAATTTGTAAGAAGTAATCTAGCTAGTTGTTTAGGCCCATTGCTAAAAATAAAACCAGAAAATACTTTTTAACCTAATTATAAGTTAATTTTAAATTAGATAATTAAAATATTATGAGTACATGAAAATTACTTCTTCCTGTATCTTGGATTTTCAGGTTTGAAGTAACTGCTGAAGGAAACCTTGTAACTCGAACCCACCCATTTTGGCCAACAGCTGAAAACAATCATACAGATCTTGAAATTACACAGATGTCGATTAGGGGAATAGTTTCTTTTAAGTCAACAGCATCAATACTTCTCAGGATACTGTCACACAAAAACCTACACTCTGCAAAAACTAGTCTTCTTATCTCTCCGTTGGATATTGTCGTCCCACTGTAACACAAAGCAGCCTTAACATCATATTGAAAGTTATCACACTGAGGAGAGTTCATGAGTACAACATTGAGATGTAGATATATTTAAATTTATTAAAGGTTGACAAAGCACTGATGTTATATTTCAAGTCAATATATCACAGCACCTAACAGTGAATTGCTAAATTTAAAAATTAGATCTCTGAAAGGGTTCTCTCCCATAAAAAATAAGTTGAGATATGAAATATCCCAAGAGGAGATTGTTAGGGTTTAACCGTTGATAAAGAAGCCTATGGAGATTTGATTGAGGAAAAAAAAAAAAAAAAAAGTGTAATATTCTCTTTTTACATGGGAAGCTAAGCCAACATGCCAAATTGAAGACTATCTGGAAATGAAACATAAATGAAGAAGGCCAATGAAAACATAATTACAAATGGCCTAGAAATAACAACAGAATTTATGAAGAACAGCATGAGCAGGGTGGGCCAGGAAGAACGCAAACTCCCATTTTACATTCTAAGTGTGGGAATTAAAGAGATTTACTCACATGGAATCTCATTTCAATCAGTCAGAAAGATGGAGTGGAATTCATGCACATCCCAAGACTAATAGACCACAAGATGTTTGAAATTGCACAGGTTTTCTGGTATCAAAAAAACGAAGTGAGAAAAACAAATCCTGTTCAGGAAAGTGTCCTGGTGCCTTCCCAGAATCAAAGAATTTAAAAGGCTATAGTGCAAACATGAAAGGAAAATAGTGAATAGTGGCACTGGTGTTGAAATGGAAGAAATATAAAATAATATAAAAAAACAGAGCAGTCTAAGTTTTCCTCATTTTTCTACACAGCGAGATACTGCAGCAATGAGAAAAGAGAACACTTGGAAAAGTCGATTTCATACTACAACAAAGTGTGTCTATTGAAATTACAGGATACTCTACTTCAGACTGCATGCAATAACAAACCAGTGCTTTCTTCTGGACAGTACTATGGCAAAGGACTATAAGAAAGTATGTTACAAAAAATATAAACATTTGCAATTACATGTTTGAAAGTCTCTGGAGACGGCTTAAGGGGGTTCATCTTCTGGCACTGTAGCACAGAACATCTTCAAGTAAGCATGAATTCCTCTGGATTGAAATTAATCCTCAGCATTTAAAACTTCTAAAATGTTTGGAAACAGTGGGAACTCATTTCTTTTGGCATTTAAAATAAAATTAAAACTCATGAGGCTTTCTGAGTTGCCTGTAGACCAAGCAGCTGTCCTTTTCTACTTATTGTACAAACTCGATGTCCTGATGGCTCTGGTTGAAATTCACAGGGAACCAGCTGTCTTTCTCGAAGAGGCTGGGTCTGGCTTAGCACAGCACAGTGCAACACAGGAAGCTCAAAGAGCAGGAGAGCTGATATGAAATCCACAGGTTTCCATGGAAGAGCTGATGAAACTGATAGACTCTTGTAAACTTTTCCAGTTTTAATGAGTATAAATATTTTCATTAAAAAAGAAATATTTCTGAGCCAACTAGATAAATCATTGGGGTTTACCTTTCAAGAAGTATTCACTAACATTCAGTCTCTAGGGTGCCTACAGATCAATAATGAAAATTATCATTTAATTATAAAACTGTCATCTCTGGTACTAGAGACTCTATCCCTCTCTGCACCAGTATAAAACTTTCAACCACTACATTTTTTCACTGTTCAGTGAGACTGCTACCTAAACTTTTTTTATTAGCTTGGTTATCTACATTGTATGGATGCTCTTCAATATCTTTGAAAAAAGTTTCATAAACTCAGTTTCAGTGGTCTTTCATACTTTATCCATTCTGTCTTCTTTTTGCCTCATCTGAGGAATTCCTGAACTTAATTTGATCTTAATATGAATGTGAAGAGAATTTGGAATAACAGTTGTACAATATAGTCATACAAAAATGTGCTTTATTTGTCTGACATCTATATATACTAGTAAGTGTATTTTTAAAATAATCAGAAGGTCTTAAGCTGCAAATGAAATAGGAGGTAATATTATATTATAAACAAACAAAATGGGCCACGTTCAATTTGGATATAATTTCTTTTATTTTAGTGGCATTACATCAGGAATTTATTTGACCAGGTATACTCAGAACAGCAAACACAAATTAAAGCTATTGAGAAGGTGTTAGAAAATAAGCAGGTGCAAAGCACCTAGAAAAGGGATTTACAGTTCTCACAGTAAAATTTTGTAAATTCACAGACAAATCAAACACTCCTATAGCTGTAGCAATCTGTGAGAAAGTTACATGTTTTTCGGACCTATGCTGCCACATTGAAAGGTTTTGTGTGGATATTTTCTCCATTTTCAGTGTTGTTACTGTTCCTAATGTTATTGAATTATCCAGGCAACATGAGGACCCCTTTTTGCACTACACTACAGAGACTCAGCAAAAGAGAGCATCTGCCTATATTAGATGAAGTTATACAAATGATAGGAGGAAGGATACAAGGAAAGAAATAACTTGAAGTTACTAATAGATTTTAACTTTCTTCTATTTTGGGCCAGTGCTACCTCTTATCTCCAGATATTTCAAATAATTGATCTATTTTGGTGAAAAGAACCAAAATCTCTTCAGTTAATTAGATTGTGAACAATATTGCATGAAACATTATAGCAACGCCATAAACAACAGCAGAAAGCTGAAAGAAATCCCACAACTCTTTGATAAAGATTGTTAACAGTTTTATGTATCTGAAACAGAAAGTAGAATTTCAGGAAAGAATCACCTTACTCTGGAATCTTAATGTAAAATTGTTTGTCAGCAGTTGTTTTTCTGTATGGGGAACATAAGACAAGTTAAGTTTTCATTCTCATAACTTACATACTGAGAAACTTTCAAGTTAATTCACTTAATACTACTATGACAATGAATAAGAATGAACAAGGTTAATTTTCTCTTTCTGAAAAAAAAAAAAAAAATCCTAGAAATTTTGAGTAGCAGAAACAGTTCAGGTATCTCTTAAAACCTCTGAAGCATCCCTAACCTCTGAAAGCCAAGAAGAGCATTGATTCTAGTTCATGTTAAGGATCATTGTGTGCAGAAGTCCTTTCAAAGTACACTGATGATTTATGTCAGACATCAGAGCATTGACTGGCCAAATATATTCCACACTTACACTATCTGATACATATGCTGAAGCATTACATTGACTTCAAGAGTCTGAACTGTCTCAGTCTCCAGTGAAGCATGTACACAACAATTTATTTGTGACTATTCATGTGAAGAAAAGCTTCCAGTTCATTTTGCTGAGGCATGTACCTCATGGCAACTTTTATATTGTAAGGAAGAGTCAGGCTTTCAAGCAAGAGGTAAAGAACTGGAAAAACTATCGTGCTGCTACCTTGGTCTGAAAGTTGTAAGTGGGAAGACAAGAGAGGGCTGAGAGTTGTGTAGAAAGAAAAAGAACCAATAGTCATACAGATAAATATATATACTGGTGTGATTCTCTGAACAGGACTACTATAAAAATGTTATGGTTTAAATTATTTATTAATAATTTATCACATCCAAATATTTAAGTGATTTTATTCAAGGATTTGTTTTGCTTAGATCATCTTATCAGGAGGCAGAAATAGTATTCTGGGAACTTAAGTAACCCATGGCAATAAAGAGACAACTACAATTATGGTTAGAAAAATCCAACAGTATAGAAAAAAATGTTTATACAGTATCCTTACTATAACTTTGGTACAATAGATGGCAATTTTTATGATTTTATTGGGTGATCACTGATTTCCTAGCTACCTACATGCTTCAGGCACAGGAACAAACCACAAAAACAATTCATTTAAAATAATGGATTCATGTCTGTTCTTCACAGAGAGGCAAAAAAATTTGAAAAGATGATCCAGTATCTTAAAAAGGCACAGACACCAAGAGCCAAATAAAAAGAATAATAATAAAAAGAAGTGGTGTCTTTTATTTAAAAATACTCAGTTTTAATTATATCTAATGATTCCTGGCTTCTGATTTCTTTATGCTTTAGTCTATGTTAGTTTTTAAGAAAATAGTGACAGCTTGGTTAATCATTAAGTAAATTGCAAAACATATGAACTTATAAAGAATGTCAAAACATATACACTGGATCATCAAATTCAGTAACATCTCTTCAATATAATACATGTTTGGGAGAAAGCAAGCATACTGTGATAATCCCAACAATGTGACTTCCCGGATTCTGGTAATAAGAAAAAAAGAATAAAGATATATTTCAGAGAAAACATTTGGAACAAACAACTGAGAAAACAGTTTTTGGTGAAGAACCTCAGTTAACAAAATAGTGATTCAAAATCAGAAGATATCACCGTGTATATAAGAACGGATTATCTCATAAAATGTAATCTACTATTGGGTGAACCATATACTGACCATGAACATGTTGTTGACATGATTGGTCGATACTTTCACAAAAGCCAGAATACAAGACTTCCCTGCAGTATTCACAGTATCCTCTGTCAGGACTGTTTCTTGTGAAGGGAATTCAATCTCCATGCTGTAGTTAATCCTTGACCTTCCATCCACGTTTGCCAAAGAACGTGACACTTAGTGTCAATTAGTGATGTATATTGTGACTTAGACACAGGTCCACTGGGACCTGGATTGCAATCAGCAACAAATTACATGGAAGGCTTTGAACAGATCAGATCAGATAGTCATGAAATGTTAGCCATTAGACATGACTTAGCCAAATTTGAACTGGTAACTGATGAGATAGTGGCTCCATATTACCACTTCTGTTATTCTACTGACAATTTGCTGATCCATCCAAGATGTGTCTGGGGTTGTATGTCTTCAAAGACATGCACCTGCACCAGGGTACTTCAAATTGTTTCTATTGCATAGATAAGTTTTTTCATGCCATTTTAGTCAATGTGCATTTTGTTTACAAACACAGCTAAACTGAATACAGAATCAAAACCAATCAGAAAACAATATAATTATAAAGGGCTATGTATTTTTAATGCATTACATAAAATTTCCCCTGCTAAATATTTTATTAGAATTTATTTTCTGCTGTAGTTCAGTATAATAGTACTAGGACTACGTGTATTGTTTTAGTCTTCTATAAAGTTATCACTGACTTTATCATGAGTTAACTAGAATTAGGCCTCAAGTACTGTATATGCCATCAGAAATTCTCTAGATATTATCTGTAGGGATGAAGCACTTTTCAGTTTAGTTCATGGTACTCTGAGATAACAAATTTAATATTACTGTTAAAATTGAAGAGTAAGATGCATCATCATAAATAACATGACTGGGCATACAGGTTTGCTTTTACAAGAAAATGAGTTCTTTATTTTAAAGAATTAGAAACTTAAGGAGCCATCTGAGAAGGATTTTTTTCAGACAGAGCATTAAAACAACACTGTGGAGGGCCAGAAAATCTGGAAAATCATTTGAGATGGTAGGAAATACAGTAGAGTATTATATATGAAAAAGCCAGGAGGAGCAGTTCCAGAAATAACTTCTACTCACCTGTAGGAAAGACTGTAAGCACAAATAGGTTCCCATTCCAACTCTGAAGGTCTTTACAGTTACAAAAAAAATATACAATATAAAGTAGGAAAAATAAAAACTTGTACATAAATCTGAAATATAAATGTTTATACATTTTTACTTGGAATAAGTATTTGAACCCACATCTAATAAAAGTACACAGGTGATTTTAAATATACAGAAATACGTAAACTATGCATAATATTGGGGACATCATATCACCAAGTTCTGTCCGAAGGCGTGAATGACTGGAGGGAAAATTTCGTACTAAGGATTGCCACTTCTCACCAGGGCTTTCCTTCTACCTATAAATAGGACCACAAATAAGATGATGCTTGTGACGCTGTGACAGCTACTAGGCATCTTTCCATTGCAACACACAACCTTCATCTTTGTGCAGGCAAGAGTGAGGAAATACTCATGGTTTCAGCTCTTTAGGTTAGGAGAGAACCTGGTCTAGGCTGACTGGATTGCAGAAAAGTGAAAGGACTTTGTGGATGTCATCATTACTGACCTGGGGACTCAGCTGAGTGCACCTGGAAAAATCCACTAAATCCTTTCCTGAGCAGAGAATAACAAGAATATTTCAAGACCAGTGATGCCGTAAATATTTGTGGGAACCAAACATTCTTTTTAAACACATTTAATGAACAGTGAAGCTGAGTGAATGAGTGATCTTTTCAGTGGTAGCACTCTTTTAGCTCCAGTTCAGGAGCTGGTTACTTCAAACGAGATGATCTTTAATGATATTTTTAATGTCACTTAAAATTCCCTGAAATCTTTAGAATTTTTCTAAATTTATATTGGTATAAACAGCTGTAAAACTGATCAAAATCTCAGATTCTTGTCAGGTCTGGGCTTTTTTGGTTATTTTTCTTTGGTGTGTTTATGTCTACTAACTCTCTGTTATGAAATTCTAACCTTGTTTCATTTAAGAAATTTTGAACTTGGGTAAAAATGTAGAAAAGACATGCAGCTACTGAATATTCAGTATAAAATTTCCCCACTCTGTCTAGAAAAATAATTAAATCAGCCCTTACTTAACAGAAGTTCTGGATGCCTTCAGCCAAATTAAAATATCATCTGATAATACTTTGAGGATTTTTTGCTAAAGGAAATAAAAAAACAAGTAGAATATTTTTTAATGGACACTTCCTGGGAGAGTTAGGGCAGGTTTAACAACCTTTTTGATTTTGCATATTTGATGACCATAGGAGTAATAAGGTTGTTACAATAGTAGCTTTAGGAGCTTCTTAAATAGCTGTAGGAAAGTGTTATTGTCAGCCTGATGTTGCTCTCTAAAATCCTTCTAGTTAAAGAGAACCTGACAGTGAGCGTCAAGGTGTGAAAACTGAAACATAGCAGTACCCCCGGGAAAGCAGACAGTAGAACTGCAGATCTGTATATCAATACTTTGATACCATATATAAACACAGTTGATTTTTTTTCTCCAAGTGTTATACTAATAAATGGAAATCAAAAGAGAGGCACCCTCTGGGATCTTTTAGATTCTCAGATTTTAGATTCTCACAACCCCTGAGCTCTGATGACTCTGGTGAGCTCAGGGGTTATGAGGCATTGTCTACTCGAGATGGAAAAAAGATCTGAAATTCTTCACATTGAGACTGAGGCATGGCATATGTAAAGGCTTTTTTAAGATAAAACATCTCTAGGATTACTTATTTTAAATGATATTGAAAAGTTTTAATTCAAAGAGTAATCCACCTTTCTTTTGTGTGGTTCTTTTTTTTGAAAGTTGAATGAATCTTTGCTATAAAACATTACTATTGTCCATGGTCACAGCACCATGGAATGAATTTCATTTATGCACTAGTTAATTAATACACATTTATTCTGTATAACTGAGTGAAAAGTGATACTGAAGTTTATGCTATGTTCTGCTTTGAAGCATACGAAACAGACATCATGTCTGAGAGATGCAGTTTTAATGATACAGTACATTAGAATTCATTAATTTCTTAGAGATTCGTGTGCTCTGTTGTGCATGCACAGAAATGCCTACATGGGTACAGCAGACACTGTCAAATGAAAAAAAAATAAATTACTTTGTTGTCAGTGCAAGGAAATCCAACTTTTATCACCATGTTTTGCATGGCCAACAGAGTGCTGAATTATTATCTCTTCTGTAGACATAAAAGACTAGATCCACACAGAATACATGCTGATTATAAAACGTGGCAGTGTTTCCCTGCACCTGCTGCATCCCAACTCTGCAGTGTGACTAGACAAAGTAAAGTCAACCCCACATGAGGCACATGAAAATGCTTCATGCACTGTAGTAGTGTTAAAAAGGTTGAGAACTATTGGTCCAGAGAATCTATGCCAGTGTCTACAAGTTTTTTCATAGCAAGTGTAATTGGATTTATGTGAGCATTGTTTTGAAGTTGCAAATATTTTGGAATGGCCTTTTTTTTTTTTTTTTTGTTTACACCAAATAAGATATTGCTTTCTAACTGGTAGCCTATTGCAAATATTTAACAACACTTTTAAAAATAGTCCTCATTTCTGTAACTCTGACCTGAACCTGTTTCTTTCAAAAAACCTCAAAAGAAGAAAATTGAAAAAAATTTAATGAGTGGTGACTTATCAAACCTAAGCAGATATGATTCATTTCTTTATTTTACATTTTTAAACATCAGTAGGTTACTTATACATGACAAGTAAATTTGATTCTTGGGCTGGATGCAAATGTGATATTCTTCCATACTGAGAAATAGAACAGTGAATGCAAGCATATCTTGATTCAGAATGGGCAAACCCCACAGAACAGCAGTTATCAGTTAGCCAGTTCTGCTGTATTTGCACAGACTTCATTATTAACTGAACATACATTAAAGAACTTTTTAATGGGACACTATCAAGTGCTTGTATATAATTGCATATATCTGTAGTTTACTTTAGTTTTAAAAGCCTCTTAGACACTTTTGCTTTGTCAGAATGGTTTCTCTTCATTGGGCAAATAGCGCTATTTCATTTTGAGCACAAGACAGCTTGACCTACTGAAAATATAGCTAATATTGTTGTTTGAGCCTTAACTCAGTCACTGTAACTGTTGACACTATACTCTGTCGGCCTGATTTAATCTGTTTTATGCACCTTTGTGGTAAGGCATAAAAGAATGTATATTCAGCCAGCAATAAAGGTCCCTTGGCATCAGAGCCCCATCAAAGAAACAGCAAGGTTTGTATCTGTGACATATGTATCTGTATGTAAAGCATACGTACCTCTGTAAGACAGTCTTCACTGGAGGTATATGGGTTCCCTCCAGGCTTCCCATAGGCTAGGTGAGATACGTTGCATCAACTTTACAGTTAGCTCAGGGAGTATCTTCAGCCCAGCAGTGGAATGTGCAGTGCAATATATCTCCCTCTGAATAAAAACTTCTTTCCTAATGAAGCAGCATTATCACAGAGGTCAGGTGGGGAAGATAGCAAGAAGGAACGGTTTGGAGAAGAAGCCGGGAATTCTGTCTGAATAAATGGGGCTAGCAAATGCAGATCCTGTAGCTTGGAAAATAGATTTCTTAACTTGGCCAGTTATGCGCTGAGCGAGTCACTATCCAACATGTATATCAGAAATCAGTAGCTTTCTGTAATGTTGTCATTTGGGAAGGGAAAAAAACCCAAACAATTTATTATTTCTCTTCATCTGTTCCAATTTACCAGTCTAGTTAGCATTACTTACGGGAGAACAGAGAAGGGAGAAGGAGCTCAGAAATTATTAGGTAGCACCAAATTTTGGTGCATACTACTGTCTACTATATTTTTACCAGCACTAGCACAAGGAAAAATCCAGAAGTTAAAAATAGAAGTATGCATCATTTTGCTGCAGTCACAATTACTGTTTTGCAATTTGCAGATCAGCAGACAGTGGTGAGGTGTTATGACCCAGATTATGTAAATTTTGACTACCATAGCACTACAGTAATAAAGTGCAGTTAATGTTGACTGATTTCATAAATAGTTCAAGCACTCTCCATTGTTCATTGTTGAAATTTATCATACTTTTCTACTTAAAGTGAAAGTTAAAACAGAGTTCTAAATAGATAAACATATTAACCAGTGATTTTTATGAGGTAATAAAATTGCCTGTCATTTGCTAAGGTTGAAGGATATATTGTCTTTACCTAAATATTTTTGAAAATTACTCTCTCCAGTTTTACATGGGAGTCATTGGTGAGTAGGGGGATAGTGAAGTGTGGGGAAAAAGATGTAGCCATGATTTAAATTGCTAAATTATATGGAACAATATGGAACTTCCCTATGCAAGTTTTGACTGAGGAATGTTTTTCAAAAGAGTTCTCTTTTTTTTCACAGAGAAATTTTGTATTTTAGGTCCAGCTGTACCTAGAAGAACTGGTACAGATATTTTATTAGTATGATTTCTATTCACAAACACACGCGATCTTAATATGCAAGCATATAAATCTTCCTGAGTGTGTAGTCAAAAAGAAATTATTTGGGCTTGAAGACCTTTTCTCTTATAGAATGGGTTTATTCCTGGCCACACACAATGGTACTGTGACCTTAATTACAAAAAGTAACTACAAATGCATCCATGTTTTTTGATTTCTGGAGTAGGTCATGTCGCTTCTCTTCGCACCTAGTAAAATTTCCAGAGTAAGATAAATTTTAGCTAAATTAAGTAACAGTAGTTCTTCAGAGTATGCAGGGATTGTTTCTCTCCATGTTTCTTTTCATGTCACATGAAAATTCTGCTGGAATGGATTTCTTGGGTGGCTAGCTTGTACTGAAGAATTGTACTAAAACCTTCCTCCTTTAGATAATGACAAATACCCAGACTCTGTGCTACTGCATAATAAAAAGTTACATACAACATGGCTTGGATATCAACATCTTATATTTTCATATTTATACTGGAAACAAAAAAGAATCTGAGGGAATCTATTCAACTGTCAAGTAAAAGTAGGCAGGTATGGGCTTCATCTCTGGCTTTCAGATGACTAGGGTGGTTAATCTGACTATCTCCACACAGTACATTTATATGATCACTATTAACAGCAGCTACAAAATGGAGAATGCTCTAAGGATTAGACTAAAAACAGCATGAGGCAAACCTGGAACCTGCATAGACTGTTTCAACTGTGAAAAACCATATTTTAATTCAGTAGATTTGGAATATGATTTGATATATTAATACAGTGAGATTTACCTTGAAGTCATGAAACTTTAATAACAGATATTTGACTTCTCCAATATACATCCACAGATTTTTTTAAGCAAAACTACTCTTTTTAATGAGAACATTTGTTCACATAAATATACTCAATGCATAAAATGTCCTGAAAGCTTAAATAACTTTTCTAAGGTCTGGATGGAGAGTTAACCAGTGAAATGCTGGGGTTTCAACCCCAAGCCCCAAATTAAGGTTGACATGTGGGTGATTCCCACAGCCCTTCACAAAGGGGGGGTGAGTTTGCCTTTAGGCTTCCCTCCAGGGTGGGTCCAGCCTGGCAGGGAGAGCCATTGGGTAAATGAGCCCCGGGTGTCCCACATTGAGTAACCAAGGGTCAGGTGTCCCACTGAGGGAGAAAAGCTGGGACCACCTGCAGGCAGGGGCAGTGTCTGTCTGTGAGGTGGATGCCCTGTGCAGAGTTCCCTGTTGGGGAAGGACCTCCTGCCTCCCTGGGACTGGGCTCCAGTCAGGTCTGGCTTTTGTAAGTGTGGGCTGTGTGGAGATTCAGTATGTGGCTTCCTTGGTCTTATGTATTTGGCTTGTTGACTCGGTTGTCTCCTGTCCCTTCTATGGGAGACTGCATTTCACCATTTATTCCACCCATTGTTGCTTGTGTGGTGTCATTATTGGGGTCAGTGGGATTGATGTTGTTTATGTATCATCTGACTGACTTGTTTGTACCCCCAGTGCTCACCCATGTACTGACCCTTTTGTATCAAATACATTTGGCTCATCTTTATGCTGGCTGTGTCCTTTAAGCTAGGCCTAATAATTGGTAAAACAACCAGTCAGTTATCAAAGATTGTCAGCTATAAATGGAAAGTCACAGGGCTGAGCTCTTCAAAGACAGACATGTGTATCTAGAAAGCAAGATATTAAACTTATGTCCTCTCTGTGACCTAAAGAAATGGGACTGTAAATCCTATTATTTAGCTTGCAAACTCATTCATTCTCTTGCTACTCCCTTAGCCCTCTTCCCTTTGAATACATCATATGAACAGCTACATTCAATTCTTTTTTTTGAACACACATGCACACACAATGCACAGATGTGGCAATCTTTAACAGTAATAGGTCACAGGAGACCTCCAGGTGTAAAATACCAGCAGTTTCAAACAGCATTGAGAATGCTCATGGGAAGGCATAATGTTTCTCACTGAAGTAACTGGTTGGATTTCTAAATATTAGGGCTTCAGAGGAAACTTTGAAAACAGGAAACCTAAAACAAGGTCCATTTTTTTACTGTTCTCAAGCCAAGTTGGTACTGGAAAGGTGCAGTATTGCTCCATGTGTTGTTACGAGGAATAAAAAAAGTACCGGCTTTGCAGATAGAGGTTTCTTTCTCCCAAGAGCATTTCATCCCCCTTTGGGATGGCAAGCACACTGATTCTAAACAAAATTACCGTAATGGTGCAACCTAGCCTTAAAACATTACATCCATTGGCTTGAGCTGACCTCTCCGTAATTCAGTTCCTTCCAATAAATATGAGCAAGCTTAAAGAACTTTACTGAGTACGTGCATGTGCGAGAGGATTAAAAAGCCAAGAAATAGAAGTGAAGGCTAACTTCAGAAACTTCATTGATTCAAAGCAGCTTCCCTTTAAAGGGAAAATTGTTGCATTTAAACTATTACATATTTTTCTACTTAATAGCAAGCAGAATTGAAAGTCCAAAGATGAATTTGAAGTTCAGTTGATGAATTATATCCAGACCCTAGAAAACTTTTGTGATATAGCTGTCTGACGCTATAGTCAAATTTCAGACAATAAGAAAATTGTAGACATCTGCATACTACTGTCTTGGGGGAGTGTGTGCTGCAGAGGTAAGATTCTCATAGTTCTACTCAAGATTCACTTGACTTGAGCAATATTTAGACTGGTGTAGAGTGGTCTACACTGCCAAATATCAATAAAGCAACTGCTTAGTTGAGGGTTGAGTACTGTACTATCTACTTCATCTGCATGAAATTCACTGGTCTACCACAAGTTTCACTGATAAGATTATGTCGAGAGGGTTTATGATAGCTAAGGAAAACCTATGGGTCTGTTGGTTTTGGTGGGTTTTTTTAATATTAACAGAGCTCTTATGCTTAACTGAAAACAGTATGCATTGAATGTTTGCACTGTGATTCAGATCTGCCTCAGCTGATACTAATGGCTCAGCTTGCAATTGTACAGCACTGTACACAAGTATTGCCACAGGGTTTTGAATCCTTCTGTAGTAATTTCTTTATTTTCTTCGGAAATTACAGTCACTGTCTAACTTGATATCAAGAGGATATTTTCTCACCTTTGAAAGCATTTTTGCATTTCTTCTAACCCAAACTGTACTTTCCGGATAAAATTGGAAATCATACCACACTTGGAGTGAGCGAGGGACCATAATTCATGACTCACCAGCTTAATCTCCTGTATAAAAAGTCTTCTCAGTACAGATGATCTGTGGAGCATGCCAAGCCTCCAAGACAGAATTCATGTAACAGGTGAGGCAAGAATAAATTGCTATAGTAAAATTAACTGTGCTTGTGTAGGAAAACAAAATCATCATACACTCTGCAAAGAGAAACTATATGCTTACTCCTTTTGGTGATACAGGTATGAGGACTATATAATATGAAACAATGTTTTTAAAGTGAAAGTATGACCTGGAAGATTCAGTCTTGGTGAGTCTTTGATGGATCCTGTAAAACTTTCTGAGAAAGCACCCCTTTGCAGCTAACATTGCTCTTTTTCCAGCATCAGTTATTATATGTTTCAGATGTGGGAACATAAACAAGTTACTGTAGAGCAGTCTGGCATGTGTAGATCACCTTCTTCACAGTCCCTATGCATAATCATATTTTTACTATATAATACCCTCTACTAGAAAATAGTAAATGCAATGAAACAGCCCTCTTTCATTGTGCAAAGACACTCTTTTTTGTCAGCTATGCTATTTCATAGACTCTGTGGGATATTGCAGTGTTACTGTACAATAGATGATAGGTTGCTTCTGAATTATGCCTACCTCATTTTTGTTCATGTATTAATAAGCTGATTCTGACAGAAGACATTTTGTGTTTTCTAGGAATACTACATTTTGTTTATGCACCACATCAGGCTCGCTGCCAAAGACTTAAGCTTCAACCTCAAAACCGACATTATAATAACAAGAACGTTTTATACCACACTGCACTCAGCCTCAGCAATCACCTTATTCCCTTTAATGGTAATTGCCAGTAAGAAGACTGAGACAGCATGGGGTGAGCTCATGTTAGGAGATCATTTACACTGCTAGTTGCCAAAAAGTGCAGTTCGGTCAAGTGTCAAGTTCTAGCGCAATCCTGCAAAATGTAATGTCTCTGCTTCTCTCTACGTAACCGTGACCTAACTGCAAACCAGAATTTCTCACATAACAGGTAGCTCCAAGAGTAGCAGAACTTAAAGTGTTTCTTTTTCTGTGGCTTTCATTTATAATATCTTTCTCCAGTATGAATTCTCCGGTATCTTATAATAACGTCATTTAGCAGAATTTTTCCATCAGTGAGAGAGGCAGTGTCTCTTTCTTCATAGGGTTGTCTATTTTCATTAAATTCATAGGAACTCAGTTTCTTTGAATTGTTGCTGTCAAGTGTCAGTAAGATATGAAACTGATAGTGAAGGAAAGACAGGCAGAAAGATAACACAACTGACCGGGGTGCATTTTTTTTGAGAAATTATTAAAAATAACCTCAAATCTCTCAGAAGTGCTAACTAAAGCACCCAAGCATAATTCTAACAAAAACTATTGGCAGGGTGCTAGAGCATCAGATAGAAGAATAGCAAATCTCCTGTCCTTACCTGTGACCAAAGTTAGATTGGCTTTCCAGCAAGCCTGAGCTCTTCAGCAATACATCGCTACTACTTACACTGCAAGACCATAGGAGCTGCAGTTCTCCTCACCGTACCAGCTGCTCAATGCACCAACCACACCCATGCTACGGTGTCTTGCAATGGTGTGGGTTACACATGGCTCTTCGGCTGACAGTGTGGTGACCAAGAGTGATCACAGGAGTGGATGACACTGGGGTCCAGCACCAACACCTATTTCTGTTGTAACAGCAATGAGACCAGGTTAATGCAGTTACAGTGCAAAACACCTCAGCAAGAGTCGTTTGGGGACCATCAGTCAGTCTGCCAGTCATAAAGTGTTATTCCTACCTTTCCTTGCAGGATGAGGCAGCACTTTTTAAGAATACTGGAAATACCATTCTTATGTTCTTACCTTTTAACCTACCCCTCAAAAAACCCCTACCCCCTACCTCCTACTCAAAATACCTCCACTTTTTATTCCCTCTTGTTCCTAGATCCCAAGTTTTTTGTTTTCCAAAATTTTATTGTATAGCTCTCTGACAGTGTTCATACCGCTGGGCTGACGGAGCGTGTGCACAGTACTCTCAGCAACTTCACCACCCTTACAGACCAGACTGGGGGTTTCCTTTTGTACAGCTCATTCTTAGTGACTCTCTTGGTGTCAATATGTGCAGCCTCCTCCCCAAGGGACCAACAGCACAGAGGTATGCATCAACTTGTAGCTTAGCAAGCAGACAGGGTTTCACTATCTACTTACAAAAGGTCTCAGACCATGGAGCACACCACAGAGTGTCTGTCTTGCTTTGACATCGATGTTGCAGTTTCAAATCTAACGTCAGATCCAAGGTAATGATTCCCTATAGCTGATGCTCTCAAGCACTGAATATTTTCTGGTTTGGAGAAGCACTGTGAAGCCATCTATAGTATATATGAGTCTCTTCCCACCTCAGCAACTGTATCTTTTAATTCTAGAAATAGATTTCTAGAATTTTGCACATAATTCTGGAAATATTTGTACTGAGTGATTCAGGTCTTTCTTTAAAATTTCTTTCAATAATGATGTCCGTTGAAGCAGTTTCTGTGCCTTAGTATCTCTTCTGTTGAAAATGATCACATTATATGTTTGAGATACTGTGGCTCACAAAGGAATCCATGTCAAAAATATAGCTGCTTTTTAAAATTTTAAATCAGTTCTATTTATCAAATAGCTAATGTTCCAATTATAAGATATTTTAAGAGTATGCCTGTTAAATAACTTCAGAATACAAGTTGTAGCATGTGTCAAGTCTCTCTATATGGTGAAACCTTAAACAAATACTTAGTAGGATAATAACGCAGAGTTAAGTGTCCTGGTTGTACAATTTTTCCTTGCACAAACTTAAAGTTGTGGGGGTTTTTTCTTCACAAGGTCATGTCATTTTGCTAATGGATTTAATACCACCATTTGGTCCAATTTCCTCATATCTACTTCAATCAGCACACAAACTATACAGTAGGAAAAGCATAGAGATTCATCACCTTCATTTCAGGGCTTCAAGGAAGCAATCTGTTATTTCTTTTCCTTTGAAAAAATGTATTTAGTGATGGGTGAAGAAATTGAGGAACAGTGTGCAGTGAGACCTTCCCTGGAGCAGAGCCAAGTCCAGAACCATTGAGATAAATGCAGTTTCCATACAAACTACATAGACTTTTCCTATTTTTTCAACAGTTTGCTCTTTATTGTTTACTTCCTTGCTTCTTTGAACTTTATGTACCTCCTTTACTTAAATTACAAATTTAATTTTCACTCTCACAGTTTTTTGACTGTCTCCATTTGGCTTGAGACGTGTTTCTGGTAACTGCTGTTTTGAATGAAAGATTTATACTGGGTTTTGTTTGTCAGTTTTTTCTTTTTGTGGAGTCCTCCTCTCAGAGTACCTAAGTTAGCAGTGTAATGCTCCATATAGCAAACCTGATTAGAACAAAGTAATCACAGTTGATTACCTTGCAAGCTTCACCTTTTTATTACATATTGTTTCTCTCATGATCAGCTCAAGACTTTACCAGTACAAAAGGTGCTAGCATACCAAGAAAGTCTAATCTAGATTTTTAATGTTAATACACAAAAGATATTTTCTCCTATTTTAGTGGACCACTACCTTATTGTGCACTATGGGAAGAAAACAACAATGAACAACCAAACAAAACTCCATTGTAAAGAAACTGAATAAATGAATATTCAGGGACACCAACTAATAACTGAAGTTGTTCAATACAACATATTTTGCTGTCAGAAAGTGGTGATTCCTCAAAGACACTTTTCTTTGTAGGAAATTCCATGACTATTCTGAAAGACATGGGGTTTTTTTGGTCTAAAGTTAACAGAAAAACATAATCCAGTCCAGATTAGACAGTTTAGTCATTAGCTTGGAAGGGGATAATCTTTTTGAAATCTTTGTTTTGTCTGACTTGGCAAGGACTTGATCTCAGTCTCCCATACCAGAGATGGATTTTTAATGTTCTTCAGGAGTGGATCTCTCTTTGTCTCTCTTGAGATTTGTCTGTATATTAATAAGGGGAGAAATCTGAACCTAAATCACATCATGAGTGATTCTCTTTTCACTGTTCTAGAATACATCAACATTTCCTTCTGTTTACAGGGTGCAAATCTGATTTCCTGGAAAAGTATATAGTATAAGTCACTATTCACTGCTTTCTGATACATTTTCTATGTCTTCCACTATTAGGAAAGGTGTGTTAAATTTTTACTCTCTCCTACTCCACTCCATTAACACTAAAGTCTACAAGCACCTGCATGGCCTATACAGTATTCACTATTTTCACATTCTTTGCACTAAAAAAAGAGGTATTTACATTGTTTTCTTAGTGATACTCTCACCCTTTGGACTTTCATTCTCTATTAAATTTGAATTTTACTGTCTGTAATACTTCTGGAAGTCAGCTTCCAGATCCTGTTTATGAGTAACTGCAGAAAGCATGTAGTAATGGTAAGAATAATTTTGTATGTATCCACCCACAGAACAGAAACAAGACCATATGACTTCTCTGGCCAATCTCAGCTTAATAAAGTATGAATACTGACACTGCCTAAGAAAACTATGATCATAAAAATGTATTCGTTTTAGTTGTCAGAATACTTGAAAATGAGTGACTAGGAGGAAATTGTTCTTTTCATAAATAAGGAAATACGCTAAAGTAGTAGACTATTATTTAAATATGTTTTACTGACATGAATGCCCATTTAATGTGATGAAAACCATTCATGTTTTTGTAATTTCTGATTTTATATTTATTTTTGTTAGATATGCGAATAGTTTATGACAAAGCCCCCCACTATTTTAAATGAAGGGGAAAAGAAGCTCAACACTATATTAATTTTCATATATTAAACCACTTCAGAAAATTATTTTGGTTTATGAGTAATGAATAGGTGCAAATTTCATATAAAAAGTTTGTTCAAAGGCATATTCACTGTTTTGATTATGTGAGTTCACTGAGATCGTATTCATCAAAGGAATATATAAGAAAACAGCACCTGATTTTTTTTATCTTTAATTAACTGTCTGAGTATTTGAAAGAACCTTAATAGCATTACAGAAAATATATCTGATAGTAATTACATATTTGCAAGGATGGTATCAGGATGATATTTTATTAGTATAGTCCAATGCAAGTGAGTCTTGCTTTGGCCAGACATTTAGAGAATCTACTCTGACGGGGGAAAAAAAAAAAAAAGCAACTCTTTTAGAAACCTCTGAAACTGCCTTTGGACAATGCCAACATGAACTAATTTTGCTTAATTGAAGATTGTGAGCAGTACTTGATGCTTACATACACCATGGTTTGTCCCAAGCACTGTTCTGACAAAGTAGGTCTATGAAATGCAGCCTTCCATGAGCACTCAGTAGCTGAGCTGCAATTATTTCACACCCTCCTGACAGAGAGAAATTATCTGTGTCAATTTTCATTGTTACTCCTACCCTCTAACTTCTTAGTTCTTCAGGTTGTTATCTATGAAAGTAAGACTGAGAACTATTTACTAGGTTTTAAAAAATGCATAGGTGCGACCTATGGTAAAGGTCTCAAAGGAATGGGTAGTAGACTGTTAAAACATAATTTCTAAGTCAAGACAATCTTTGGTGAGCAACATTACTAACTTGAGGCTGTTAGATGGTCTAAACTGATTGATAATCCCATTTCTGTTCTTTCTAAATGGTTTGGACAGCACAAAAGTGCTTTGGCATACTTAGGAAAGGTCAGGAGTTTAACAAATTGTAGTGTTATACTACTTTGTCACTGTTGAAGGTGACAAGACCTGGATTTATCAAGACAGCTAAGGGGGCATTAGTCTCCTATGCTGCAGTCTAATTATGGTGTGTGTGGTCTCAGTCATTTGACAGCAACAGTGCATTTTGTATAATCACCCCATCCATGTTGGTCTCTGTTTATCTATTCACCTAAGGGAATGTAATTAATGTCTGTTGCAATGTTTTGTCTTGAAGTAGACTGCAGACACTAGATAGACTTCTTTCACGAAATGTTTAAAAGCATTTATAGTATTTTTTTTTTAAAGCAAAATGGAGGGAAGAGTGTGTATTATTGGTCCCATTGGAAAGAGGTCTAGCAGGCAATGTTAGAAAGTTAAGAAATTAATAATACTGGCCATGAATACATTCAGGCTGAAAACCAGTAAATTTTTAACTGTCTCTGTAGTGAGGTTCTGAACAGTTTTCTATTAGAAAAATGATATAAAATAAGTGAATTCTTTTCAGGATGAATCTTGATTCATGTGAAAACTTGCAAGCGTCCTGAATATGTTATCCTATGTATGATCCTAACTGTGTGTATCTTTTGAGTGGGTCATTAGCAGTCAGGAATTAAAACTGCCGACTAGTACTATACTCCTGCAGTAGTTGTTTTTTTCTTTCCCTAATCACAGGCATAATTTTACATCAGCTTGGATGATCTTTATCTACATTTGATCAGAGTTAGTTACTTCATCATTCATAAATTTCTGTCAAATATTATGAAAACAAATTTCAACTTCTGTTTGGTTCATGAATGGTTTAAATATTGCTGGTGGTAACTCACTGTTTGAACTGAGAATTGTGTCACCCCAGTAATATGGTTTTGCTCCATTAATAGATGACCTCCAAACAAGAGAATTCTATTTTATGTAGCAAATATTTCTGAAGTGTACATTTCTGTAAATATTTTACACATGAAAGTGAATAAAATTTTCCAAGTATATGAAATATTCAAAGAAATGCTTGTGAAAAGTTTTTAATACTTGCTAAAATCTAGACTTCAGCTACTGTCAGATGATAGCTTTTTATGTATTTGTGGATTAACCTCCTATAACTTAATTCAGACCCGGTTTTTTGTGGTTTTTTTTTTTTTTCCTGTTGTTGCATTTCTTTTGCAATGGAATGGAAGGATTGAATTATCTTTCATGTTATATCAGACTTTTCTTTTAATTAGACTTGGAATCTATCTGGGAGATGCATAAAATTTGAAGTCGCAAGAAAAACATGAGAGAAATATTTAAATATCAGTATCTCTGTAGGTCAAGGCAAAGGAGTCTCTTTCAACAGAGGGTGTCTTTCCATATGCTTAAGTAGATGAGAAATTTGTTTAGAAATGTAATGGGAGCAATATCTGCATATTCATGTTTTACAGACAGGTAGTGAGTGAACCCTTCAGAAAAAGGTCTTCTCTTCCCTGCTGCTGAGTCATGTCTTTAAGCAGTTATATCATTTGCTTAAATTGCCTCTTCCCCTTCTTGTAGATAGGTCAGATGCCACAGGACTGTGTTGGTTAGAGAAGTTGGTAAAAATAGACTGATACTTATGCCACTGAGAATGGGTGATATCCTTTTTTCTTGAAGAAAACGTTTTAATTACCTTCCACACATACACATATTCCATCCATCAGTTTATTTTTTTTAGAAGTTGCAGTTCTCTGTTTTCTTTAACTTGTAGCCGTGTATTATTGTTTGCCCTCTGCTGATGTTGCAGACAAACTAATCCTGTCTTTTTGCTTCAAGTATTTTGCAAAATTTAAATCATAACAAGGACGTAAAAAAATACAATTGGAAGTTTTGAAAGTGGTATTTGAATCCACAGCCTTGTCTTTTTGGAGATGGAGTTTCTATCTCCAAAGTTCAACACCCATAAGGAAGAAAAGAAATTAAAGGCCAGTCTTGCTTCAGAAATTCTGCAACTAACAACTGCTACTCTGGAATTTACATTTAGGGTGTAAAACCCTCCTTGGAAAATTAAAGGCCAGATTTTATCACATGTTTTCATAGGTAGAACCCACAGATTTTAATGACTGGTTTTCTATTCATTAGCCTTCCCTTAGGAGGAGAAAAGCTGGCGTTGTTGTGACAGCTAGTGGTGGGAAAGCCCATAGTCTGGCTGGATATAAAACCATGGTAGCACACAGGGTGCAGAGATTCCTGCTAGCAGCAGATGGGGGAGGTTAACATTTGTCTCCCAGGAGTTTAATTAAAATCTGTTTTGGTTCTCAGGTAAGGAATTCCTTTAACAGTTGATCACATATTTTACAACTATCCAGGAATATAAACCCATCTAATTTGGCACTCACAATGAATAAGTAAATAAATAAATTATGTGGCTTAGGAACAGGAAGCCAAAGAGCTTAATACTGGAGTATAAATACTTCAGGTTCCTTTGAATCCAAATTAGTAGGAAACAGAAGGCTGATGTCATTTAATGGTATTTGATAGAAAACGAGCTGCAGGTCTCTGTTCAAAATCAACAGATCTCTAGACTTCCATATCCAGAGCTGCAGGTAGTACTATTCATACATGAACAGGAAATATGACCTAAGTTGCAAAAATGTTCTGACTAGACACTGAAATTCTATTTAAATTTTACAGAAAAATCTTTCTAAAATAAGGATATCAAAAACTTGTCTTGTTATTTCCCACATTGTTCATGAGTGACAGGTTTTCAGTTTTCCTAAATAATATTTTTTCTAACTTTAGCTACCTAAAATTTAGATATCTAGTCTAAGAAAATAACTTAACCTTTCCTATACTAAATACTATTCAAATTTCTCCATCCAATGGGCAAGTCACCTGATTTTATAAACAAGTAGCAATTAACTGAGATGAGCTGATTTTTGATTTTTTTTTTTCCTGTTTCCATTCACTACTTAGGGGACCTGGAGTTCTAGAATAGAAAAGGAAGCAAACTTGTAAATAGTCAAAATTAAGTGGGAGAAGTAAGAGTACAACGCTGCACAGCCTATATCTTTTGACTGAAATTCAATTTCAAGATCCTCTACCCCCAAAACATCCTTTGTTTTAGTTGTATTGTTGTGGAAATATAGTTTCCAAAGAAAGTATAGATACATTATGAAAAATAACAAAATAAGACCAGAAGTGTACATACAATAAAAACAGTTTGAACTGCACAATCAGTCAGTCTTCTTCTAGAGGGAGTTGTATACATGGCCCTGTCTAGCTAATCTAATGTGAAATCCTTATCTTCTTCACATTACAGCCTCAAGCAAAATGAGAAAGATAAATAGTCCAGACCAAGTGGTGCTTTAACTCTCCATAACAAGCTGTGTGTAATTTAAATCCCTGTTTCCTTCAATAATTATATCAATAAGGACAAAAATCAGAGCTTGGGCTGAAATATATGTTACCAAGTTGGTAATCTGCCATCCTTCACATACCCTGGTAAAAAATAAAGTTGTGAGTCAACTATTCAGAAACAGAAGATATCATCCCAGAATAACTATCTGGAGAAGGACCAACTATTATCTCATCAGAAGTTAATGCAACTATATTTAAAATTAAAAGCCAGAAACAACAACAGACGGAAGAAATGCAGTCAGCAGCAAAAAGACATTGCTGTTTAACTGTAATTTTGATTCTGTACCTCTCCCTGGGGTCCTCTTCTATCTTACACTACATCAACCAGTTGGCTCACAGACTGCTCTGCACACGGTGGAGATAAGCTGCAGATGCTGCTGTGTGTATTTGGCACACAGTGGGTCACACTGCATGGCTGTTTGGATAGCTCAGACTTAGTCTAAGAACTTCGTATCTCTCCCCCACTGCTTTGGGTTTCCCTTGACATTAGGATGCCTTCAACACCCTTCATGCTGTTTAATTTCAGCCAGAACCTCTCTGTAATATAGAGGTCTGAGAATAATTTTCTTTGCATAATTTTCTAAATTATTATAAAAGGAACACTAACATTATTATTTAGTCCTTACAAATTTGAGTTATATTAAATAAAAAGGAAAATATAATAGTTGCTGGTCTATCGTATTTTTGGGGAGAATAAAGTTTTCAGGAAAATGGTAATAACTTTTATTAGACTAACTTATAAATGAAGGAAAATCTGATTTTAGTTCATACAGATCTCACTTTCCTCAAAGTACAGAACAAGAAATACGTAGTTTCATGTTTTCCAACAACGCAGTATTACATATTTGGAGGTGAAGGGAGGGAGATTGGTAGGTTTTTTGTTTTCTAGAAAATCTGAAGTTGAAATACTTTAAATGGTATATAGATAGTGATATAGATGCATAAGATATTTTGTTGTGGTGTATTTCAAAAAAAAACCAAAAAAAGCCCACCAAAACTGCAGACTCAAACCAAATCCCTTTCAGACTTCTAGGTAGTTCTGGGAGCAATCCTTAGGCTGTAACATACCTTGAGAGCTTTTGGGTTTTTTTCCCATGTCTTTTCCAGCAAAAGTATTCAAGATCAGAACTGTCTGAAATCTTGGTTAATTTAAGAGAATGCCCAGGATTTGGGCTTTGGAACCTGTGTGAAAGCAAAGAATCTCACATAATTTCTTCCTCTTTTGAACCATAAAATTACAAGAACAGCTTATGAAATTTTGTCCTTGACATTCATCTCATTCCCTGGTTTACTTCTGACTAACACTTTATTTGGAATTACACATCTCATTTATCCATAACTGGTCATCTCTGGAAAAAAGAAAGAAAATCCTGATTATGCTAAAAGGTAAATTAAGAAACAATATGTTCACATATAACCCAATAAAAGTTACAAGTGAAACATATAATTAATTACTCTTTAACAGAGGCATTCAGAAAGAATGGCTACCACTTTCTCTTGAAACTTCAGAAAAACAAACTGCAGGCATTGGTAATGAAGGCAAAAAGATACAAGACAATAATTGGTAGAAGTCTATTGCCTGCTGAAAAAAGACTGACAAATGCACTATGAAGCGTAAAATAAAGTTTATTAAAAGGTAAAAAGATTACAGAAATAATGATCATGCAGGAATGATGATAACATCAAAGATACATTGACAGAACAGGATTCAATCCACAGTCTGATCCATGCCATGGGTGGGGAAGACTAAAATCCCAGTGCTGCTATCTGACAAGTTCTGGGTCTTGTCTACTCTTCCTGCCCACAGATTTAAGTCCACAGAGTAATTATGGCTATGAGCAAGTGTAGCTGAGGACAAAGGCATTTTTAGAGTTAATGGCAACATTTTCAAATGTCTGTCTAAAGTGTGTAAGTGAAGACTGTAGATCTCAAACAAAATAGAATCTTGAGTTTGAAAATGTTGGGTTAGAGGTTTAATAAAAGTTTAGCCTAACTATCCAAAATGGATAAGTAATTAAAAGACTCAATAATACATTGTTTCACCTGCCTTTTCCAGAATTCAAGCCTTTGTACATACTAAATTTGGAATGCAGAACTGGAATGCACACATATCTAATCACAAGGAATGTGACATTGCCACACTGTACAAGCTGGCATAGCCAACTCAAAACCCATTAGCAGAAACGTGTCTTTAATTAACATGGGAAAGGGTGTTGTCAAGCTTTCTACCTCTACTACAAACCAACACCAAAATTAAACCCATGCATGAATCTTAAAAGAAAACTGCCTGCTGTAGTTAGTATGTGGTATTAGCAAGGTTTTCATGTCTTTGTTCTTCTTTTCCAAGGGATCACTTTAAATGTGCAATGTGCTCTGATGTGTGTTTCTATACATTTTGCATAGATCTCAGCTTGGTAATGATGAATTTTCCTGGCAGATGAATACTTGGTCAGATCAGATCATGGAAATAATCTCTTTTGGACTGAGTTTTACATGGAATTGTACTGGTATGTATGCAGTGACCCCAGGTTGAAAGAATGTTTCCTTTCGAGTGGAAACTGATAGTTTCTGTTGTTTTCAGAGAAGTAGAGACATATGAAAAGGGGGTAATTTTTATTATTTTTGTTTTATCTTAAAAAAACTCAAGAGACATCACAATACTTTAGCCAGAGAGGAAAAGTGCAAGCACATTTTTAGCTTATATAATGTTTAACAAGATTAAATAAAATTGCTAGTGAAGCAGAGGGTTTTACCCTGGTCTCTTCCAGCACTAAGCTTTCTTGACTTTGCATGGCAAAGCAGTTCACAGTGACAAGAATTGTAAAGATGTAAAACATCATGTCTTCTTAAGGCACACACAATGGTGACAAGAACAACTGCATTGCCAGTTCAGGCTTCTAAAAGAAAATACATCAGCAAATACAAGCATTTACACTGAGAAGAGAGGGGGACTGAAGGTTTTGGTAGAAGATCCGTATGTGAGGTTGATCAGCACCAAGATAAGAGGAATTTTATGAACTGCCTTGAATTCAGTATGAACCAGTCAGCCTTCCTGCTTGTTCACACTTGTTTGTAGAGATATTTAATAGAAGAAATCTATAAACCTCACCCTAACATGATCAACTTGGTGAACTAAATGTAATGAATAAATTAAATCAGCTGATTTAGTCTCTTTCCATTTACTTTGCAACATGGTAAAAATGTTAATATTTATAAAAATACTTTATACTTTGAACCAATGATGGCTGTAATGCTTATTAGTAAATAAAAAATGCTGGAATTTTGCAACAAACTTGTTTTCATGTACATCCATATAATGTGAGTTTCAGAAGTGTATGATGCAATAGGAGAATAGGTTATTCATTATCAAGGTACTACTAAACAACTTTTCATCTTTATGGCCATTACATTATAAATGCCTTGTAAATAAGACTCTCACATTTTCCTTTTCTCACTCAGAGTAGCTAAATGGCCATATAGGTGAACTTGTGGATAATCAACCAGATCCCCACTGCAGACGTGCATGAATAGAACTCTGTATGTTCAAGCTTCAGATAAAAAATCCCACAAAACACAACCACAACAATACCCCAAAAACAACCAACCAACAAAAAAAAAACCCAAAAAAACAAAAAAACACACAAACAAACAAAAAAACCTGTGGAAATTTCTTATAATTTTAGATGATTTATTTTGTAACTTGTTAATGTTGATGATCCTGTTGCCTATCCTCAAATTTAGAGATAGTCAGGTATGGTAAAAAATGTTACATCAAATATACAAATGTATCATCCAGTGGAAGAACAGGTAATATAGGTAGTAAATTCTTCACTGCATCCGATGTTACTGTGGGTCTAACAAAGAAGCTAACAAGAAATATTTGCAGACAAAACAAAAATATGTTAATAACTTAATTATTGAATTTCATATTTCTCTTTGCAAATGAAAATTAGTTTATCTGCTGCTGTTTGCTCTGAGGTATTTTCTCACATGTCTTTCTATATGGAGAGCCTTTCATTTATTGTCCAGGGTGTTGGCTAGATATAAACTTTTTTTTTTTCTGTTTTCAGAATAAGTCTTTAGCTCCTGATCATTCAAAAGCTATGACCCATATTCTGAGTAGTTTTTAATAAGGATAACTCTTCTAGCAGTACAAGTATTACCATCCTCTTGGGCTGCTCTTGAGAACAAGAAGAACCTGCTATGAGACTGAGGCAGAGTACCACTGACACAGGGATAACTGTGGCTTACAGTGACACTCTGGTTTCTACCTAATTGAGGTCAGCTCACACCCTTGATACTTTTAGATAAACCAATTCCAATTTAATGAGGATATATGAGCTGAATTAACCAAAAGGATAAGAGCAAGTTAATTTTATTTCAAAAATTTATGATAATTGCTGAATTTTTATGGACACAGAGAGGTACCTGTATATGTGGATGATATTATTTCTCTGTGTTCTACAAATTTATTCCCATAGAAATAATTGAGAAGCCATAATGCTAATGTTAGACCAATTTCCCACTAATTTTACTTGCTTGAATAGATTTATGATAAGGGTCAATCTGAGGGAAAAAGGCTATCTTTTTTCACAAGCAATAAAAATGCCTTTCACTGGTATTAGCTGACTGAGAAATTGAGTTCAGGAAAAAGAATACTGAAGTATAACACCTCTACACAGTAGCAAGTTTGTGGCATAATTGGCAATCCTGAAAATGCCTTCTTAGCAATAGAAATGAGGTAAACAAATTTCTGGCCGCAGAATTATTGTACTGCTGTCTGTTATTTTGATCTTGACATGAGTCCAATGTTTTTATTAAAGATTCCTTTTTGAATCCTGCAATAAGATGCATTTCACCTTTCTCTTTCTGTTCTTTGTAAAAGAAATAGAAGATGAAAATTGGGATTTGGGAAGGCTGAAAACACCAGAAACAATAAAAAACAACCAAAGGCTACCATGAAAGGCTACTACTAAAAGTGTGGTGATTTTAAGTTTATCTCATGACCTTCTAAGGAATAATCCTTGTATGTTCAGCCCTTCATGTTGGCAATATTGTTCTCTGCCAGAATAAGTAATAACAAATACTATAGTCAAAGCTCATTTATTTCTCTCAGAAACAACACTTTATGTTATTCCCCTTAATAAAATGCCAGAAAATTATATCACATGACCAAAAAGTTACTAGTAGTTCTGTCACCTCAACTGACATCAAAGAAAATTTTTGTACAATAAACAAATTAAACAAAATTAGATGCCCACCAAAGCATTAGTAATGCTATAAAGTGTTATTTAATTTGGACTTTTTCCAACTCTGTATAATGAGGTTTGTTGCTTGTGATTAACAGGATGGTCAATTAGTCTTCTCTTTAGTGTGATTAATCCTTCTTATACATCCATACCAAATCATAAAAGATCCTTAAGATCTATTTAATTTCAGCAGATTCTTGCCTTTCCTCCTTTAAAGACATGGGAATAAAGATTAAATGCTTGCTTTTTACTCACTCTGCTGTCCTCCTTGTGTCTCTGGAGAAGCAGGAGCACAAGGTGTGGTAGTAACTGTGATTCTCTTAGGTCTTAGCTGCTAGCTTAGTAACCACTTTGGAGCTTATATCTCACCATGTATCTGCTGAATATTCTTTTCTGAGT
Organism: Athene noctua; assembly: GCF_965140245.1. Taxonomy (NCBI): domain Eukaryota; kingdom Metazoa; phylum Chordata; class Aves; order Strigiformes; family Strigidae; genus Athene; species Athene noctua. Next base: position 32,111,051 of record NC_134042.1, on the reverse strand, counting down.
ATCCAAAGAGTTGTAGTCCTAGGTAAAAGCATATTACAGTCACAGGTGGTACTCAATTTGTGAACTCCAGAAAAAAGAACAAAATTTTCATCTTGAACTTCACCATCAGTAGACTGGTTTGAATTTTCTAAATTTATATGGTGAATATTTACTCCTCAGATAACACTGCCTTGGAGCCTATCATCATGGATAAAGCTGAATTTTGCCTCTAAGATCACCTTTGGAGAGCTTTACTGACCCAGAACCTCCCAAGGATGCATCATCACCACCACCACAACAGCAACTGTAAGGGAGGTTGGGGCATCCTGCCTTAGGCATCCTTAAACAGAATTGGTACATTTTAAAATACAGATGTTCTGTCTGGCTACTAATTTATTTTTCCTCATATAAGCTAGAAAAATTGACAAGTGGTCCCAGTGAAATAGGGGAGGGACAAAAAGAAGAAAATTTGTAGGTTGAATAAAAAGAAAGAGTTTACTAAATATAAGAGAATAGTAACAATAGTGAGTCCAAAAAGAAATGGGTAAAATGCAGCAGTGGCGACAACCGCCCCCCCCAGCAACACATGACTGGACCAGAAATGAAAAGGGCAGGCTAGTGCCAGAGTTGTTCCTCGCCCGCCTGTATCCCTGGGCATGACATTACATGGGACGAAATACTCCAATGACTGATCAGGATCCAGCCTCTAGCTGTGTTCCCTCTGGACCCAGGGAAAGTTAACTCCATCCTGGTCAAAACCAGGATACTTCTTTAAGTCATGAAAAAATTTTAATAGGGTGCAGAAGCAGCTGTTGTTGCAAGACAAAGCAGGAGACAAAATACTTTAAAGCTGTGGTAGAATTGTGCTCTTTACAGAGCAACTGGATTTGACTGCACTTTATGAAACATCTTCCTCTTCAAAGTGTTGTTGTGACCAAAATGAAACTATTAACAGAAACAGCTATGTGTCACAAAATTTCATTTAAAAAATAATAAATATCCCAAAGATCAAAAAAGAACAATGAAAATAGACATCTGAAATATTATCTGAATAGGATATTTCCCTATTTCATTTCAAAATTACTTTTAAATTTGATTTTAAGTTAGCTATTTGTCATGGTTTGAACTCAGCTGGTAGCCAATCACCACGTAGCTAGTCATTTACTTTCCCCCTGCCCCTCCCCAGTGAAATAGCGGAGAGACAAAAAAAAAAAAAAAAAAAAAAAAAAAAAAAAAAAAATTCATAGGTTGAATAAACTAAATTTAGTAATAGTAATAATAGTAGCAATAACAATAGTAAAATACAGCAGTAGCTCATTGACTGGGGACTGATACACAGCCCGCCCCAGCAGCGATCCCGACCTCAGCAGAAATCCTGCCGCGCCGACAGGGAAGCTGAAACCAAAAGCGGGCCGTGAGGGAGCACGTGTCTGCTTATATACTGATCATGACCTCACATGATATGGAATGCTCCAATGACCAGTCCGGGCCTGGCCCTCCAGCTGTGCTCCCTCTCAGCCCAAGGAAAGTTAATTCTATCCTGGCTGAAACCAGGACACAATTACACATGAGAATAAGGATAATAATAAGAAAGAATGAATTTGGCACATAAGATAATCCTTAAAGACCAGAAAATTAATGAAATAAAGGAAAAAATAGTATGGGAAAATAGAAACCAGGAAGTATGTCCTCGTGTAAATAGAAAATAACATAAACTAGTATTACAAAGGTTAAGAGCAAAATAACTCACAGTTAGTAACACATGTAAAAGGATAACATTAGAAAGAATTTTGAAACAGGTTTAAAAATGCTGTAATGAAAAGTTCTTTGGTGTTTTGTTTTAGTCTTCACAAAAATCAGTGAGATCAGATGTTTAACAGAGACTGGCAACAAAGTAAATAAAACATAAACAGGCTACATGCATTAATCTATACTTATGATTAAATTCATTCCTGAAGTCTTATGGTGGGAAAAAAAAGTTACTGTCACTGAAGAATTCCACAGATGCCTTTTCTCAGTCTGATATTATTCAATTTTGTTATTAATAGAGTAAATAGCAAATAAAATTTGCATTTTATAGTTCAGGGATTGGACTCCAAACTGTAATAAAATAATAAATGAGTCTAAAACACAGAAGAGGAAATTCGGTGGAGATGATTACAAAGGATCTACATTGAGGAAGAAATAATCAAACATCCTTACAAAAAGAGGTATCTGAAATATTGAATACACTAATGAGGAAATATTGCTTGGCATTAGCAAAAAGTAAATAGGAGTTTGAGAAAAATTATCTATTCAAAGGCAACTTTGTAAAATTAAATATATAAAACACAAATGTTCTTTTGTAACAGAGGAGCAAAAGTGGAGTAAGTCAGTCATCTACCACATATAATTATCTTTTTCTACTCAAACCAAGTTAGGCCTCAGTTATAATATAATTTCCAGCACTGGGCTCTTCACCTGAAGCAAAAATATAGAAGAATTAAAAAAAAAAAAAAAAAAAAAAAAAAAAGGAGCAGTTTAAGAATTTAGAAAACATGATATTTTAGGGGAAAAAAAAAATATTTACAGACACGTACTTAGTCCAGAAAGAAAGACATTAAGATATGATAATGTTTGAAACTGTAGCATATTATTATACAAAAGATACTAGGCAATCATTATCCATGTCTACCACAGTAGGACAAAAAAAAAATTAATCAACTTAATTTTCAGGAAGACTTATGCTGTCTATTAAGGAAGTTAGACTGTATATGAAGAAAGCTCTCACTTTCACTGTCGCTAAGTGGTGGACTAATGAAGAACTGACAAATCTTGATACTGGGATCTTTAAAAGTAGGACAGGTAAAATTTGGCCAAAAATAGCATAGAAATAGTTGATCCTGTCTCAGATAAGAGAAGTGGCATATCTGATATCATAGGATCCTTTCATTCTAATATTTCTATTATATTAAAGATAAGATGTAATATTATTACTATATTACATCTAATCTTGAGCACCGGAATGGAGCTTTATGATTTTATTAAGCAAAGAATTTTGAACAATGTTCTTGGCAGACAAATGTATGCAAGAAGAAATTTTATTTATTTATTTCCATTTCAGGAAGAAGAAAAGGAATCACAAATTATTGATTAAGGAGTAATATATTTTCTGGCATGCTAATGCAGAGAATAGGAAGCTGTACATGGTATTACTGCATTTGAAAAGCGGAGGAAACACGAAGAAGTCTCAGATAAAAGAATGAATCCATATGAATCCTTCTGAATAACCCACTAATCTTCTTTCCTTCAATGTAACCTTAAAGTGTTAAATAAAATAAGTTTAGCTTTTCTGTTTCTGTCTGGTTATTTTCTATTTCATAACTCCTACCTGCCAAGACCGAATTGTAGGAATTTGCAGTATCGAGCACTTTGTAAAAATGTGGACTCCACATGTGCAGCAGAGAAGAACAATCAGGGATTTTGCTTCCCTGACTCTTCCACATCATGGCTCTATGGTATTTTTCCAGTTATCTGTCCCCCCTCATACATAATGTCCCTTTTGATACTGTCTAGAAGGAGCTGAAAAACGATATTTGCTGCTGAGAGTTGAGGTACCCTTAATGCTTCCTTCATTGTTACTGCCAGTGGAGTTTAAGGAATTACTTTTCCAGTGATAAATCTAATTTTTTCCTGGCCCTGCATCATTGGCATGACAGAAAAACATACTTCAAGAGTACTCGGATTTCACTTCTCCACTTTCTGTATCCCTTCCCAATAGTCTGACGATGAAACTTTTTTTGGCTACTCTACACGGTGGTTGCACTTGAACTGGCAGCTAGCTGGAATTGCTCCTTGTGAGGTGTCCATCTCTTCACTGCTGCACTTTGGACTTCCTGTGAGCTGTGTGGGGTGTTACAAAATGACACATTAGAGTTTCCCAGCCACTTACGCTTGTAAATCTCCAGGCCATGTGTAAATGAATTGTGATACTCAGACTAGTGATGCTAATGCATTAGTATCACATATGAAATGTGTGACGAGACTTTTAAAAACTTAAGTAGAAGAACCCTTCAGCTCCTTAGCATGTGTATTGATAATAACTGTAATATGGGGACCACATTCATCTGTCTCATGATTAGAACAGAGGATTAGTGCTGTGATTGTTTAAATTTTGTCACTTAGTTATTTGTTTGAAGTGTGACTTGGACACTTTGTTTAACTTGTTCTCAAATTCCTTCTACTCATATTTACTAGAAACAGATTTTCTAGTTGATGCAAATGATAGGTTTCATTTGCAAAACTTTAATCAGTAAGAAACTTTTGAGTCTAGATTTTTGGTTTATTTTCATTTATTCTAAAAGGAAGGACATTTACAAAACTCTAGTTCCATATTCTGAATATATCCAAAATTAGGGATGTTTGGGTCTATGGATTTGATTTAGGTCAATTTATAATTCATCTATTATCAAAGTATCCAGAAATATCAGCTATAACATCCTGAACAGTTATGACAATTCTTTACAGTCCTCCTGATGTTAAAGGTAGCTTTTTTGATTTTTCTATAATTTCTATAATCTGCAACTGGTCTGGAGGTGAAGGTCTTGACTATATCACACAAAGGCTCAAATCACACTTACCTAATATCTTGAGATCTAGGAATAACAGAAATTATGCAATACTGTTTTCAGAAGTATCAGGCAAAGGGCCAGTGAACAGCTACAAATACAAATCAGATACAAATCCAGATACAAATATCTCGCGTATCTTTGGATTTGTTCACATCTGAATCCATTAAACACAAGCCACCAAAGGCAGTGGGACCAAACAGGTAGTACTGTGAAAACTAATTTGCACAAGTTCAAAATCAAGATTGCTATTTTTTTCACATATTGTGAAGCTCACTGTCATAAGCGCAGTGCCAAATGAACATAACTGTATTGCTTCAAAACCAGAGCTACCCTGCATGAGGTCAGTAATAAGAACTACCAGACACTGGGCTGCAGTAGAATAGCTAAAATCTGTATCTAAGATCAAAGGGGTTTTAAGTATATAAATCTATTTTAATAACTCTTGCTGAACATGTCCTGCATCAAGTGACAGGATATTGAATCAACACTCTATATAAAATATGACACATACAAGAAAAAAATTATCTGAAAGTAGAGAAAAATCATATGCATAAGATGGGCTTTTCAAAAGCATGATGTGTAGGTCTAAGATTGCCCTGAAACCAATATTAAAACATTCAATGACTTCTACAGGAGCAGATTGAGCACAATGTTGTTCACATTTGCAATTCCCCCTCATAAGTTTTTTATGTATATCTGAGAATAAAAAAACAGAATATGCTAATGACTATTAATTTACTCCAGGATTTTCTTAGATTTAACTTACAAAGTATATGAGTACATGTGGCTGCAAAATGTTTGCTGCATCCAACCTATTTGCCTGGTGCTTGGTAGTAGTGTAATTGAAATGGTGGCCAAATGGATAATGAAATCCTTTCAAATAGTTAAGGTGCTTTTTAATAAATTTCTGTTCTACTTTGTGCTGGTTTTGTCTGGGATAGAGTTAATTTTCTTCACAGTAGCTGTTATGGGGTTATGTTTTGGATTTGTGTTGAAAATAGTTGATAACGCAGAGATGTTTTAGTTCTTGCTGAGCAGTGCTGACACAGAGTTGAGGCTCTTTCTGCTTCTCACCCCACCCCACCAGCGAGGAGGCTGGGGGTGCACAAGAAGTTGGGAGGGGACACAGCTGGGACAGCTGACCCCAGCTGCCCAAAGGGATATTCCATGCCATATGACATCATGCTCAGCATATAAAGCTGGGGGGAGAATAAGGATGGAGGGGACTTTCAGAGCAAGAGTGTTTGTTTTCCCAAGTAACCATTACTCATGATGGAGCCCAGCTTTCCTGGAGATGGCTGAGGACCTGCTTGCTGATTGGAAGTGGTGAATGAATTCCTTGTTTTGCTTTGCTTATGTGTGGTTTATGCTTTACCTGTTAAACTGTCTTTATCTCAGCCCATGAATATTTTCACTGTTACTCTTCTGATTCTCTCTCCTATCCCAGCTGGGGGGAGTGAGCAAATGTCTGTGTGGTACTTAGTTGACAGCTGGGGTTAAAACAAAATCTCTACACTGTTATTAAAAATGTTTGTAGTTAATTACACGGTAAGGACATAAATGTAAATACAGCCCCTGAGATTTTATATTTCATTATGATGAAGGCAATCTGAGATTTAACAGAGCAAAATAGTACAAGATACCATTTGGATATGATGTGAGGTGACAGGGAAGTACTACCAGAAGAATCAGGATTCCTTTCAGGAAGGAGATTGATGTAAGTGGTACCTTCTGCCTCCATGGCAACAGACCTGATGTAAAAATATATTGCACATTCTATCCAAGATGCCTGCGTAATAATCTTACATTATATCAAGTTAATTAATCCCATGTGAGAATAATTTATTTTATCACATGAGAGGTAGAAATGAATTGGCAAGAGGACAAACTGTTGTACCACCAACTTATGCCTGTGGAGTATGGGTCACAAAACCAATCACATCCTGGGCAGAGAAAATTATGGTCATAAATAATAATCCATTCAATGCCCTTCACAGAGGAAATATGAAAGTCTCAGAGAATGTCAATAAACTAATTGAGTTTGAACAAAAATAGGGTGAAATTTCAACAGAAAACTGGAGACAGAATTGGACAAGATCCAATTATAAGGTTTTAATGGGAATATGAATCTGATTAACTACAGTGTAACATATTAAACACAAAGTACCAACTATAGTTGTCTTCTGAAATCTTTTGCTGATTGGGAAGTTAGAGAGCAAACAAGGAGAAATTTAATTAAAAGAATAAAAGAATCACAGATATCAAAATAAAACAAGAGAACTATTCCATCAGACTAGACTGACATTGCACCTATACTGCTATCCTGTCCCTAAATGCATAGGAGCACCCTGGTCTACAGAGGATACTTCTCTGCAAAGGCCAAAAGCACACAGAAAATGAGGTCTGTATAAGTCAATGAAAAACTGAATAGGCAAAGCATTACAAGCTCAACATGCAGTTTGGTCAATACCCTGCAACGTAATCAACTTCTACAGAGAAAATATCTAGAGCTGTGTCATCTGTAGGAGCCTCTTACAAGGAGTCTGCAAAGAATCTGCTGCTGCTGCAATCTAATATCAAAGGATTTTGGGGTCTTTTCTGTAGTTCTGCGTCATGATACAGGAATACAGCTCCTCCTAACAGAACAATTGACATGAATATTTTTACCTCAGCCATTTGTTAGTACCTCTGCATTTTCCCATAGAGGTTTTTTTTCCAAACATGGTGGTACACTAAACAAACTTTCCACTCATATGAATCCACTACACCCATATAAAAATTCAATTTTTTTTACAGTTAAATATAATATATAGAAATTTGAAAATATAGATTAAATATAGACTCATGGTCAATAGATTTAATTAATTTTAATACTATCAATATAAAATTTGCCATGTAATCATACCAATTTACCTTGTTATTCTCACAGACAGCTTTAATTAATCAAAATTCATATCCGTATAATATTGAAAGCTAGAAGACCAAGGGCATCTATGTTCAGCTGGATTTGACATTTAGTGTCTTGTTTTGGAATCAATACTGCACAAAGTATTTCAGCATTGTGCTCCCTTGTTACTATGCTGCAATTATAAAGCAAGAAAACTTTGACTGCATGTATTACTTTTACAAAATCAGGCAATATTTGTTAAAAGAAAATCTGCTGTTATTAGGAGTAGTAATGATTGTATCTTCCTCACATTTGAAATTGGATTATAATCGCATTCCTTATCTGAGAGATTACTTTTAAACTCTTGTTCAAAAATTCTGTATAGTTGCTTACCATTGTACAGATCTTGTGTTTCATTGATAGCTGAGGTAATTACTGTTTATCAGTTTGGTAAGCATTTTGAGAAAAAAGGTGTTGAATAAAGACACTATTGACATACTTATTTTGAAAGGTTATTACAGCTTCATAAAGTAATATAAATTTGAGGTGAATAGCTTTTAGGTCATCTGGTTTAGTTCAGCAACAAATAGCTCAAATGAGTTTTGCATTATTTGTATTGGGTTCCCTGGGAAATTTTTCTGCAGACATAAATTACCGTTATAGAAATTGTATCCTGATAGTCAAACTAAATTTTCCTTCACTCAATTTCATCTCACTCCCCACTCTTATGGTCTTTGGTCTAACCAAGGTACTTAATGTCTTTTTGTAAAAAAATAACCCCTTAATTATATTTTTCTTTTTTTATTCCAGAAAGACAAAAGTAACACTTGAGTCTTTCTTAGAAAAGATGAAAAATAAATAGATAAGGGGAGATAACCAATGCACCAAGGACCTCAGCAAAGGTTTTGAAAAGAGGCAGCGAACAGTCGTGAAACGCTAAGCAAAGAGAGTGCAGGTAGGCAACATCAAAAGGAAGGGATTACAGTTAAGTTTTGTTGAGTCAGTGACAGCAATATGAAAGACAAATATAATTCTTCATCTAATTTTCCTTCATCTGTGTTTCACTGATTACTAAACCTTGATCTGTATTTCCAGAAGCCAGCAATGAAAAAGTTAGAATGCAAGAGAGGAGTTATCTGACTTTTTGTATTCTCCAAACAGTGTTTAACAAGGCTACTTGCATCTAAAATAATTATCCATGCATCTTCTAATAAATTATCTTGATTTTCTAGAGAATAATCTCTCTCTCTCTTTCTCTTATCTGTCTAGTTCATCAGCGATTACTGTTTACTATTTAAAACTGTGAACTCTTTCACCGGTGCAGTAAAGATTTAGAGGTGTATGTAAGGGCTTCAGGGCTTTGTCAGTCAGACAGAGCATTATGACTGCTATTCAGAACCCTAAGTGCTTTTTCAGGTGAGATGGTTTATAAATAGAGTTTAATTATTATTGAATCATACTGTAGGAGGATCTACAACATATTGTCTTTCTGTAAAAAGTTTCAGATTTCCCTGTTTTTTTTCAGCCTCAATACAGCATTATAAACATTAATTTTTATTCCTGTCCCCATTACTGAGACCTCCTCGGGCTTTTCTGCTTGCAAGATTGTGCTCTTGTATTGAATACCTAAGTTTTGTCTTTTTTCTCTGTAAGTGTATTACACTGCATTTTTCCAGGGTGAGTTAAGTATCTTAATTCAGTCAAGTAGTCCCCTTTAGGTCATATTTTCAAAAGAGCTCAGGTCTCATATAGGCATCAATGTGAATTGTCTATATTTTTCAAAGTACTCATGGAGCCATAGTTTACAATTATCTCCTCAGTGGAACTTGAGGCTTTTTGATAATCATGTCTTAACCACAATTTTTAAATCACTCTGTTCTATACACTAGCTATTCCAAAGTATTTTCCATCTCCTAAATTTCGACTTGATATGTATATGCAACACCACAAGATTAGTCTTAAACCATGTGTTTTATTTCCCTTTTCAAATATGAAATCAGTATACTAAATAAATCTGACTCGAAACTGATTCTTTAGTCTATCTTCTTAACTTCATGCGTTAGTACTTACTCCCTACTTTTGGTTATGGTGTGGCTCATGTTCAGTCCAAGGCTAAAGCAACTTTATCCAGTGGGCTGAAAGCCCTTTTTAACTTCAGTCCATCTAATGCCAACTGCTACTACAGTTTCCTAAATATCCCATTCTTTCTGTAATGCTCATCATGTCTTAAATTAATATTTATACCAGTCACCCAAAAGGAAGCATTGAGAACTGGCAGAGACAAAACCCATTTCAGGATGCACCTGCTCCTAATGATGTTATTTTATATCAAATAAAGGAATTTGATAAGACTGGATCCAGATCCTGGCATGTTTCATTTGATTTACATAATTATTTGCACAATGTTTCTTTTTAAAAATCGGTTGCAGTTAATTATAATTTAGGAAGCAGAGGCAGTTGCTCCTAGGTTTAAAGAAATAAAGCACTTGGCTGTTAAATTTCAGTGGCTACTCACTGTGAACTTTGTGTTGATCTGTCAATATATTATTCCAGGAGCTTTTCCTTAAGCCATAGCAAAGGAATTTTATGTAACAGTGCAACAAAAAACTAACCAGCCCTGATTGAGTTTGAGTAGCAAAAGCTTGGGTTCAGATTAATTCAGCTTCAGTGAAGCCAAATATTTACTGTGATGTTACACTGCAAGAAAGCAGATCAACTTTGTGTTGTAAATGTCATTAAGTAGTTACAAGGATTGTCAGTCGCTTTCCTGAAGCTGGAATCAAAATGCCCAGTGGTCCCACAGTCAAAGGACCTAGGAGTTTTGTTCTTCCAAATCTGTGGAGCACAGAGGCCAAAAGAAGGTTGTGCTGGGGAACACACCAGGAATAAACCTGTGCTTACAGATCCAGATTCTTCAGAATTGTGTTTGGCCAAGACAGATTCTCCAAGTTACTATAAGTGGGGGAGAGAAATCCAGTGTAATTTGTCATGGTTCATCTTTTTCATTCAGTTTTTTCACTTTCAAATTAGAAAAATAATTATCCTAGCATCTTGTATAACATTGTGGCACAGTATTTATCAAGTTGTACTGCAGCTCAGGTGACTTAAGTTCCCATATTACAACATGATCATCTAAGAATCTTTGTTTTCTTGAGTTTAAGCCTTGAGCTATACCTGTATTATAAACTGTGTCCAGTTTGATTGTCTACAAACAGATTCTGTGTTATTTGAGCTGGGAAGTCAAAGACTGTCAGAAAATAAAGCAAGCCACATCCCTTCCTTGGGTACTTTTTGTAAGAGAACCTAGAATTTGTATGGCTTTCTAAACACGGATGAACTTTGACAATATGCATTTTTTCAGACAGTATCTTCAAAGGACTGAAAGTGTATCAGCTGCCACATTGTAATACCATCCTGTAAACTAGTTAAATAACATTGTAATATTTTTAGCTGAGGAAACTGAGACAGCTATAAGCAGTTTATAGGCTCATGGATTCCTATAAAAAGTCACTGACTTTAAATCACAGATAATGTGGATATTGTGCCCACGTTCTGTTTATTGGATGGGAGATCATCATGAAAGGCATGCAAGTAACATTTTTCCATCATTTACTTCTCCCTAGTTTGCTGCACATGAATCCAAACAAGGTCTCAAAATCAGAATTCCAAAGTGCACATGAAAAGCAGAAAGCATCTGACAAGTGAATTCTACTTGTGTATTTATTTGACCTTGGTAATAACTCTGGTCATCTCAGTGGCTTAAACTTCAAGGCAATAATATTATGCCTTGACTGGATATAGCTGTGGATATATAAAGGGTTAACTTAGAAATGCTTTCAATTGTGTCAGACCTTCATTGTGATGTTAATACAGCAGACAAGTATCAATACATTTCAACATACAATAATGCATTTTTATACCGAAATCATTTATTTTTCTTCTAACAGGGACAATTTCTGGCAAGACAGCCAAGAATCTGCAGAAGAATATATGCAGAGGATAACCAGTCAAGGCAATGACACTTTATTATTCTCCTCCTTCATTTAACCTAGTGTATCTGAATGCAAGATTTGTCTGTATCATTTAGCATTGCTGAAAGCCCTGGAAATTGTGTGTAGTGACTTTGAACAGAGATACCCTCTAGTGGTTACATTTTCAATACAAAATGGATATCATTTGCTCTGCAGAATGGAGTATTTACTTAAGAACTGAAGAGATGAAAAGAGCATTCTCTCCTTTCCTTTGCCTCTGTATCAGCAAAGGGAAATAACCTTGGGTTTCTCTGATCTCTGACAAGTTAATCGCATTCCTCCTTTTATCACTTCAAGTACAACACTGGGAGACTTCATAGTCTCTTGGCCCTGTTCTGGACAGATATGACAAAATTTAGTCTCCTGAAATAGATCTAAAATCACCTTTTGGCCTGTTTTCTATGAAAATATTTCTGTCTTCAATTCCTTCAATGTCAATTCAGAGTGGTCTGGATATAAATTATTGCAGAAATGTTTTCTACAGTTGGAGCAAAGGACTCACATGCAGGGCACTGGATTTTGCTCCCAGGTCTGTCACTGAATTTCACCTTTGACTAGACATTGAAACATTGCATACCTCAGTTTGAAAGAGTTGTAATAATGATTGTTTCACTTGCAGCATTTTTCCAAGCATTAATTATGTATTTGTTAAATCTGTAAAACTTGAGCAGAAAAAAAGTACAGATCCATCCTACTGCCTGTAGTATCTGTTCAGAAAGAAATGCAGTCAGGGATCTTTTTCAGGATATGCATATATCTGGAAATAGTCCTGAAAAGGCAACTTGGTCCTTTCTTATCCTGGTTGACAGAAATTATTTCAGCATTCAACAGTGCCTGAAAGGAGAAAAGTAGTAGTAATCTTCTATTTTCAACTAAGATATTAAAAAATTTATCATAAGAAAACTAATATCCACAGGTCATTGAAGTGGCTAGTGCACCCCAGTGCTCAATTCCCTGAAGGTACTGTAAGGTAGCTTGATTAAAATAATTTTTTACTTACTTCAGTGTGCTGCAAGTACTATAAACATATTCACTTAAAGAAGTCTACATGTAAAAAATGGTTAGCTTTATATCTTGTCTGTGTGTGAAAATAATGTCAAAACTCCTAATTGACAATTTTGGATAATCCAGTAATATCGTCAGGCAGAGATCAGTTGTTTGTCTATTTATAAAGCTTGAGGGGAAGAAATCAAAATATGGGGGAATAGAAGGAGACTATTTTTGTAACGAATGGAACCAAAAATATCAGGCAGGACTCTGATCACAAAAATATGATGACTCAGACTCTTGTCTGGGAAAGTAACCTAGAGCAGGTGGTGGAATAGGTAATAACAACAACAACAAAACCCCCAGTGGAACTATGCTTATTTTAAAAGTACAATAACTATTTTCTGAATTTCAGTCTTGGCCATCTTATTGATAGGTGCATGTGTTTATTAGATGTGTAACTTTATGAATTCTACATGCACTGTATGTTCCTGTTTATAGTCAAGTAAGTATAGTTGCCTACCAAACTGAGACCTGAGGAATCAAAAGTAATTAATATTAATATCATGTTTAGTGATTGTTTGATATGTGCTATTATGAGTAAAAAAACTTAGTCCTTAAACAGATAAGCTCAATTCCACTTTGAAATCTCTTTTACTATGCTGCACCTGAATAGTTCACAGACACAAGATATCAGAAAGAAGTAGAATGCTAACGATGTTGAAGTGCTGTTCTTCTTTAGCTCATACTTTTTAAAAGACCACACTATATGTGTGTGTGTGCATATACACATATATATAAAGTACACAGAAACTGTATCAGGACAGATGAGTTTGAGCTAGCAAACAAGAAAAAACTAAGTAGTAGCTGACATTGAGTTTTGCATCTGCGCTTTACCAAACTATCTTTCCTGTGCTTCTACTTGATGCTAATACTGTCTCAACGTGCACAAATGAGCAAGCCACCATAATTTAAGACTGGCATTAGGGTAAACTTTGGGTTTTTTCTTCATAGGAGGTACAAAACTGTAAGAGGTACCAAATTATAATTTTCGGTCAAGAAGGTGGTAACTCCCTGAGAGAGCTGAATGTGGTACAAGATTTAGCCACCACAGATAAATCTATTTGATGTTAGTAATTATATTGCCCTGGATAATAGAAAGTACTCTTCACTGTTTTAGAGTTGTCTGAAGGCTATTCTGCAAAATTCTGTGTTCTGTATATCTTCAGTTTTTTACAGTCTTCCATTTCATTCTTCATGTCCATGAGGTGCCTGAAGAACATCAATGAGGGTGAAAGCTATTTCCATTATAGCAGACCTGCCCTAGGTAAAATACTGCATTACAAAACCTACTTTGCACTAATTATGTGAAAAACTGCTTTGTTCTTCGTATTTTTATGAAATGTTGTACCTGACCTCTGCTTTATGAAGCAACGTGGAAGGTGAATACAGAAGAATCAGAGAATGCCATCATATGTCATCTCCATGAGCACTAAGACAACTGGCATAAGCCAGCATTGGTCCAGAAGCCATATGAGTATGTTGCTAAACTTACACTAATAAGGCCTACTGAGATGCTACAGAGTTGGCATTCAGCTTATACTCTTTCAACACATGAATCAAGCATTTTCTGCAAATGGCTTGAAAGTCTCCAAACAGATAAATCTAACCATTAAAATAATTTTATTAGAGGAAAATGTGAAATTGAGACTCCAGGCAGAGGTTCTGGCATAGGAAAGACAGGCTGTAGCTCTTTCTACAGACTGGTTTTAGGGAAGTTCCCACAGAAACCCTCACTTTACTTTGGCAAACTCTTCTCAGCTGCATTGTATCTATAGGACTCAGATCTTTCCTCCTCCTAATCCAACTCTAACCTTTTGGCTGGGAAAATATTGGCTCAACCTTCAGTTAGGTTTACATTAAGGTTTAAGGCTTGGGTTGAGAGAGAGAAAGCCAAGAGCTCCACTGGACTGTACTGTCCATGAAAGGGGCTGCTAAAGGACATTTTACTTCACAGCTGACCCATTCCTTTGACATTCACATACCAGCTCTGATCCAGCTGGAGCTCTAGCCTTCTTATTGTTCTCAGCTGTAACACTACTTCTAACCTGAACTCTAACCCTAGAGGTAAAGGTTTAGCAATTTTTATTGTTTATCTCTGCTTTTCTCCACTTGTACATTGTGTGAGGGAGAGGGTGAATGGGGAGGATCGATTGCACTGTGACTTGGTGACAGATGTCTCTCCGCATGCACCACAAGTGAAGCCAAGGTCTGTCATTCAGCATTTGGGATCCTGTTGCAGGTGTTTAACACTTGGATGTTTGACTGAATAGTTTGCAGGTAGATAAGCCTGTTATAGGAACTCAGGTGTCCAGGGCCCTTGAATTCACTTTCTGGTTGGACAACATAATTCAGTTCAGATAGGCCGCCTGAATTACCTTCTGAAACCACTGCTGGCATCCCTGACATTGAAAACAATGCTTTAGATTCAGAAGAGATGAAATATTCCCAGTTTCATTATGTACTCCCAGCTACGCAGTTACTAACAAGTTCTTTAATAGATTAAGACCTTAACTCTGTCGGGTATTATTTTGAGCTACATTTCTTCCTTTTTTTTTTTTTTTTTTGGATGTAAGAGCACATTTCTCTTTAATCAAAATTATTCTAAATTTCTGAAAAAAAATATTCCTTGCTAAAAGTTAATATGCTTTTATACCAGCTTTTTAAATGCGATTCATTTAACAATTGTGGTATTAAAGCTCTGACTGGGTAGTTTAGTGTTGTTATTACATAGGAAACATGCTCATTTTATTACTGAGATGTGCCTGGAAAACAAAACAAAACAAAACAAAACAAACCCCTTTGTAATTAATTGCACCGTTTAGAAGTCTACATTAATAAAAATCAATATGTAAATTATTAAGCCCATAGAAAAAACAATTAGTGACACTTTCAGGTGATGTTTAAATAGACTGAAATGCAAGAATAATGCATTTTGTCTGAAAGATACAGCAGATACCTCGTCCCTTATGACATAGGAAAGACCTTCAGAACTTAATGTGGCTAGCTCACAATTTGACTTATGAGGTGATAGAGAAAACTACTTCATAAATTTTAGTCATTGTAGTTGTTCACCATGTATCCTTCAATGTTTCATCAAAATAATCCATTTTTCCAGGGTTATTATGAAGCTTCTTTTATTCCCAGAAAAAAAAAAAAAAAGAGTTTTAGGAAACTTTTCAGTTCTTTTAATTTCTCTTTTTCCCCACTTGTCATCATGAAAGTGTCACTAGAAGACATTAATATGATAATAGTACAGGAAATACCAGAAACATAATTAGTACCTAACATGTCTATTAAGAAGGAATTCAGAATTGCTAATTATTCCCAATCAAAATCTTTGTTAAAATTAATCTCCTAATTTTCCTACTGTCTTGAAAATTTCAGGTCTACCCACCCAATCTCTCTCCTTTCTATTCTGTAATGGAAATAAACTGTTGAATGTATATGGATGATTTCATTTATTGTTGATTCAGAGTAAGAATCTCGTACACTTAATCTGTGAGTAGTCCCAGAAGTCAAAATATGAGGAGTTAAGGTATAGCAAAGATTTCCAAAGAAACATAATCCTGAAATACATTGGCCTTGATTCTTATTTACATAAAGGCCCCTTTATACATTCTGGCAGCAGAAAGGAACCCTGAAGTGTATTTAAATAAAATTTATGCCCACTCTAAGATTTTTTTATGCTGCCAGAAATGTGTAAATGAAACTCAGGTCCATTATGTTGGAGGTTTGGGTTCTTTTTCTTTCGACTGTTACACTTTATATATGAAAAAGCATTTCTTTATATCTTTGTAACGCCTAGCCTATCCTGTCCAAAGACATTAATCAATGCCAACAACACAAATCTAGGGTTTAAAAGGAAAATAATTTTTGGATTTAGAATGGGGAAGAAAAGTTAGGATTATTCTGGTTTAAATATCATAAAATATTTATTCATATTTATTTATTAATAAAAAGTGCATTTTATTAAATTCATTCAGTTAAAATGCCTTGCTTGGTTTTTCTTTTAGTATGCTAAATATCAGAAAGATCGGTTTCGGAGCAGATTGCAAAAGAGGTTGACTAAAAGATGGCTTGCGAAAAACCAAACTTGTGGCTATTCTTAACTGTAGAGCAGTTATATCTGTCTCACAATGAAAAATGAAAAATTGAATGAGTCATGTTAAGTAATGTGTAGGGTGGGTGTTCATTTCTCTTGAAGAAAAAGTGTTATGGAGGCAAATTTTTAAGGACTCTCTTAGATTTGCTCTGATAGGACACGCTTGAAACTATGTCAAAGGGAGACATCCAGTGAATTGCTTTCAAACAGTAGTACCTCTGCCCTTTAGAGCTAATTGAAGACAAATGATGACATTTCTTTTGATTATAGCCCAGTTCCCGGGCAAGTTGCACATAGCCCAAGTTCAAGGATTTATATTGTCTCCTTCAGAGTCCTTTCTCTAAAGCTCTTACCTGCAGTTCTGGCTTTGGCCTTGCCCCATTTTAAATTTGTTTTTCTTTACTTTTATGCCAAGATGGATTTCAGCCTTTCCCTCTGCAGTAAAACCCTTCTGTTTTCATTCCGAGTGGAACCTGAAGCCATAGAAAACAGAAGAGAGCTTACATCTTTAAGAAGAAACTTTTTTTTTCTGAATTAATTTGTCACTAAATGCAGTAGGTTCCAAGTCTCTGTTGTCCTGAAATTTCCCTGTTATTGTTAGAAACCTATAGGAACTGAGTCTTCAGTGCGCTTTGGCAGTGTGCTCATACTTTGGGTTTACTTCTGTCAACTCCCCAAGTGTTGGCAGTAAAGCTGTGGGTCCTGTCAGTAACCTTGATTTGTACCCCTGTTGGAAAGAGCTCAAAATTCTGACTCTGCCCTCTCTCCCTTTTTTATCCACTCTTCCTGTCTTAGCTTTTGCTTTTCCCCGATTGCTCATTACTCCTATGACCCTGTGGATGCACTACATAGCTAACAGACTGGTCTGGCAAGGACTCTTTTGGGACAACTAGCTGCCCGTGATCATCAGCCAAGTTTGGACAAAAAGGAAAGTTTTCTCCAGCCACTGAAGTGGACAACATAGTTTTCTGGACTCAAATACAAAGAAAGTGAGAACATGGGCTTTTTAACCTGTTAGTGGCTTGTGTTCACTATTTGACCAGGCTAGGATGCAGTAAAACTGGGATTCTTAATCCCATTTTCCTAGTTCGATTTTCTTCTGACATTATTATTAGAGGTCTCACAGCACTGAGTGAAAAATAGGTATTGCTGATTATCATTAAAAGAATGTGGAAACTTTGCCTCTTAATATAAATGATTTTTATCTTCACAGACACAGACTCACTGAGAAAAAAATGCTGAAATATCTTGGACGAAAGCCAAATGGCAGTGTGAGGTAGAAGAAAATTATTAATAGTCAGACCAAGAGCAAAATACTCAGACATAGTTATGAAAAAGAGGTAGCTTTATGTGTACATGTAAATCAGAAATAGCTAAAATGTAGAATCTTCTTCCTCTGTCATATGAGATTTTACTATGCTTTGCTTAATGTGAGTCTATTTTTTTCCTGCCTTCCTTCAATCATTTGTACAAAATATTTCTTTACTTTGCTTGACCTCTAAATACTTCTTTAGTTTGCTTGAACTTTATTGCATTTTAATCACCAACTTGATTCAAACCCACAATACCTTAAAAGCCATTTAACATGTGATACAGTTGTTGCTCATGAGTGAGTAGTTCTCAGATGTTGGATAAAAGTTCACAAGCCATATCCACCATTGCAATTCTCTCTTTATCTGGCAGAACAGATAAAGTCTTTGGATTGACTGGCTGAGGAGCCTGGGTTTCCATGCTGCTTTAACATGGTTTGCAAAGTTTCTGAAACTTAGCAAAATTTTTTAGATAAGCTAATACTTCCCTTTATTATACCTTTTTCTAGAAGAAAAATGTCCTAGTAGACTTCCTTATACATTAGTTTTAGTTTGGAAATCATTCAGCAAAACCTGTCTAGCTTATTAAATATTACATAAGTAGAGTCTGTGTACATAAGAATTTTGACTGATGGGTGGAAATGGATTTTTACTATTGATCGGATAACAAATTGTCCCTAGGATACTTAGCTCTTTTTTCAGTGCACTTCAGAGTGCTTTTCTGAATGATCTTGTATTATTCTCACTTTTGCATGGGCAAAACTGAGGCACATTTAAATTACTTCATTGCTCTCTCAGTTGCTTGAGAGCTTCAGAGATCTGCTCATTGGCACACTGTTGTGCTATGCTTTGCCATATAGACAACAAATAGATTCAGCTAGACTAAGGAGCATGAGGAATCGGTGAGACTATTGATTAACATGGTGGGTGGTTTTCACTGATAGTGGTAGTCTGAGTTTTAAAGTTTCTTGTAGGCATCACAGTGCAAAACAGTTTCAAGTGCACTACAAATGGGAGCATGCTGAAGTAATTTTGAGAATACTTCCTAAATATGAAGAAAGGATGAAAACACTTAAATGCAATGTGAAGAAGGGACACTGGAGATGGATTCGAGGTCACCTAGGTGGATGGTCACAAACCCAGAGATGGTTGAGTCTCCAGATTCTCTCCTTGCTTTGAATCCATCAGGCCACATTGCAGAACTCTCCCTTGACATTCACAGAAGAAAACAGAAATAACCAAGAGACCTACCAGAGCAATGTTTAGGTGATTAAGGACTTCTGTTTCAGTGACATAATAGATGCCACTGCTAAACCAGCATGAGCTATGGAAGTCTGGAAATATCAGTAGAGTACTGAAGACTGAGTGTGAACCTAAAGCAGCTGCTTATTCTTTAGAATTACTTATTAGTAATTTTCTAGGGCAGAAATTAAAAAAATAGAGCTTGAAGAAAGATACATTGTACTGCATCCACTGCATAACTACAGGACGGCAAACACTATGTAAAGCAAACAAAGCAAGCCCACCAGACTCAAAAAAAAAAATCTACAAAGGCACAAAGGTAATTGGTATAACAGCTTTTCCTTTTCTAGAAGGAAATGTACTTTCTTAGCATGAAAGGTGAATTCAGCCAAAATCATACCACAGTTTTGGCAGGTTACCTTGCTTACAGGGTATTTGTTCTGATACTAAAACTGATTTGTCATCACTTTATGGAAATAGTTAATATTACTTGAAAGTGTACATAAGTTACAATAAAGCAAAATTTCTTCCTTGTCCTTAGAGGACAATAAAGACAGTATTAAAATACTTGAGAACACAAGACTTTACAAGTCAAGGTAAAATAATAAGGATCTTATCTAAACTAAGCAGAATTGGATAGAGAAACTACATAGCAGTTTAGACACTAAGTCCTTCACTGTTTTGGCAATTATATCTGGCTAGCTCTCTGCAAGTCAGACTTGCATATATAGGTAGCAGCTGCAGAAGGGAGGGCCTGGGAATTTTTGCAGACAGGAGGTGGATGAGGAGGAGACTTCTGTGTGCAGGATCAACATTGCCATCTGGGTCACTGTGCCAAACTTCTAAAACTCTGATGGATTCAGAGCCATTTCAGCATGCTTTTGGAGACCTGAATGCTCATTACCTCCTTCTGCAAATGCAACATTTTACTGGGGCAAAGATCATTTGTGATACTGAGTAGAATCAGAAATCAGATCCCTTATGACAATGTTTATTATTTCCTACAAAGCTCATTTCCCCTTGTAAAACACACATCTCACTTTCACCAATGAATGACATCACAGACCTTCATAAACATCTCTTTTTTTTACTATAGTCCAAGTGTACTTGTTCACCTGAGTCAATATATCTAACACAATTAATTGAAATAAATCTATAAATATTGAACAGCTGTAGCTTTTTTGGGAAAAAAAAAATGCTTTATGGACACAGATCTATTGTCACCCCCACACAGTCTTATTTTCACCTGCACACATAAATATACAGATGCTCATCATATATGACTCTGTAGCCATTCTCAATAGCGCTCATTTCACTTTAAACCACCTGTCAAAACAGGCATTTAATTAGGTTAAGCTGTCTGGCTTTGTGAAAAGTTTTTACTGTACTCTGTTGTCCTTGCTATAAAATTAATAGTTTGACCAACTTCTGAAGGGACAGGTGTTTGCACTTGTGAAAGTCAAATTAAAACCACCTTTGCCAAACAGGATAAAAAAAAGATCTTGGTGTCTGAAACTTTGAAAGCAACACTTCATTTATTATAATCTTTTTCTAATGCCAGAATACAAATTATGTAAAGAAATGTAACTGCAGCTGCAAAGAAGCCAAGACTGTAACATGTAGCACGTCACCCTTGCAGCTGGTGGGGCAGATGCAAGACTAAGAAGCCATCAAAGGACTTGCACTTTACTCCACACAACCTATCTGCTGTCCAAGTAAGAGGGAGAGCCTCTTTACTTTATTGTGAACTCCCTTACACTTGGGTAAGTGTCATTTCTGTGTCTGTCAAGGAAACTTTGTTCTGGCCTTGTGAATCCCAAGCTCCCTGAATACCAGCTTAGCTGAGAGCTGAAAATACTCTGGTCATACTGATCTGTCAGAATAGCCTTTTTTTGTCAAGTGACAGAACTCAAAGAGAATGTCTAAGAAAAAAGGAGTGTTAGGCTATGGTTACATCCTGGTAAGGTCTGAGGAACACATGTTCCTTCCTGCAGAGGAGGACTATTTTAGTGGAAACAAAAATGTCCAGATTCCCACATCATTGATTCTACCTTGATTTCCCTGATTTCCTTCAGGTTTGTGGGTTCTAAAATATAATTGGAGAAAAGCATCCATTTATTATGGTAGTTAATAGTAATGTCACTTGGTAATACTCTTATTACAGTGATATGCTGAAGGTCTATTTAGTGTGTGGGCCAGGTTCTATAAACATTAAAAAATTAACATGATCCCTAAGGCTCTTACAATCTAATTAAGACACAGTTATGAAAAAGATGGTCAAGTAAAGCTTACCTGATAATGCATATGCAGGTATTTCAATTTTACTTTAATTTTGTACTAATTGGTTACTTATATGCATTGACTGTTAAGATTCTGGCCGATTTATTTTTATAGTAACAGTGTGGTATGAAATTTATTTCATTTGAATGATAGCACCTCCAGTACATTCAGGAAAAAAAAAAAAAAAAAAAAAAAAAGAAGAAGAAAGAAAGAAAATGAAAGAAATATTATAATTAACAATAATTTTTCTTCTGTTAGTGATCCAGGGGTGTGTTTTTTTCTTTTTCTTGAAAAAATCCTATTTTAACTGTTGTTTTGGTTTGACTGATCACAACAGAGTAGGCTACTTGGGGTAAGATGAATTAACTATGGTTTATCAACAACAATTTTTAAATGTACAGTGCTCTCAAATACTCGTCTGCACAGAGAAAGACTATCCTAAGATGGTCCTATCCTTTAGCTACAGTAATATGTAACTCAAGTCAGGCTCCAAATCTCCTGAAAAGCTTAATATATGAAAGCTTCTACTTCAGCTTAAATACTGTCCATCTTCAGTACAGCAGTGAAATAAGCTATTTCTGATCAAACTTTTTCTGATTCTCTGCATGAATTTTCACTGAGACCCCTCAGTTTTATTCTTCAGTGTAAGCGAGTCTCTATCAGGAATTTGCAATCTACCTTCCAAAGTCAACATAAACTGGTTTGGAATGAGCCAATAAGCCACCTACATGGTATTATTTCTTTTTTAAAACTAAAACGCAACAGTTTTATTTCTGCAAGCTTTTTTTCCCAAGCTTCCTTCTCTTTATTTTTTCTCTGTTATTGCTGTTTTCTGTAAGTTTTTATGAGATAAGTGCAGTATCTATTTTTCAGGCTCATATAACACTTCCATGTGTGGCTTTCTTAAAGCCTTTCTGGCTCTACAGTGTCTCTCTAGTTGAGCAGAAGCTGCGGTTTACCAAGAATGTTCTCTGGAATCAGCAATCAGTGGTAACTGCAGATGTATATACCTACCAGTTCTTTTTCCAATAACTAGAAAATGGCATGCAAAGAATTTCTTTTTTATTTTATGCATAATTCTACTTAGCTGATATCAGTTTTCTGGATAAAAGTGGAGCTTTACTGCACCAAATCGATCTCATTTCTTCAGGTCTTTACTTGCTTGTTTTATTTGCTTTAATTTATTTATTTCAGTCATTTGTAGAATGACTGAAACCTTTTTACTTTGCAGAGTATTATTTGTAGACTGCTATGTTAGAAATTCTTGCTGGTTTTTAGTTTGTTTCTAAGATGTTAATTTTATTCAGTCTGATACAATAGGGACTTGCAGAAAATAAATTCACACTCCCCTCCTGCCCTTTAGCATATACTACTGCAGTTTACCTTTGTGTCAGGTTTTATGACTATGCAGCTACAGGGCAAGTTGGTTTAGTGAGCTGATTTGATAGAAAGACAAGTATCAAAAACGTTTTGGTACTTCTGTGGAACAACATATCCTCAATGCCTTTGGTTCCTGTAAGTCTTTCAAAAATTTCATAATCATCTATATACCCTTTGTGTTAAAGTGATTTCCTGAAGATTTCCTACAGATTTCCTGTGGATTTTCCTGCAGCATCATTTCCTGACAGCACAGTGAAAGTGCGAGCTGTGGGTGTCCCTGACCTGACCTGTAGCATAATGTACACTGAACATCCTGGCTACAGTGGAGATGTTCTTCAACTGGCCACACTTTCTGCCTTGTTCTTTAATATCCATGTGAGCGGCACTCAAGATTTCAGTCCAAGACCCTCAAATTTCTAGCCAGGATTCTCCAAGTAGAGTGCTTTTGGATGCCCATTCTCAGGTCATATATATATATATATATATATATATATATATATATATATATATGTATATATATCTATATTAATGTTGGAAATCAAAAAACAACAGCTAAACTTCTGTTTTCTTGCTACTCTTTTGCTGCACTCTGGTTTCAAAGTAATCAACATAGTTCTAACATTGCCTTACATGAGAGGTTTAATAAGTTCATCTTGCTTTTAGATAAATGTTGAATTCTTGTTAGATTCCCCTCAGAAACTGAACTGTGCTGGAAAGAATAAACAAGATATAGATTTCTTAGGATGCTTTTCTAATATACTCTGTTCTCAGGAGCTCAACTCATCACACAGAGAGAGTGACCAAGAACCCATATCCTAGGGGCATTTTCTGTTCTGGATTCTGATAGGGACAATGCACTACTTACCTAACAGTGCATGAATATAAGATAGCAAATAGATTTAATATAGCTGAATTTATGAGAGCAAGAAATCTAGCCTGTGCCCGATCTACAGACTGAAACTCAATTTCCTTACATCCCCTCTTCACTTGCTCAATCAGCCCAGTGGTGCATAAGCTCTTTCACTTTGTAAAAATTCTGTACTGGGTGGTATGATGACTCAATATCTTATTCTTGCTATTTTTTTATATCCTGGAAGCTGTTTTACTACTGCTGCTAAAGTTTTAATTTTGTACTGGCTCATGGTGTGATTGTTAATGCTTGTTCTTCATCAAAAGTGTAATGGATGTGAACAGTAATTGCATAGAGTTAAAAGGGGTTAATTGGGCACGCAATCTTCTCTGCAGGTTGTCCACTTGGCTGTAAAATCCAGTGACACTGCAAAAAAAGCATCTTCTCAGTAAAGATATGGTGTCTCTATATAATATACAAACCACACTAACATAGTTTTGACAGGTAGGGTAGTATGCTAATCCATTATTATTGCCATGCAGAATTTTTTATATCTACAACATTCTTCATTCATATTGGTAGTGGTCTCTTTTACCACGGTGAAAGACAGAGGAAAAAAAAAAAAAAAGTTTGCTTTCAGAGAGCATCGGATATATTTTATAATTCAGTTAATGCAATCCAAAAAAGACTGAATGTGTCTTCGTGTATGACAAAAAGATAAGGGAAGAAGGGAGATACAGAGTCTCTATGAATTTGTTTGATTATCTGTAGATTCTTTTCTGTATCGCATTTCATTCACCTCATTTTCACTTTATAGTTTTGCAGGAAAACAATGATTAGTATCTGAAAAATCGTAAGGCACTGAGCAAACACCAGGCAATCCTATATATATTTATATATATACACTTCTATCTGCTACTACCTGCAAAGTTTGTGTGAGCATTCAGCCTATAAAACCTCTGTGTCTTGATAACTCTCAGGTACTGTAACTGATGGCAGAGGCAGATGTCAGTAATCCTCCCCACAGTGCGAAAATTGTAGTGTTGCAAAAGCAGCTGACATTAATGGACCTTCCACAGCACCTCTGCGAGTGAACTACTCTACAATGAGAGTGGAAAATTCAGATTCTGACCGATGTTATATACTAAAATAAAGTTCCACCTTCTGTGTCTCTAGGGGGGGAAAAAAAAAAAAAAAGTATATGTTGTCTAACAATACTTAAGGTTTAGAGTGACTTTAAGGGATAATAATACTTCCACTTTTTAGTTGTACAAGAACTGTCTATTTTGTTAGGTTTAGAAGCAGTGCTAGATATGGTTCTTTGGGGAAGAAGGGATGGGACTGATTTCTGAATGCATATGGGTAAGCAGCTGAGCCCTGTCTGTTTGTTCACATATCCATTTTCCCACCTGACAGCCAACCAGATGAAAAAGGTACAGATAATATCACAATATCTGCACATGCAATGTGACTCAAGCCAATGGATGTACAACAGGAGACAGGACTGCACCCTTTATGCATGTTAAAAAGGCTTGTAATATAGTTACAAAAGCTGTGCCTTTTCTAATGAATTCTGTACAAGTGTTACTTACTAACCAATGCAAACTTCCACTGTTTCATGCTCTTCAGAGGGACAAAACAAGTTGATGATCCTGATCTTATCACATTCTCAACCATGCATTCTCATAAAAGTGCCCATCTCTATTTTGATAAAAAACATCTGCAGAAGGGATTTCAACCAGAATATTCACACTAACAAAGTTTTGTTGATGCAAATCTCTTTAATATAAACAAATCCTTAGTAACTTAAAACATTTAGCGCCATCCAAGGTAAAATCAGTCAATATGCTTTTTGTAAAGTAATTTAAAATATTTTAAAACAAAAAATTCTGGGCATATTAATATGTTGTCATTTTTTCTTGAGTAAATCATGAAATAAACAATAATATTAATTGGAGGAAGCCCTTCCTACTTCACTGTAGGTTAGACTTTGTGATAGCAGGATTTGGTATGTGCATCAGCAGGGAGATGGAACTCGTAATAGCAGTCAGTGTCATATTACAGACTTCCTTTAAGCCAGTACTTTCTGAATATTTTACAAATGATGATTGAAGCTCACAGACTCATTGGGTTTATAATAAAGTATTACCTACCTATCATATAGATGAATGGAATTATGTTTTGGAGAAGAGTGCAGAGTCTGGTTGCTCAAGCTCAGCTGTAAATAAGTCTCTGATAAATAGCTCTGAATAAATGTTTCAACAGTCCTACAGGATATAGCTCCTATTGTATTAGAGGTGCAAGCCAATGGTTAATAAAGTAGTTCATAAATCTGCAATCTCTTATCTGGCTGTAGAAATTATGTAGGTCCTTAAAAGTAAATAGAATGTGGTTACGCTGAATGAAAGTAAAGGGACATGGTCAACCTGATATCTAACCAATTACTAAATATGAGCTAAAAGTGGTTTTACAGACATTTACAAGAGCCTGCCTGTTTCCTATAACTTGCAAGGGGATTATTTGTAGGTAAATCAGGTATTTCTGTCTGATTTCTGGCAGGTCATAATCCCAATTTTTATCCTGCTCTGACCACTTTGAGGCTCAAACATCTTAGATATGGAAACTTTCCTTCCCTACAGAGAACAGCCATTCCATCTGGACTTAGACAAGCTTTAAAACAGCAAAAATATTCCTTGTGTGCTCCTCCCAAGCTGCATGTCACACACAAAGAACTGATATTATCTGGCTGCAGGTAAATATTGTGCTTGGAGGAATAATGAAAATAGGGAAAAAAAAGGTGTTTAAAAGTGTTTTCTGTTCTGTTCACCTACCAGAAAAAAATCTGCAAGGCTTGTCCCCTGACAATGCAAATAGGAGGCTCTTCATTAGTGGTGGTATGCATACACAGAGCTTCTGGTTGTGCATGAAAAACTTCCAACTAATTTATGCTTTTTTGGGTGGTGCTGTGAGGAAAGTAAAAGACTTTAAGAGACTTTCCTTTAAGTAAAGTTAAGGTTATAAAGAAAATAATTGCTTAGCACAGTTTTTCAACTTCAGTTCAAAACTTTAAAATGTTTGTCCTATGAAACAACTGGAAAATTTGTAACAGAAATCATTATTCTGTAAAACAGTCATAGAGGTTAAAATGGGATTAAGACATCTGGGAGAGTAAATTTTAGAGATAATTTTTATTTTTCAGGTACCAGGTGCAATTCAGAGGAAATTTTGGGATATCTTGAAATATATAGAGAAAAAACTTTTTTTTTCCCTGTACATATTAATCTTTAGGCAAGCATGGACAGAGTGACAGTGTCATAACAGGCATTCAGAGGGGCTTCCACGGTGTCCAGAACAGGTTAGCACAGAAAAGTTTGCCCTGACATGCTGTGACAAATCTTACTCTCTCCTTGGTGAGCAGGGGTGAAGAGGAGCTACTGTTTCCTTAAACTCTGCTTCATCTATATCTGATTTTTTTTTTTTTTTTTTTTTTAATAAGCATGTATTCTTAGTAGATGTGTATAGTCCAATCTGAGCTGTGCATGTAGCGATGATGATTTGGGCTGTTTACACAGTCAGGTACACAGGGAAACTTGTCTTAAGTCCTACCCTGGAGAATCAGAAGATGTGTTACTTTGCAGAGATGTTGTTTAGGTAAAGGTCAGCTAAAATCCTACTAGAAACCTTGGGGACCCTTTAAAGTAGCTCCTTAAGAGAGTGAGCTGTTTACTGGATATGGGATTCTTTGTGAAACTTTCAATGTTTTTCATAAAAGTCAGGGTTTCAGTGAAGTAAACTTTCATCTGCAGGAAAGCAGACTTCTCCAAGTGATTATTCTATCTCCAGAGATGCCTTGAGCCAGTAATTCCTTAATGGTACGGGGGGGGGGGGGGGGGGAAGAATAAAAGTAAATTTAAAGCTCTCATCACCACAGCACAAGGGAGAATAATATGACAATTTGTGGAGTTAGTCTGTGTGCAATACGCACAAATAATTGAGCATCAACAGTAGAATGCTGCCACGAATGCATAAAGGTCCACTTCATGTTGTTCCTGGACTTCTGGCTGTGGAGTGTCTCAAGTGGCAATGCATCTGTGCACATCCTCCCATAATGTAGGAATCTTACTAATATATCCTAATGGACTATCCTAATATTTCTCACCTGAACTTAAAAGTGAGCATCTTGCTTTATATTTATGTGAGCCTTATTTCCAGGCTCCGGTAGAGTTGCAAAGCTCTTCAGAGCCAAAGATAACAGCCCAGTGTGACATTTAAACAAACTTTGTGCCGTGCTTGCTTGTACCCCTGAGTAGCCAGAGACTAGCCTTTATGCCATTTGTACACTCTGAGTCACTTTTGTCTGCCTTTGAAACCAGTGTCCTTAAAATGAAAGATTAATGAGATCATCTGCAGCCATCCCTCACGCAAATAGCATTCATCTCCACATCACTCTGCCTCTACAGAAATAACATTTAGCCTGCTTCAC
This sequence comes from Athene noctua, assembly GCF_965140245.1. Lineage (NCBI taxonomy): Eukaryota > Metazoa > Chordata > Aves > Strigiformes > Strigidae > Athene > Athene noctua. The sequence goes on along the minus strand of NC_134042.1, from coordinate 32,082,847 downwards.
ACAATGCTGTCTGATATTACAGATTGTGCAGGGTCACTTCCTCCAGCCTCCCTATCCTAAAACTCACCCGCCTGCAGAATAAGTTACCTTTCCTGGTTATCTATTAAAACACACTCTTCAAGCCACAACAGACCAACAAAATATTACTCCCAGCTGACTAGGTTTCCAGAATTATTTCCCGATTTAACTCATTCTTTTCTTTTTTTACCTGAAAAATAACATAAAATATAATTTCTTCACTGGGCATAAAAGGAGGATTTGCAGAAGAAAGAAAGAGAGAGAGAGAGATAAGGTGGGGGGAGAGAAGGGGAAGGAAGGAAGGAAGGAAGGCAGGAAGGAAGGAAGGAAGGAAGGCAGGAAGGAAGGAAGATGGACAGAGAGAATGAGAAAAAGAGAAAAAAAGAAGGAAGAGAGGGAACAGGAATTGTCTAACCTGCATCTGCACACAAAGTGTATTCTGTAAAGTACAGTAAACTGGATCCTACAAACCTAGCGACCTCATGTATTAAGTGATTTATATTAAAGAAGAAGTTTTATCCAGCTATATATTCTCATAGACTGTTTATTTTGGTTATGAAGGAAGCTACAAATCTGCAACTCATAACTCATAGAGGTCCTTTTTTCTTAATTAACTATTTAACTAAAAACCATCTGGTAACCTGCCATATGCAATCAGCTCATTCTTCAGATTTTCATTGCAAAATCATTGTCATAGGGAGAAAGGAAATTAATCCATGTCCCATTGTTTCTCGCTGCATAAAACTAAATCCTGTGCGTCTTCCTTCCTCCTCTGGGAATTTCTGTGGTGCAAGACAAAGCATGCATTAAAGCAGAGATGTTTTAATGGATCATTAGCATTCTTACTGGAGGTTTCAGCAAAGGAAATATTTTGCTGTGGTCACTGGTGAGCCCAAAATGTATTAAGGGATATGACACAGATGTTTTTATATCCAAGTTATTCTGTGCCTCTACAAAATCCAATGTGGGGAAGCTTAAACTGAGAAACTAGAAAGGGACTAATTTAAGGAGTCTGGTATTTAGAGCTTTTGCCTTGGTTAAGGACAGCAGGAAGCTCAGGTTCCAGCCTTCATTCAGACTATAAAAGTGACTTAAAGTCCACTCTGATTACCAGGTGTTCTTCTACGGTAACTGTCCCCTGTTTTTTGTGGGTTCTTCCTCTCTTTCTCCCTGTTTTTTGGAAACAGAGCAAATAAAAATGACTTGTCCTAATGAATAACTTGTAATATTCCAAAACAGTTATCTTTCATACAGACTGTCATAGTTTAAGCCCAGAGGCAGCTGCTCAGTCACTCCTTCTCCCTCAGGGATGAGGAGAAAATAAAACAAAAGGCCCAGGAATTGAGACAAAGACAGGTAGGGTTGTCTCACCCAGTATGGTCATGGGCAAAATACAGACTCGGTAGGGGGATAAAAAAAAGAACATCAATTTAATTTAAACACCACTAACAAAACTACAAAGCAGGACATTGAGAAACACAACCACATGTTAAAAACACTTTCCTCTGTTCTCAACCTTTTTCCCAGGTTCAGCTTTCCTCTCGGTTTCTCTATCTCCTCCTCCAAAGCAGTGCAGAGGGGCAGGGGATTAAGGTTGTGTTCAGTTCATCACCAGTCTTTGCCACTTCTTCCTCCTCAGGGAACTTCTCACACTCCTCCTCTGCTCCAGCGTGGGGTCCCTCTCACAGGAGACAGTCCTCCATGATCTTTCTTCAATATGAGTCCTTCCCACAGGCTGCAGCTCTTCACAAACTGCTCCAGAGTAAGTTCCTCCCATGTGTTGCCATCCTCCCAGCAACAGACTCTTCCAGCACGGGCTTCCCTCAGAGTCTCAGCCTTGTCTGGACACAGCCACCTGCTGTGGTGTGGGGCCTCCATGGGCTGCAGATGGGCATCTGCTCCACCATGGACCTCTATGGGCTGCAGGGGCACAGCCCGCCCTCTCGCCAGGGCTGCAGGGGAATCTCCGCTCTCATGCACCTTCCCCTCCACCTCCTCTTCCCTTCTTTCACTGACTTCAGTGTTTGCATAGATGCCTCCTTCACAACTCCTCCCCACAACTCTCACTCCTCCTCCCGTCTTAAATACGTTACCACAGATGTGTGGCCACCATCATCAACTAGCTCTGCCTTGCCCAGAAGCGAGTCCAACTTGGAGCCAGGGAAGCTTTTAAAAGTTTCTCACAGGGATCACCCCTGTAGACCCTTTCTCCCTACCAAAACCCCTACCACACACAAACTCTGCACAAACAGTAAAGTCTTATCTCATCCACCACTACCTGTACGACCCTCAGCATCGGTACCATCACATTGAGTCATTCTGATCATTGGACTGAAGTAGGGAAATACCATATTTAGCATATGAGACATAGGGTTAGCAGGTGTAACTTGCCTAGAAGTATTTAGGAAGAAATAGGAATCAAAAGCATCTTGAATTAATTTCTGGAGAAATAATTATCAGAGATGTTCTTGACAAATAATAATTACAGCTAAAACAAAGTAGAGGGTGAAAATAATCCTGTTTGTTTGTTCCCAAATAGAATTTTTAGCTATTTTGTACACTGAATGTAGTGATTGAACACTGCAGCTCTTGTCAAGTCTGCAGAACTCTGTCTTCTTGTACACATATGTTCTTTTGCCCTCTTTGAAGGAAGCAGTTTGACATACTGAATCAAATAAAAATCCATAAATAGCTATTCTGGGCAAAATAGACAAGAGAAGGGAGGAAGAAATATAATAATAAACAGAAAAACAACTCAAATCTGAGAGTATTTGGATTTAAAACCTTATTTCTTTGTCTGCATATGCATGTGACACAATAAAGCAAATATAAAGAAGGGACAGCAGTGAGAAAATAAACTGCAAATTTGTAAGTCAGAAGACTGGATATTAGAGTAGAGCAAAAGTAATGATAAAGCTTTAGGTGGGGCAATCTCATCATTAAAGACTCTTGTTTCTCTTTCATCTCAGTTCCTGTTATAAAACCCAGTGAAATTGATCTTGGAAAATGTAAAGCCAGTTGCTGAACTGGTTTGGGGAAGATGCATATGGTTGTTATTGTTGCTCACCCTCGCTCTCCCATACTCTGTCTTGTTCACTCACTGAGTCCGTATTTGGAACGCAAGAAAAACATTTCTCAGCTAACATGAGATTATGTTTTTCTCTAGCATTTAACATTTCCATGGCCTGTGATCACAGTGGAATTTTGTCCATGAAGTGATATCATCTCCACATGACTAAACCAGAGCTGAAAATCAGACTCAGGAAGAAAACAAGCTAAACATACCTGACCACAGCTTTGTGTCAGGAAGGGAGGTTACCTGAGACTGCTGAGCAAGGTGGGAAAAGACTCCCAACTGGAGTATAAATTACTTTGTTCATGTTCTTTCAAATAGTTTGTGTGACCTCTAGTGGCCTTTGCTGCCTTCTGTGTCCCTGTGCCTTCAATTCATGGAAGCCACCTGGAACTACTGATGCAGCAGCATATCGACACAGATGTTAGCCACTACTAGGTTTCTGTTGTGGAAGTGCAAGTCAGCCAGGGGTTAAGGATAGATATGTCCACACTTTTTCTTTAAATAAACACAGGGAAAAAAAAAAATAGAAATAAAGCTAGCAAGTTACCCTTACCCCCAGACAACCTCTCCCAAGACAGTATCACAGAATGGTTGAGCTGGCCTACTCCAACTTCCTGCCCAAAGCAGGGTCACCTAGGGCAGGTTTGTCAGACCTGTGTCCGGTTTTGAATATCTCAAAGGATGGAGACTCTACAGCTTCTATGGACAACCTGTTCAACTGTTCCACCACCCTCATAGGAAAAAAAACCTCTTTTTTAATGTTTAAATGGAATTTTTTTTATTTCAGTTTATGCTGATTGCTTCTTGTTCTCTCACTGGATTCCACTGACAAGGCCTAATACATATGAAGAATGTGAAGAACATATGATATGCACAGTAGAGACAAATTAAAAGATTTAAAAACTCACACCCACACGCATATTTTTACAGGGTGGGTTTTTCCAGGGCCTCTGAGTTGTATCACACTCCACACAGTCCTTGCCCTGTGTTTGTTTGACTTGGCTATGTATTTGCTTCTTAGTGCTCTCAGGAGCCTCCTCCTCCCTGCTCCTGCTGGATGGTCGCAGCCTGCCCCTTTTCTCTGTCTCTGATGACCCCTCATGCGCTGTGTCATCCCTCACTTCCACAGACACTCCTGCTCTTAAAATGACATAAGCTCACCCTCCATCCCCAAAACAGTTCCAGAATTTTGCAGCAAGGAGAAGTCAAACAGGTGATTTTCTTCCCTGCTGTTCTACCATGATTTTTAACAGAACTTAAAATAAATAATGTACTGCAGGAGAAGAATAAACAAAGCAGATATCTTTCATCACTACTGTATTTGCTGACTGTTAGGTATAGTTGGTAAACATTACTGTTAACTTTCCAGTATGCTGGTGTGCTTATATTAAACTGGGAACTTTTCCAACCCCCCCATTGAAAAAGATGTATTAATCCAAATCAGTTCCTTTTACAGGGTTAGAATTGCATTATGCTATGAGCAACAGATGGTGGGAATACTTGTATAGTAAGGTATACATAGAAAGATGTTGTAATGAAGGTATATCCTTCATTGCTTTTCCTAGAATAATTTTATGTTATAATTTAGATGTTAATAGATTTAGCTTTTTAGCTCTTTTACACTGCCTTGTCCTTATTTTACAGACAAGGAATCCAGTCAAAGACAATAATAAAGATCATTATAGATTATCATATCAATACATTATCATACACATTAATTCTAGATTTTATACTACAGTAACAGTTGGAGTTACTTGGCTAAGCCAACACAGGAGACAACATAAGAGAAACAGGATGATATTCCTGCATTTCTTTTTTTTTTTTTTTAATGTTGTTTTTAATCACAAGGTCTGCCTCTGCTAATGAAAAAAAATTAAAAATTTAATCCCCCAATGTACAACACTATGTTACCAACCTTGACTGACTTTAAATAATGAGCATGATGGTGAGAGTAAGATTACATTAAAACACCATCAGAAAATCTTAGGTGAATTTGGTTTTCCCATATGTATGAGCAGGAGCATTTCCTGTACCCAACAGCATATCTGAAAGTAGGAAGTCTTTTGCAATCACAGAAAAGTTATATTAAAACAATCAAAGAAATGAAAAAAACAACCCAAGATTCATCCTAATCATTAAAATATATTTCAAGCCACAAGCTGTTGAGCTAGCCTGGACATTTTTCAACCTCAAGGGATATTAGTTTTGACCCTTTAGGCCTCTTGATTTAATAATTTTGCAGTGCGATTGAATTCTAATATTCAGGTGGCTGGGAAGCGTTGGCTGATGCTGACATGGTATCGCTCAGGCTGAGCAGATGGGATACATTGTGTCAAGAAAAAGCAGCTGATATTTCTTGTTAGTTATGTTTTGCTCTGTTGCAATTAAATAAACACAGTAAATATACACACCTAGTATTTTTGTTTTCTGGTGGATTTTTTTCCTAAAGAAAGAGCTGCTTCCTCACCTCTTTGTGAGAGATAAGCTATAATGTACCATTAACACACAGTTTTTATCTCTGTTGAGCAATAAAGATGGTTTATAAATGATATCTCTGCCATAAGGTAAACAAAGATAATAGACCTGATTTGTATATAGCATATGGGCACTTGTATCCAATTTATTCCCTTTTTTATCTTTTGGATTTGCTAAAGGACTATGTTTCATTTGTTCAGGGTTTAATCCAAAAATGAATCTTAAAGACATCTCTTCAAATTGTGCACTGCCCCTGTTATTAACAAAGTGTAATTATCACATCTGCTAAACTGTCCCCCAATATAATCTTAAAACAAAACTAACACAGCTCTAGCCAATTATTGTGTTAATTCTACACTGTGGTACTTTAGCATCTGCATTTAATGGAAATGTGTTATTAATGAAAATATGCAGTTTAAAAACAGCTTCTAAAATTTATTCACTTACCTAGAGGAGGAACATTTTTTGTTGCTATATAAGCATTAAGCATGTATTTTGGATTATGATGGGTTTTTTAGATGGAATTCTTTAGGAGAGAAGAATAAAGTTAAATTAGTATAGTTCAAAGAAAGCTACAAAATAGCTTACTGGACCTACTTTCTGCTTAATGGTTCTGAGACTTGCCAACATCCAAACCTGTGATTCCAAAATTTCATCAAGCTGCTTCTAATGCTGGAAGAACTAAAAATCTCCCTCAGGAAGGAGTCTGACCACTGTGCTGTTGGAAGTTAGAACACGATCTCCTGCGATATGGATGTACTTTAGAAAAAAAGAATTAGCCCTTCCTTAGCTTCTGTATCAAAGAACTTTGGCACATGGATCAGCATTTGCAAAGGGATTAAATTCTGTGATGGATTTGAGTCTTAGTCCTAACATGACCAGTAAACACACAGTAATAACTCTTATGTGCTACTACATCCATAACTATGACAACAGTTTAGGATGATGTAGTCACAGCCCATGTGGCTGGCTGATACTATGTCTCTAATGGACATTAAAGCTGAGTGATGGTAACAGACGATATGTGCAGTTGAATCTTATCTCAGACTAGAAGAGCATGAGTTAGCTTAAACCGTTTTCAGGATTATTCTGATTAAAGTAATTTTGCCTTTGAAATAGACAAAATAAATTCATACAGTTTAGAAGAGCAGTTCAGTTCCAGAAAAAATAGCTGATTTTTATTTTCTTTATGAAATCTCAGTTTCACTTAAGTCCATTAGGACTTACCTCAAAATTTCTTTGTATTAACTTCTTATTGACTCTCAAGGGATGAAGGTTTCACCCCAACTGTTTACAGTGTCAGAATTTGCATACAAATAAAACTTATATTATCTTCCATTTTCTTTGGTGCAAAATAAGCCAACTGCCTCCTTTCGCACTTCCTAATTGTAACTGCTCCAGAAACTTGAGCCTGAATGCAGACTGTGATTTACAGTTCTTGCCACAAATGAGACAATATTTCCCCAAAACTATGCTTTTTTTCTCCTTCAGATCAGTAGGTCTTCTATCTACCAGGCCTGTAGGAAAATTAGAAAAGCCTTACCGTTTATATATAGAGGGTCTGGTTTGATATTTTGCCTAAGGGGCAGATTTTGCCCTGTTATATTTAGGTGTCAGGTGACTAAATAAGAGACAGGGTTGGGTTCTGAAGGGGAAAAAAATAAATTACTCAGAATCTTGTAAATTTTCATTGATCCTACTTCCAGAAAGCAGTGACTGACTAAGAGTGTCATCTCACATGTCCATTGCTAATCAGCATTGTGAAGAAGCCATGTTCTGTTAACTCATTAGAAGATTTAAAAAGGGACAGCTGAAGGTGCACAGGTCTCTGTCTCTACAGACAACAGTGCTACTGTGGTATAAATTTCCTGCAGGTAGCTCACAGAAGAGGACAATGAAGCTTTGCTAAAGGTGTAGTTGGCAACATTATCTGATTCTATGATGTTCCAAGTTCCCTCAGATGTGAAGAGGCAGTCTTTTGGTTGAGTTCTCAATATTCACATGAGACCTAAAACTAAAGTCTGGGATACTTAACAATCATTTAAAATGTCATGACATTCAGGTATCTGTTAAAGGACATTAATGTAGAAAACTTTAAAGAAAATTACTCTTGTTGTTAGATACATGTTGTAGGAGCTGTATATCTCATTAAACTGATTCTATTCCATACATCTTGAAGCTACAAAGGGGAAAAGGAGAATCTGAGGACATCAGAACTATCAGTTTAATTTCAATTAATTTGGATAATATCAGCAAACAAATCAGGTTTGTAAGCACTTGGGGAAAACATGATAATGAATATTGGCCAACTTCAATGATCAAGCACGAACAGTAACAAGGCAATCTAATTTCTGTCTATGATGTGGTAATAGTTAATACACATGGAAAACTGTAGAAGTCATACAGTTTGTTTTCTGTGAAGCTTTTGTCTCACATGGCATTTTCATTAACAAATTAGAGAAATACAATAGAACCACTGTACGGGACATGCAAAACTGGTTCCACACTCAGAGTTATCAACAACTCACAGAGCATAAGAAGGGTGAAGTGGAAAAATGGGAACCTTCATGAATGTAGTGGTATTTCATATTCATACTCATATTTATGACACACAGACAAGAAGATAGGTTAGAAGGTCCATAAAATGGGAGTTCAGAAACTTCTTTACAAACCATAGAACACTTTTGAACTGAACATCAAATTGACTTTTTAGAATAAACAGCTAAAATTAATATTAATAAATAGCCATCTCGTGTAAAATTAAATTATGAGTTCTACAGGGACTCAGAAATGAAATTTCTCAAATGTAGTAAGAAATTTAATCATTTTAAAAGGTGCTTCACAGAAATGAATACAAGTAGTTTAAAAAAGTACTATTAGGGACTGACAGCTAAGGACCAACACATTGGACTTCCATGCTGTAAGACAAAGTATAAAAATAAATAGAACTAATAGTGAATATAATATAAATGGGAAGGTCAGTATAATTTTTGGAAATGAAAGTTTGGGTCTCACAGAGCTACCAGAGGTCTTTCAAGAACCACTCAATATATGAATAAAACATGAGGAGAGGATGTTATAACAAGCTGCACATTTTTCATCAGTATAATGCTGTGTTGTGAAAAAGAAAAAACCAAGCTGGAGCAACAGCTGTAAGAGTGATATAGTTCTGATTTGGTTAGCATTGGTATCATCTCAATATTTTATATAGTTTTGTTGTGATACACTTGAAAAAACAAGCAAACTGTTTGGACAGATTCATCAGAAAAGATAAAGAAAAGATTATCAGGAAAGAAAAGATAAAGACAAGATCTTAGAAGCATAAACGACAAATAATGACTGAAGGATCTGACCTTGCTTAGTCAAGAAGACATGGCAGAGGTTAGAAAAACTAGTAGTTCTTAAAATAAAAAAGGCCATGTAGAAACAAATAATAAATGTTATTTCATTCTCCATGTCTAGGGCTAGTAGGATAAGTAATAACGGGTTTAAGTTTCAGCAGGGGTTTAGACAAGGTATTGAGAAACTTTGACTAAACTCCAGATGCAATTCTCTGGGACGTAGTATTTATCACTAAATACAAAGCACTGAATGGACATCTGTCTGGAATGTCAAAACATAGAAGAGAGGGAAGGATTATAGGGCTTGGAACATCCTTCTCAGGCTAATTTTCTGTGATTGAATAATTATATCCACACGTTTCAAATTCTGTTTCAGGAATTTTAATCTAATCACTTAATCTCAATAGTTGTACAATAGTTCAGCTATGACTTTAATTATAACATTTCCATCAAAATATTTCTGTTTTTTTCTCATCAAAAATCAGCGATCCAACATTTGTCAGGAACTGCTACAGTATTCCTGAAAGACTAGTTTGGGCAACATTCATCTCAGGCCATTATCATTCCAAAGTGCTGATTAATGTCATGCCTGGTCTCAGTTAAGAGCTGGTAATGAATGGCGGGAATTTTTTCCATCTGTAGCCCTGAATTAAGTATGTTTTTCAATTTACATGTAGTATCATAATTGTACGGTTTTGGCTTTATATGTTGAGACATTCTATGTAGGAATGTACACATTTAGTAATCAAAGTGGGAAGAGAGCACCTTACTAATAAAAGAGTTTAAGAGAAGCTAATAGGCAATTCTGGAACAGGTGACTTTCCATTTCCAAAGAATAAAAAACTCCAGTCTCTAATTTAATAGGAAGAATGTCAAAACTATCTCTAGATTATTAGAAGTGAACAAGCTTTGGGAAGGAAAACCCTAGAGGTTCTTGAGAAATGATGGGCTTGAAAAGTTCCTAGGAAAAGATTTACACTTACAGAAACAAAATAAACAAGCCAAGATCAGTGTGGCTTAGAAAGAATATTTGATTGTCCAGTAGGAAGCCCTCAGAAAGTAGTTATGCAGTAAAATGGAGTCCCATCTTGAATGAGAGTCTCCAGCTGAATACTGTCAATAGACAAAAACTCCTGATGTTAGAATAATTCAGTAAAGTCATTTCCTTAGAAGAAACGTTGTTGTATATTTAAAGGTTGAAATACTTTTTATTTGCATTTTAACATAATCTGGTTCAGATGGTGGCCATTAAAATACATATGGCTAATAGCCACAACATCTACATCAATGGATGTGGTGATCCTTAAAATTGGGTTCTTATCAAGTTCACAGTTCCCCTAAATATTACTACAAGAAATTCAAAAGGTAAAATATCTGTTCTTCCATTTAGACTGGATAAGAGGATATATCATGAGATTAAGATAGAAAGAAATATTTTTCAGTAGTAACTGTGTGGCATTGTAGAGAGCCAGACAACCAAAGCCCAAATGTCCCAAAGGAATTGTTCAAGGGTACTGTAGCCAGGGTAGTTTGTGTCTATGAAACAAGCAAGAATAAGTGTTTCAAAAGTACTGTCAAGGAGAGGGACTCAATTTATTGAACAGGTAAGAGAAAAAAGTAAGGTTCTACCAGTACATTTCTGCTGGAGATTAAAAGATAATATAGTATAGGGAATTTGCAGAACAACAAAAAAAAAACCTTTGCCGACTAAGGCACTGCTTTACCCAAGAGAACACTCACAGCTAGAGCTGTAACTGCACACAGAAAAACAATTGGTTGCTTTTGACAGCAGGTAAGCAGGACATAATGTGTCTGTTGAGAACGTAGACAGAGTGTAGAACTGTGAGAGGGAAAAAAAAATGCCAGTATAGACAGAAGCTTTTATAGTCCTGGAATACATCATGAAGAATGGGGATTGTTATTAAGACAATACACTTAGAGGAATTGGCTGGGGAAGAGCAGGAATTTATCCTTGAGTGGGAAGGTGTAGGGGGCCTCTCACTACTGGGAGTTACTACTTACTTGCAGGCAACTGCCTGAAATTATGACTCTTCTTCCATGATAAACATAGAATGGTTAAAACCAGAGAAGTAGTGGATGACAGCACAGATAGAGCTGGAACTGCCAGCAAACCACGGGTAGCTAAGGACTAGCATCCACTCACTGACACAAATATTGGGAAGTCAGAGGAGTTATGGGGTGAGCATCAGCCCTGCTGAATGAGACCACCAGCACCACAAGAAGATTTTGTCTGTCAGAAAATAAACTCTTGCTATGTAGAAGACCTTGTCTTAATGTGCCATTGCAGGCATAAAATAAAATAGAAATGTCTCCTGGAAAATTGCATCTATACAGAGAAGCACCTCAAAGATGAGGGGCCTTGTCAGAGATAGACCTGTAAACTGTTAGACACATGCTATACTTTTACAGCTAGCACATTACAATTCTCATTTAAGATCAAGAATGTACCTGAAGTGCTCAAGAAATTATTCTTCTTCATCCTATCAGGCAGGGTGAAGTAAGGACTGTTTCAGCTTGTGTGACCAGACCTCAAAAGATGAAAAGAATATTTGCTTCCAGGGAAGTCCCTCTAAGCTCCTCTCGGAGATGGTCAATGGCCATTTTGAATGGTCTTCATCGGCATTTTGAGTGCACTTATGGATCAGGCTAGACACAGAAAACACCCTGCCTGTAATCCTGGCAAGAAATTTTGCTACCTATTATCTTAAAGCAAGTGTTTTGTCCTTTCAGTTAACAGCTGAAAAGACAAATTTTATGGTCTTTTAAAGAATTATAAAATGATGATATTTGTCTTCTCTTATCCAGAAACAAATCATTTAATAGACATTTTCATCAAAGTGCTTAAGGCTAAATTGAAAATACATGCAACCATAAAGATTGTAATGGCAACATGTTATTACCTTATTTGCTCTCTGGCTACTACAAGATACATCAGGAATCTGTGTGGTTCATCGGTTTATACACTCATACAAAACAAAACCCCATACATCTTCAGATCTCAATGGATATTTCTTGTGAAGCAGCACTAGATTGAAGGAGGAACTTCATATATTCAGAGTGTTATATGATGATTTCAAATCCACATTATATTTGATGCAGCAAAATATGATCAAAGGCCAAAGGACCTAGAAGAAGTGGTACAGCCGGAATTGCTGCAAGAATTCTTTTGAAGTGGAGAACTTGGTGCTGTGCTTAATCCTTGAAAACTACTTTAAAATGCAAAATTCTTGGGAGGAAAGCCTTTAAGGAAACAAACAGGTTAATGAATCTACTTACGTCAGGAACAGACACAGTCTGGCTGTATGACAAACTGTACATGTTAACAATTTGAAAGCCTGTTGCAGATGTAAAGAAGTTATAAACATGGTTTGTAGGAAACAAAAGGGATGCTAGACCCCTTTTCTGTCAGATATACGCACCAACAATGAAAGAAAAATAATTCAAGAACATAAATCTGCTCTGGGAGTTAGCTTTTTCTAGAAAGGCAGAACCACATTTTGCAAAATCAATAGAAAAATATTTTGGGTAAAATAGCAGGCTTTGAAATGAAGATTCTATCAGACAAAGTTGCAGCTAATAATAAGAAATCAAGGAGGTTTGAGCATTTTAATTAAGGACTGAGGCAAAATTAAGTAGCCCTTGAAACATGGTAAGAATGTTTTGAAAATGCATTTTCCATATGAATTTGCAAAGGCTGAACACAATGACAGTATTTCATTTACTTCCTTTTCTCAAGGTAAATAATTTACTGGAAACTTTGAACTGATTTAGCCATCTTAACTAAACTTCCATTGGGTTTGATCAGTTTAGATTGTCAGATCTGCTCAAACTGTTCAAATCTGTATTCATAGATAGACAATTTGGGAGATCAAGATAGTGCCTTCTGGACTGTCCAATGCAGAATTTACATTTCAGAAACCAATCAAACAAGAGATACCAGGAGTCCATTATTTTTCCCATTATTATCTTGGTGTCAATCATTTACAGAAGCAGCTGCAGAGAATACACATAACAGGTTGGAGTTGTCTTTGAAAAACCAGGCTCTGGTTATTAAAAGATCTGATGCATTCACAGTTAATCACTTGGGTCATCAGCTTGAGGAAAGAATACCTTCCTAGGCCCTAAGTGAAATCCACAATGGATTGGATGACAGAAAGGCAAAAATCAATGACTAAGTATAATATTCTTTGGACTGTGGAACCATGGTGAGGATTGTGAATCTTGGAGGAATGACATAGGAGGCATATTCTTGTTACCCATTTTTTATAGGACTTAATTGCAAGAATAAAATTGGCAAAAATAAATGTGGAATTCACCTTATCTAACTGTAGGAATTAAAAAAAGCTGTGAAAGTAGGACACTGAAGTAAGGTCAGAATCAAAATATGTTGTTGTTGTTGTGGGACTGATTTTTTTAAAAAAAAACTTTTTTAGAGATTTTTGGGGATCAGTGTAAATTTTAAGTTTCAGCATCCTGTCTTAATTTAAGATGAATCAAAGTACTGAAATTCATCTACATCCTTTGAGATCAGATTTTATTCTTTCTCCACAGTTCTAGGCAGTGGAATGTCAGTGGAATGTCTTCCGATTGACAAGGAAATCACTATTTTATCTTCTTCTAAAAATTATTTGGTTTTATAAGTCTTTTGACTTTATCATCAGTGGCACAACTGCCAAACTTAGTGTTTTGCTATCTTTTAAAATTAGAATCAAACAAAAGAATGTAATTGACATATTTATTTTTTCTACATTTAAAATTATCTGTGCAAAAAGGTTTGAAAATCTATCTGATTACCAAATATTACATAGCAAAAGGAAAACAGGGAGCAGGCCAAGTATATATTTTTGAAATTTTCTTTATTTTTATATTTAAATTGGATATTTAATGGCTTAATTCATAGCTTTCATAACACATAGACCTGATAACATTTCAATGAAACAGTTAATTCCATCCCAGATCAAGATGCTCTGAGACTCCTGATGCAGTATGGCAGATAGAAATTGTGATTTTTTTTCTTAGAAGATAAGTGAAATTTTAAAAATTTACCATAATATTTGTTTGTGGTTTCCTAGAAGTTCTGTAATTAGATTGAAATTTGAATATGTTAAAAACCACAAATGTAAACATATTCTGAGATACAGAAAATGGCTTTGCATTCAATGCTGTATTAGACAACAGCAAAGCCTCAAATCAAACCTTCTCTTGAGAGGTTCCTCAAAGAATGAGTTTTAATTAAACTTACATTTAAATCTTACCATTTTGGGCACATCTGTTTTGCTTCCCTTATGCCAGTGTACAGGCTATAATGTTTCTTTGCAAAGACATCTTTTTAAATGCAAAGAAGCTTTCATAAATAATTGACATGTCTTAAAGTTTTAAGAGAAGAAAAAGGTGATGCACTGGGCGAGTTACACGCTCTGATACTATTTTATCCTTTTATTCTCATCCTTCCTGATTTTAAAATTTTCAGACTTCATCCCTAAGTGAGGTTCATGCAATCATCCTTGGTTTTATAATATATGGCACTGCTGTTAACACAACTCTAAATGCAATTTGTTTGATTTTCTTACTCTTTTATCATAGCAATACCTTGTTCCCTATTCAGCTGGTCTAGTATAATTTGTTAGATGATTTTGATGCAGCAGCATTTCACCATATTTGGATTGCTTCATTTATAAAACAAACATTTTGTGTCCTGTATCTGCCTGTTGGATTGTCAGTCAAACCTGCTTGGGTTGTTTTGTTGGTTGTTTTTTTGGTTTTTAAAACTTGTTTTCTGTTTTTTAAGCAAGTACGAGAATAAAAGTAGAGACAGTAAGAAGCAGAACAGCCAGATGCTCAAAAATGTGTGAAAATTGGTGACTAGGTCAATTCAAAGACTCTGTAAATACCCATTCTCAGGAAAAACTAGATAGAGCTCAACCAGCTGGGCAACCCACAGTCCTGCATTGGCTTATCACTACATCACTGCATGACTACTCTCTCAGTCACCTACAGCATATTTTGTCTATTACCCAGAGAGTTCCATATCTGAATGGTGGTAGGTAATATGGAAAGAGCTGAAAGTGCTGTGCAGGCACAACAGAGATATTGTACTAGAGGTGAGCCTTGAACCAAAAGAAGGGAGACAGTGGAAATGGATGTGAAAAAGGAGGGGAGAGATGAATGGAGAAGGATATGAGACATACAAAATAAATTCATAGCAGGTCAGCTTCATTACTTGCTCATGCAATAATTTTATTCTGGAGGGAGAACCCTGGCAGTACATTTTGGGGAAGAATTCTGTGATATGTTCAATTAAAGATTCTACAGAAATAGAATTAATTAAAAGAAGCAACAAAGAACAAGGAGGAAGAGTAAAGAACAGAAGTATGAAGAGAAACAAAACCAGACTTGTAATACTTCTCTTTACTTGGAATACCACATCTTCCAAATATAAACTGTGTGAACACTAAGGAGAAGGGAAATTATGGAAGTATTGAAAGGAAAAAAGTTACGAATAAACGGACTTTTTCTTTGAGGAAAGAAAACAAGTTAAAATAGCTAACAATTAGATGCAGCAACATGGCTGAGAAATACTTAAGATGAGGCAAAACTTTTGAAAATGAACTGTAAAAAATCCTTGCCAAATAAATTGACAAAATGATCTAAAGTTGTTTATAGTTATATTTGGAAGGCTGGCAAGGGCACAGAGGTGTGACTAGAATCCATTCTTCCACTAGTTAAAAACAGAATTCTCCCAGCTTAAAAAACCTATTTTTGTATCATATCTGGGCTGGGAAAACAAGTCATAATCAAGATTAAAAGAGAATAAGCATATGGAGGACAACCAGCTGAGCAATGATCAGAGGCAAACCAGTATATAAGGAAGTTTGGATTTGCCATTTTAAAAATCTGTTTCAAAACCAACTTCAAATTGTTTATTTGATCATTTGAGAAATGAAAGTGACACCCATAGGCTTTTCTATCAAATTATATTGTCATTTTCTTTCTTTAACTTTTTTTTTTTAATTTAACATGGAATTTTAGGGCTGAAGTACAAATATGCCCTCAGTTATGTTAGTTGTTTGAAAATTCAACAGAAGATAGTTATTATGAAGGTTTATTCATTTCAGAACTATCTATTCAGTGATATTTTATTTGACAGCAGAAAGTCTGTGAATAAAAAGCAATAATGAAATAATAATATAGAAAATGCTTTCTTTTGAGACTATGAGTTTTCCTCTCTTAAGAAGTTTTTTTCATTATTTTAAAGGCTAGTTGCTTTTAACCACCTGGCAACTCTTGATTAGATTAAAAGAAAGGCTATTATCCCACTATAAATTTACAAATACATCAAGTAGGCATGCTTGATTCTGTAAGAGAGACAACATATAATTAGATGTCCACCAAACAAGGAAGAGATAAGGGAAAGATTATCTTTCAAGAAAGAAGATAACTTGTCATTGAGGATGTCCTTGATTTAAGTAATGGGAACCAGGCTGTATCATTTTAGGAAACCTACAAAGGATTCTATTTAAGTAATCAAAATATGGAAGGTGTCCTATACAACAGAGATGCACCAAAGCATCCCATTTAAATGTTATATAACTTCCTTTAATATCTGCTTAGTATTGCATTTGACTTCTATCTGGATCTCAGATCCTTGAGCCTTTACATGAGTGAGGAATTGGCATATAAAATACAACCACATCAAACTATGTTTCTTAGAGAATTACTGAGTGATCTGAAATATGTACCCTCTTAAGAATAAGCAATGATTCCCTAAATTTTTCACTTAGAGGGCAATATCTCAATAGAAGACTTAATTAATCAATTACTTTAAATGTTGGTAAAGATTCCAAATCTGTTCCGCAAAAAAATAGGCCAGAGCATGAGAACAAGACTTTAGGAAAGTCGTATGAGAAATGTAATCTTATTAGAGAAGCCAACCATCACACCAAGAAGGATAGTGTCTTCTAAAGTGATATTGACAGCTTGTAAAGATTTTGCAGAAACAGATTTTCCTTATCTAAGGTAAGGTTGCTGAATCACTGCAGAAACTATTACCTACTTGACATGGATTTCCACAGTACATTCTCTTTCAGAAGGCTTTATTTAGTCTAAATCACAAACCTTAAACTGTAGAGAGGTAGTAGTAGAAAACTAAAAAACCAGTATTTTTAAACCACATTTTAAATTATATCTTTAAACATTTTAGTCTATTTTATAGGTACTCCTACAACTAAACTAATGCTTTTTATCCTTAAATAGATTCTTTCCTATAATAGTCAAGATACTAGTCTCTAAACTAGGTTAGAGACAATGTACAGGAACTCTCTTACAGCATTTTTAACACATATCCGTCCTAGCGTCTAGTTCAGTAATACACTATTTCCATTGCCAGCAATAGACCACAGGATTTGTATGGAGTTTATGAAGCCTCAGTATTATGGCTTGCCATGCTTACTTTGTCTGACCTTGTCTCAGTCTGCCTGGAACGTTGTTTTGACCTGGTTTATTTGTAACAGCATTTTTCTCTCATAACCAGATGACCGTGTTTAATTGGTTTTAATATGACTTGTCTTCTTAGGGTATAAGCATGGTTTTATATATAGTTGTAATAAGTAGTTGTTCTGTATAGAATGAGGTAGTGGTGACTAACGTAATGAAGCAATGTAGAAAATTACAGGCCTGGTATGTTAGCAGAGGCCTTGAGAAGAACAGGTATAGGATGCCATATGCAGGAATACAGGCACGGGATAAGAAATGAGTCACAGGCTGTCACTGGAAAGCCCATGGCTATGAACAACTCATCAACAGTTAAAGAAACGCAGACCTGGACGACAAAACTGGTTTGGGGGTATCACAAGTGCACCATATGTAGTAAAGTTGGATGCAATGTGGACTTGCAGACTAATGAAGAAAAAGCAAGGTGTAAAAGACCATTAGCAAACAAATAAAAATGACCCTATCAGATCCTAAAGCGAAGAAGAAACCAACAACGTTAACACCATTGTCTTCCCAGTGAAGGAGTTGTGGTGCCAGTGATTCACCATGAGCTACCTGAACAGATAGAAGGATCCTGAGGGGCAGTGGAAAGCTAAACACAACACCAGAAAAAACAGTTAGCGGCTAGAAAATGTATCATACAATCCTAACTGTATTATTATTGAGGGGGTTTTTTGGCTTTGGTTTGGGTTGGTTTTTTTGGTATGGTGGTATCCTTTTCTTAATGTTCCTTATTTTCTTCTTTTTCTTTTATAATTAGATGTTGACTGTCTAATTAGACTGTTAATATTTCAGTTATACTAATAATAAACTCCTGGCTTTACATATAATCACTGTTTCCTTTTTACCCATAATATTTTTAAACAGAAGTGTGGATATTGTGATAATATAATTCCATTGTAGCATCTTTATTGAAATGCTGAAGAGTCAATATATTAGGTTAAAGAAAACTCTGTTAAAATGGTAAACCAGATCCTTATCTCCAACTAAGATGCCTCTAGGTGAATCTCCTATTTTCCAGCAGAAGTCACATAGCTGCGTATGGTGAAATAATAAAAAAGCCTAGCTTTTACATAGTGCTTATCCCAAGTAGGTCAGTAAAAGATACATCCTTTGTCCCATTATAAGCAAAAATCGGCAGGCATGCAGACTCACAATCATCAGCGTATTTGTGTCAGAATTTCCATATTCTATGCACTAGATGACACTGAAGGTTTAGAAATTTATATGTGGGTCTACAGAAGAAACCATAACTGACCTAGATGGCCTTCGACATAAATTATTCTAATCTGACAGTGGATTTAGCATGTTTCTGGCTAAAGATATGCTTCAGGATGCAGGATTCAGTCCAGAACTTGTTGAAGCTGTTAAAATAATTCCCTGTGAAGTCTGTAATGGGATCACCAGACCATTCCAACACTTCTAAACTCTCATGCAATACACATATAACTAATTTTAATAAAGAGGTGGATTCAAGTACTCTTAAAGAATGTAGATTTCCTATTAAAAATATGAACATAAATTCTTATACAATATATAAAACCTGCCACTGTTAGCATTAACAGTGAATTCACCATAAGTTCCAAAAGCTTTGGCTTTTGTCAGTTCAATTTATGGTCCTAACATTTTTTCAAGAATGTAGAGCATGTAGCTAGTGAATAGAAACTGGAGAATATGGAGCTAAGCCCACAAACCAGGTCCGAGTTTGCTCTGTGCCATTCATGTTGCCCAAAGAGCTCATAAACATACTACAGCAGGGATCCATCTGCTTATACAGATGATTTAGACTGAATGTTGGAGATACCTGTGGCAGGTAGCATGTCACCAAGGTCAGGTGACATGGTGATAGTCCATCAAGCTGCTGTACTCCTCTCATACCACCTGCTGAGGGCTCTGCGTTAGCTGTGCAGGTGGAGCTGCCTGGCAAACTGCTCTGGGGTCACTATATGAGGACTGAAAGAATCTATCCTATTTTGCCTATTCCCTCTTGACAGCTGCCCTGAGAAAAACCTGCACATGGGAAAATATGGCATATACTCCACATAATATACTCCAGCCAGGGTAGTCAAGCAGGAAAAAAAGGAAAAAGCCTGCGAGCAAATCAAAGAGAGCATTATCAAAGACCTGTCTGGGCTAGAAGCAGTTAATACACCAGAGGACTGGTATTTAGCATGCCTACAGACCTTTCTGAAGTGTGTGCTTTCTGAAACACAATTTTTGAATAATTATGAGAAATATCCTGTAAATAAAATTTTGAAGGCTATAATATTAATTAGAAAATACAACTGCATTTTATAGCAAGCACTAAATTCTAACATCGGAAATTCATGTTATTCCAGGCATATAATACTCTGTATTACACAGAGTAATGCTGTTAATGTTTTACTCATAACTTTTCTATTTGCTATGGTTATTTCATTCTCATTCTTCATCAGCTGTCAAAGCTAAATCCAAATAAGTACAGTCACCTTTTAGAATCAGTGCAGAGAAGACATTCATCTGACAGTGCACTTCTCTACAATTTCAAATTAAGATCAGCCTTTGAAACACAGATTAATCTTGTCTCCTAATCAAACTGCTGGATTACTGGGACACAGAAATTTATCTCTAAACGATATCTTCTATAACAAGGTAAAGGAATGTTTGCTGTGAAATTTTATTTTGTTCTGTTTTGTTTTAACTGAAAAGCATGCAGCTTTCCAAATTCACTGCAACTTAGCAGACACTGATATCTTTGGGGAAAAAATGTAAAAAAAAATTTGAATTATACAAATTAAAAAAAAAAAAAAAGTTGGCAAACATATGTCACAAGTATTTTTTCTAAACCCAGGCAAAAATTATTAATGGTCTATTAATTCGGGCACTTAAAATAAGCAGTAACCCTAATTAAATCCCACAAAGAACATCGCTCAGATAAAAAAAAATTTTTATCTTTGTATTTACCACAATTATATCTATATACCCCAAATCTGAACAGAATTTTTATGCTTTGGCCCATATTTATTTAAAATACATTTTATACTGGCACAATTTCTGTCTTTCAAATCCATATTTCTTTCTCTGCCTCTGCCCCAAATATTACAGTAGCTTTGAAGTTCAGATTAGTCTGTTGCAGAAAATTCACAAACTAGAAGGAACTTCATCACTTGTATCATTTCATTTACTAATGAGATGATCTCTAGCTGGAAAACAATTATTTTTACTAACAATTTCTAGGATAATATGCACTCTTTATGCTTTTGTATTTCTGAGAGATATAGTCAGCAATATGTGTGTATTTTGGGTTAAAAGGAAATCCTGAAAAACCATAGTAAAATATGTTTGAAATTGTAAAGGCAGGTATTTAAAAGAGGGGCATATCAGGTTCATAACTGTGTGAAAGACCTTGCCCTGCTTTGTTTCCATCTTGAGCAATGTGTAAGGCAGCAGTCCTACCAAAATCAGAGTATGTAAACTAACAACTAAAATTAAAGTAAAACATAGAGGCTCTGAAACTTCAGAACTACAGTATAAGCATGGACAGGAGTAATTTTAACTAGAGTTGACATATTTGGCAGAAGATGAGTAGCTGGGAGTACTACAAGGCATGGAGCCTGGTTACCTCAAAGAAACAGCGTATACTCAGTGAGGGAGCCTGTTCTCGGATCATTCCATGAATGTCTTCCCCTTTTTTTGGGAAATGGGGAAGACATGTCTCACATTCTTTCATCCTCACCTTGGAAGAAATAGTACTTATATTACAATTTATGACCTCAGGAAGGGATGGATAGGTTTGTAGATCTAAAAATAAATCTTCTTTTTACACCAGAGTTATCTCAGAGAGGGGCAGCAGAACTGATTGGAACCATGTTTGGAGTGCAGAGGACTTGGCTTGTAGGCTACCACATGTCCAGGTACACAGTTGCGAGCCCTGTAGCTCCTGCTCCTAGTCCTTGAATTTGACATGTGAGTGTTCGTGTCTTTTAATTACAGAATCAGGATATCTAAGCTGTGTATGAACAACAGAAGCAAACTGTGGGTTTTTCATAATTTAAGTCAGCAGTCAGGTGCAAGTGGAATGGAAGGAAACAAAGGAAAAGGTGCTGCTGCGAGCACTGTTGGCTGTTGTTGCATACAAATTTCCTTTCATGTTTGCTGCAAATAGAGAACCTCTAATATGAAACACTGGAAAAATATTTCATAGCAAACTTATAAGTCTTCCTGTAATAGCACACTAGCTGTGTGGCTCATCTCAGCAACACTTTTTGGAACAGAAACAGATCAAGGATGGGCAGCAATGAATACTGCTTCTTTGGGCTGCTACATGCAAATACATCACCTCATGTATGAGAGAGGCCCTCATTTTCGGCATCCCACAAAAATACCATATAACAAAGGGTTCTTCATGAAGTAGAAGGAGAAGAGTAAGTTAAAAGACAGCTCATACGAGAAAGAAAAACTGTCAAATACAGGAAAAGAAAAATAGTCCACAGAGAGAAAATAACATAGAAAAACTAAACTGTAATGCTAAAGATGTAGAAATATCTGAATTTTTCTCTTCTTGTTCATGCTGGTTTACTATTGTCTTTTCCCACATTCTCCTCTATCTACAGTTTATTTAGCAACCACACAGAACAGTCCTGCTATGAACTGAGTCCTCAGATGGTCTTTGTGCATTGGAATGTGTATTTCAGAAGGTGTATAGTATCCACTTCAGGAGCTATGTTAGCCTTCTCTGCATTAATCAAGTTTTAGTGCGTAGGCTGCCAAAGCACATACATTATTGAAAAGATGCTCTCACCAATACTGACAATACAGTTCTTAAAAAAAAAAAAAAAAAATCATGCTAATCTATATCTTTTATCTCTCACAAGCTTAAGTGGAACCAAAATGATGCATAAATCCAGAGCAAAAGATCAGTATGGGACTCAACCTAGACCAATCCATGTTTATACATACAGATATACATAGCATATGTCTATTTATATGTTTATATGTATGTTTATCTAAATATATATACACATAAAAATGTATAAATACAGTGCGCTTGTGCATATGTTTGTGTGTGTGTGTCCTGTATGTGTGTAAAAATGGTGAGAAATAAATAGTACAGTCGATACATACAGAGCAAATTACTATTACAGCAGCCCAAAAATGCAGGCAATCAGAAAACAGCTTTTTGCCTTTTTTTTTTTTTTTCTAATAATCTTAAATGTAAACACTTATAAATGACATTATCATGTGAGGCAACAAGCAGCAATCTGTCCTCTAAGCCAATCATGCTAGAGAAGGTTGATGTGACATAGAAGAAATGAGATTAGTGCCTCTGGATTTTTCATAGTCTGGGTATAAACTGAATGGATATCACATTACAAAATCCATATCACTTCATGACAAATTGTTCACTGGACTGCCAGCATTTCTGTAGCTTAGCTTTGCTGGGTAATTTTCATCACAGTTTGCAGGTATAATGGTTTTGTAGAAACTTTTTCCTTGCATTGTGACAAATAAGCAATAGTACTAACTTAGTTTCAAATGTTAAGAAATGTTAAGAAAACAATTAATTGGACAAGGAATAATGGAGAAAATAATAGACATCTAAACTGAAAGTAGAAATGTCTGATCTTACCCCTAACACAAATGATCACATCTGCTATGGTCTGGAATTTTGTTTGCAGGCACCTTATTAATATTTGCATTGATAAAAGGAGTCATCAAAAATGTGACCTTCCAAACTTGCCTTGTTACCCACTCCTTGAACACAATGGTGTACATGGAACTCCAGGACTTACAGGAAATGGTAATTAAAGACCCACAAAACAAGATTAAACTCAGATCATTCCTTGCTTTTATAAGCATGGGTTGTGCCTTTTGTTACAGACCTCCAAGAAGATACACCTAGCGAAGGTACCTTATCAGGCTCCTGTACAAACCAGAGGTCCTATATAATGATGCAGAGCACCTCTTACTTGCTGCATCCCTCATAAAATGATCCAGCTCTGCATCTGCCAGCTTCTGTAGTCAAAGAAAAATGCCTTGACACCAGTTATTTTCCTTCTGTTCTAGACACCTTGTTTTTTGAAGAGATTTATGTGAAATAGCTGTCTTCTTCCTTGATCACTATAGAAGGGAATCTGATGTACTTCAGGAAGAAAGAAGAGACATTTGTCCCCTTCTCTTTGTGCAGCTACTAGTAATAATCTATAAAACTGAAGCTATAAACACAAAATTCCTATAACCACAAACCTAGGTTTATCCAGTCTTTGCAGCTCAACTTCTCAGCATGACTACTGTAATTAAAAGTTGAAAAATATTTAATTCAACTTAAAAGTGATAGCAAAATTGTTTAAGATTTCTTAACTCAGCACTCTTAAATTTTGTCTTCTGCTAAAAAAACAGCCTTACCATTGCTATAAATGTAGCAAGAAATAAATATAATTTTCTCTGCTTTAAATTTACTCCATTTTTGTTCATAATGTTAAATTATAAAAAGGAAAGTCAAAACCAAAGCAGAAAGTTACAGAAATATATTAACTGCAAACTTGTTATGAAGTTAAGTATCACACATAAAGTAGCCTATCCCTCAAACTTTTCATAGGTGACAAAGTAAATCAGTGAATGGACGGACTTCCAAATTAACATCATGACCAATTAGATCTGAGAATACCATGAAACTAGTGCTACGCCCTGTAATCAGGAAAAAAAAAAAAAGAAAATATTGTCTCCAAAATTAACCTACAATGCAGATATGTGAAAAACTGCCTAAAACTAATTTCTTGTGAATGGGAAATAAAATATATGCTTGCTAGGGACCTTTAAAATGAAAAGCTTCACTACCTTTTTAATTGCTTAAAGTACTCAACTGTATATTATTAGAATAACTGCAATAATTTGGAATATCTCCCCTTTCTCACATTTCCATTAGTTTATATTTCTCAGTCATATATGCTTCCTATCAGTTAGGAGTAGTGCCTAGTACTGGTGAGAAGGGTTTTCTTGAAGATGACACAGAGTTAACGTGTGCATGCCTTGCTTCTGTGGTCCTCATTACAAAGACATACTAATGACCTGCTTGAATAAATGAAATTATTCACATGAACATATACTGCAGTACTCAACTTCACACCAACTCTTAAATTTTGTTAACATGTTTCTTTAATGGGGAAAAACTCTTTAACATTCACTCTGTAAGTCAGAGAGCAATGAATTACGTGTTGGTTCCTGAACTATGAATGCACAAACCAGTTTGCGAAGGTGTATGAGGTCAAACTTACAATACTGTCATTTAAATCATTTGACTTTCAAGTCAAAACAAAGTTTGACATTCAAGTGAGTGTGCTACAATTTGGAAGGACTTATCATCTAAATAGGAATACAAAGCTATTCTGGTTTAACAGTTGTCTTTTTATTTTTTTTTTTTTTTTTTTAACCACACTTAAAGCTTTAAGAAAGTACTGTGCACTTTCTATAAATACTCATTTCATCACATTTCTTTGAATGTATTAATTGAAAGGCATTCCAGTAATTTCTGAGGATTTAAATGTTTTGGAATATTGTACATGTGTTAGAAGTGGATCTCATCTGAAGAGTCTGAAAAGTGTAAAGGAAATATTAAAGTATGTCACAAATGTATACGTATAGAGCATATGCATGTGTCCTTCATGTCCATAAAATATCAGTAAAGAGGAGTATCTTTTTAGACACATTGTTCCAATTCTCATCACAAAGAATTTTATTTATCTGTGTGATCACCTGCTCAAAATCTATAGGACTGGAAATACTGATTTCACTCAAGAAATACACCATTTTAACAGAATCTTTCTGGAAGTTGTGCTTTTCAAGAATGGTCATGTTCAGCTTAGCACTCTGACTAGTATTCACCACAAAGACTTCTCGCTTTCTCACAGAGCATGGTAAAGTTGTAAACACACACATGCATTTGAGTTGGATTTTCTGTAGTACACTGTCTTCATTCTTCAAGGTGTTCCACACTTAGAAAAACAAGATAGTGTAATCAGCATGATGTTTGTTCTTCTTTTGTTACTTCCTTCTGTATATGAATCCTTTTGACACAGAGAAAAGTAATAGGTCCAGTGCACAGTCAAGATTCTACTTATTCAGTGTAAGGTGTCCCCACCAAAGTGTAACTATGCTATAAACTCC
This sequence comes from Athene noctua, assembly GCF_965140245.1. Taxonomy (NCBI): domain Eukaryota; kingdom Metazoa; phylum Chordata; class Aves; order Strigiformes; family Strigidae; genus Athene; species Athene noctua. The sequence goes on along the minus strand of NC_134042.1, from coordinate 32,057,284 downwards.
TAATATTCATACATGCATTTTTTCAGTCACATATCTTAGCCATAATACAGAGTTGTAAGCAGAAAGTGTGTGTGCATTTATGTGTAAGAGAACGTTCTTGCTATGCTCAGTGGCCTGTTTGTGGCTTTAAATGTCTGTATCTTGTGTGGCTTTACATTAAACAATGTTGCTCAGTACATATTTCTCTCTCCTCATATTGTCTGTAAAGTTTATTTCACTGCTCCCGTAGTTTTTCAAAACTGATACACAGGTCTACTGCCTTACTCAGTCGATGTATTTAATTTGGGAACACATAGTGTGACGTATTATACAATGTGTAAAACTGGATGTTTTTAATAATCCTAAAATATGTATTATTCCTAAATTATCCTGTTTTATAGTTGAAATCAGTGGGGTCACGATTTCACTGTAACAGTGAACTAATTTGTTTTAGGAATGCAAATTATTGTTAAAAAATTCACCAATTGTTATTGTTAAAAGATTCACCAAGTCTCTACCTGCATAATACAAGTATTTTAGTGATTTTTAGTTTGAACCTTCAGTGACGGTGGAACTTCAAGTAGAATTAAAATGTTTGTTTCATATTTTAATGACCAAATGTAGTTTCTCCATGTGGCACTATAAGTGGTCTTAGATAGAACTGGTTTTATAGTGAAATATTAAAAAATGTTGACTGAACAATAACAAAAAATACTCCTCTGTGTGCTTGCTTTTGGAGTTCCTTGTAACTAAACCCTCTATACACAACCCCAGGAATTTATACACACACGCACATGTATGTGAACAGCTCCAGATAACTGAGCTTAGAACTATAAAAAGTAAATATTGATCTCTCCTACTATTAATAATTTGTGGCTATTAAAAGATCATCTGATTAAGTAGTCAGTCTTTGCCAACTTTTTTTTTGAGAAAACAAAATCATCGATTGAATATGATGAAGCCATTATTTTTGCCAAAAATACATAAATGATCACAATGTGATGATCTGTCTATCATTTACTTTACCTCTGATGTCCACCTTCCTGTGGTAAGGCAAGAAGATTTAGTTACCAAGGTCTGATCTGGCTCAGAAGAAACATCAGGCTCAGGGAAGCATATTAAGGGGGTGGCCTGGATGTGGATTTATTACACAGCAGCTCTTGGTAGTTTTACTTGATATTCAGGGTTAAAACAGAGAATAAGGTAATTTATAGAAGAATTGTGACAGCAGTATTACATTTCTAATCTTTGAAGTGATATAGCTTGTAACACTCAGTATTTCAGGTTCTGGCAAAGCCAAAAATTGGTTCTTGTATATGTAGCTAGAAGAGGGATAATTTTCATTTCTAAGTAGCTAAAATATCTCTTTATATATGCTGTATATATTACCATATATGTTAGGTATAAGATAATACAAAAATTTATTAAGGCCTATGTCTGAATGTTGTGCATTCTGAAAATTCAAGAACAATTTTTAAGGGAGAATTGGGAAAAAAAAATCACATTTCATTTCAAGGAAACAGATTAAATAATAGGTAAAAGGCAGGTTTAAGATTGTCAAGGATGAATGTCAAATGCATTTATCAAATGACTAAGCATATAATGGGTCACAGCTTCCACATACATATATTTGTTACAGAAGTGTGTAGCTGCTTAAACGTACCTATTAATTGCAAACACTGGAACACAATCTGTTCTTGTTTTACAGAGCTCTCCTGTACGCATATCAGAATGAGATAATGTTTTAAAGATAAGATTAAATCTCAGAAATTGAAATAGCAAATGGTTGGACTCTTTGAGAGACAGAAGATTAAAATATTTGCCTTTTAGAATCTGAAGAGAGGGTGAACATACAGTAGAACATTTGAAAATCTTTCCAGGAATGAAAGTACAGAAGATTGATACTTTTGTTTTTCTGTTTTCCCTTTCAGATAATCACATCCTTATTTTAATTAACTTGCTCATATAAATACAGCAGGATTGTTGTATTTTTTTAAATAACTCTTTACTGAATATGTCAACAAGATAATATATAGTGTATAGTGAAGTTTTGAAGTTAACAATGCGTGCAACATGGTAGATTGCAGGAAACAGATAATGCAGACTTCAAACCATCTATTTTTCCATGTTAAAAATAGAAAGTATACTAAACACAGAACAGAATCAAGTGTGCATGTCTCAGTTAAAATCAATTTTATGAAAGATCATCTTCAGATATTTGGGACCAAGTGATGATAACAATTTGTTAGTACCTTATCTGTTTCTGAGATGATCAGAATTCAGCTCTTATGAGGCACATTTCCACAGACCCCCAGTATAATAAAAGCTTGCCAAATCTCTTTTGTACTAGTTTTCCAGATGGACTACTAGCCAGCGTCCTTTTAAAGAGCAAGACATTCACTGCTGTACAGAAGTTTAATGCCAAATGCTTCAATATTGCCTGTAGTATCATCTGGGATACGAAGTGCCCTGTTCAGTAGAGTTCAGGCAAGGAGTGATCATCAGCTTCCTAAGATTATCTCTGTGTTTAGAAGAGAGCATCAGGCAGGATTTGATGAGGCTCAGAGCCATTAACTTTTGGTTTTGGCACTCATTTCTGTTTTGTTTTTCCACTGTGCTGGAAAGTCATCGAGTAAAACCATTATTCTCATGTTCTAAAGAAAAAAACTTTAATATCTCCATGTTAAATTTAAGGTGAAGAAATACTATAAATGGAGAATTCAATGGGAATTAACCACTTCACTGTCAAAAGCTGAGACTGAACTTTCACTTCAACATCATTAATAAAGTGCCTTATGTAGACCCTTAAAACCGTAACAACAATACAATATGTATAAAGTTCTTTTGCTTGCAAAATTAAAATTAAAATTGATACATTTCTCAGAGGGAGAAATTTTCTCTGATGAGAAGAGAAAATGATTGAGAGAAAAATATAGTTAAACTATTCTAGTAGCAAATAGCATATGTTACTTCATTTTTCTGTTTTATGTGACATTCATTGTAGTCCTTTACTGGTAAACAGGGAAAACTGCTAAAGTCCAAAGTAACCCAATCCCTAAATATTCTTATAAATAAATTCAGTAATAATGTCTCCAGTAAGAACCTGTCAACACAAAGTCCACACATTCATCAGCTGTTTGTTTTTGCTAGCAAGGTACATGCAAGGAGCACTTGTTATAGTGACAGAATCCGTGAGAACATGGTCTTGTAATAAATAAGTTTTCAGAAGGAACCCAAGCACTGGGCACAGCAGTGTTATGATACTGCTTTAACATAATTTCACTTAAACTCTTATTTCACTCACCAATCTTTTCTGTACATTTATGTCAGGTCTTAGAAGTATACAATGGAAAATGGGTGAGATTTTGTCCGTAAACCACACATGGGCCCCCAGGTCCAATGCACCTGTTCAAATCAGGACCTGGAAGTGAACACTTTGGATGAGTTGCATATAGACACATTTGGGGCTTCTGCTCTACAGCCTTTAGTTAGTATCTCTGGTCAAACATTTGCAACAAGTGAAGATGACCCCATTTTTATGAAGCCCAAGGGAAAACCTAATCTTAAACTTTACATAGTCAAAAGACCATTTTAACTCTGACTTTTTCTGAATACTTTAACTAGTGAAAATTCCTCATTATGTACTTATCTAGATGTGACCTGAAATGATGTCTCAGCTCTTTCTGTCACTGGCACTTTGAAAAGTCCCAAACTGTGTTGTAGGTTGAAATACACTAACTCTTTCGCCGCTGGATAGCAACCAGAATTGGGAGAAACATTTTTCAAATTAAACATACGACCTTTCAGTTGACTACCACTGTGATATTTTTTTTAGATAATTCTCCCAGTTCTATGCGCAAATTTTGTTATAAGCGGTTTGCTACTTTTTTTCAGAAGAACATTTATATAAAAGGAAGTGTCAATATCCCATACCAACATATATATTATTCTTCATACAGAAAAGAAGCATAAACTATGCTATCTTTAATATCATTCTGATTTTTGATCTAGGTAAGTGAGTAATAGTCCACAGACAGATACAAACATTTCATCATCCAAGATCAAAGTGAAGAGTTTGTGAATGTCTTCCGGTTTCACCCTATTAGGACAGTAACCATATTCGTTGTAATCAGTTTTGGGCTTGTGGATCATTCACCTGCAGTATGGCTGAACTCCCTGAATAAGTAATTTGCTACATATAAGGCGCCTAGCTCATCTTGAAACTATGGTATCCTGAGGCCTAGAACAGAAGATGTTCATCAAGGAGGACAAATGTTCCTCCATCATCAGTCACTGAAGTATGAAACTCTAGTAAGCGCATACTTTCAAAGGATGCCTTTTGAAATCAAACATACAGCTAGTTGTTTCAGTGAAATTAAATATTACATCCACACCCAATGGAAATCTCTGACTCTATTTAATTTCAAACAAACTCCAGCATGCAATGGAAGCGTGCAGAAGCACAACTATTTGCTACTTGTCTTGTGGGCTTTGGTGCCTAAAACATGTTGAAGAAACAAAGGTATCAATCAACCTTCTCATCATAATCTTCAGTAAATAGGTCACAGAAAAAAACCACTTTGCATAGACGTGTCTACCTATAATTACACCATTTGAAATCATATGGCAGCCTTTTATTCAACAAAATTTCAGTGACTTAACTACTACAGTAGCCACACAGGTTGCCTAAAATACCTGTTATGGCTGGAGAAAATAGCAAATATACAGAATATAGAGTGGAATTTCAAAATGTGATTATAAATGTTGTTGGGGTGAGGTTGCAGTTCCTTATACAATGATTGTACTTTGCCATCAATCATAACTGGATTTATTTTGCCATTGCAGAAAATGAGTGTTATCATGCCATTTGAATTTCAGAAACTGCACACTCATAGACTGCTGGGTTTCAAGAATGGGTTGAGTGAAAAGAGCAAAGGAAAGGATTAAAACCCTCTCTCCCAACATAAGCAGCCTCATAAAGTGAAAAGTCTAAGCATTCCACAGTGAAAGTTCTTCAGCCTTTACTTCCAATCCACCTCTAATAGTTTCTTCTTGTCCCTAGCTGGTAACTAAAATGTTTTCTCTTCGGTTCCCTACTCCCTCAGGAAAGTTTTGTCTCTCTTTTTTTTTCTCTTTGTTGTGAACTTTTTCTTGTCCCCAAGCTTAGGAGAAAGTGAGCCTCATTAAAAAACAAACAAACTGAAAGAAAGGAAGAATTAGGTTCCACCACTGAGCTGGCAAGAAATCCAGAGTTCTTGGCAGTCACAGAGTCAATGGAGTGGCTGGAACATTATATAATCTTGAAAGTAGCATCATAGTTTTAATACAAACATGATGTTTCACATACTGCATGTAAAGCTCAAGGACTCAGAACGTATTCCAGCTAAAGAATTTGAGGGAATAAAAACCCAAAATCTAAGCCTACCTACTGCTTATAAAGCACAGATCATTGTGGAAAATTTCCAAAAGCTTAAGATAAAAGAAGGGTAACTCAGAGGGACAGTGTTCTCAAAATTCCTCAGCTAATCATATGCTGAGTTAATGTCTGTCACTGTATACTTGAATGGGGAAAAAAAAACACCCCAAACAGAATTTATACATGATTTTCCCTGCTGAACATATTTCAGTTCACAATAGGCCCAGAGGCCTTTCCAATAATAAATAAATTTTTTTAAGACTTTTCTAATTTTTTTCTCTGTTTGTCTTTTTTTCCTACTTCTCCATACTGAACATAACTCAGATCCCTAAATCAGAGCTTGAAACATAAAAGTCAGTAACAACCTTTTCATTAGCATCATATTTTGCATCATGTTTTCAGCAATTTACACTTTTAGATTCCAGGTTCTACAAGAATACTATAAAGCTGGGAGCACTCAGAATTTCTGTCATTCAGGTTTTACCTGAACATGCTGTGTCAACAAATGCTGCTCTATTAAGGAGAGGTCCAACTTAATGACCGCTATCTCTTACATACTGATAACCTTCATCTCCCACTGCGAAGGGTCAGAGAATGCCTAAAGCTTCTTAATCAAAATGAAAAACAGGAACAGTTTCTATTATAAAAGTATATAGTATTGGGGGACATTTTCAGAATAGCTTTTGCAAATAGGAATCAAGGTCACTTTGAGTTAGACACTGAGCTTTGTCTACCTTTCCTATTCCAAGTATATTGGGAGAAAAGTAATAAAACAAGCAAGCAGCCTTTTTGGTAGCACTCAGAACTCCAGCTTTCAGTTGGAGGTAGGAAATGCAGAACTGACAAAGGGGAATGGAAGTATTTCCATTTGTTTGAAGCTCAACAGCAACTGCTGGGTTCAAGTGAGAAGGGTTGTATCCATTTTATCTGAATTGCTTTTGTCCATTCCTAGTAATCCTGTTTTAATATGCACTTATTTTCCTGTACTACAGGACACCAAGAAACTTAACATCCCTCAGACAGCTTCGACAGCAAAGTGGTTAATGTTTGAAGAATGAGTCATTCTTTCCTTCGCCATGACATTGGGTTCTTATTCTACAACCCTGTACAGTACTTAGCAATATTTTTTAAAGATTTAAAAAGCAAAGAGTTACAAAACCATTTGCAATTAACTTGAAATAGAAAAGATAGCACTTTTTTTTAAATCCCATTATATAGTACACCGTATAAATTACAGAGTATTCAAATGCATAAATGCATCTGTGTAACATTTATCAAATGTAATTTTTTCATTGTTGTTGGGGGGTTATTTTTTCCAGAGTTTTTTCTCTTTGTCCTAGACACCCCCATCTTCCCTCACTATCACGTATGACAGTGCTCCAGGTCTGAGACATTGCTGTTGCAGTATCGCATGTTGTTGGGGATGTGGCAGTCTGTGTAGTTAATGCCCCCATTTGGGGTATAAATGGGCTGCAGTCTAAAATCTCCTTTAAGGAGCTGATCATTATTTAAGGAGACAATCTGGAAGCTGGTTTCCGTCATCTCCAGGATGGAGTTGTCCTTCTTGGTCCCTGCCTCACAGTAGTCGTCTTTCCGACGGCCCCGGTTATATTTCCACTTCTGGGAGGTGTAACGTCCTTTTTTGTGCATGTGCCAGCAAAAAATGCTGAGCAGGACCACAAGGACAAATATCACTGCACCCCCAATTAACCCTGCCAGCAGAAATGGGGAACCCAGGTTCTGAGAAGTTGTCTGCTCATGGCTGGAGGGGATGTTGCTGCCATTGCTCAAAAAGGAAGCCTTGGTTGTAGCTTCTGAACAGACAGTGTCTTCTCCAGTTCGGTAATTGTTGTAAGTATCCAGTGGAACTAAACAAATCCGATAGGTGGATTTGGGCTCCAAATTTACCAAATTCAAGTGTTGCTTCTCACCACTAACTATTCGTTCCTGAACAATTCCTCCTACCAGACTATGGCCCATTTTAACCCATGTGAGTTTATATGCCATCACGGTAAAAAGGGACATCCAGTTAACTTGGATGCAAGTGTCATTCACAGAATGGATGGAGAGTTGAATCCGTTCAGATATAGGAGGTGTCACCCTTTCTCTGTCCTCCCTGACAGGCACAGTGGGGAGTGAGGCTATGGTGGGAGTGAGAGGATTATATTTGCTACTTGGAGGAGGAACTGATGAGATGGGAACTAATGTAGTTGGTATGGCTGTAGCTGGGACTGGGGTGATGATAAGTGGCAGACCAGGAGTGGTGGTGGGGCATGATAACATATTCATATTGAGCTCCCTGACTGCCATACCTCGGACCTGCTCCGGTCCCTGGCACATAAAACCCCGTACATTGATGGAAGCAGGAATAAATTTGAGCCATTCAGTTACCCACTTAATACTGCAGTCACACAACCAGGGATTATTCCTTACAGTGAGTTGCCTCAGGTTGTGGAGATTATCAAATACCCCCTTTACCAACATCCGGAGTTGATTGTTGGAAATATCAAGACGTTCCAGCTTGTGGAGGTTTGAAAAGGCTGTAAGTGGTATATGGGTTATCTGGTTGTCCTGCAAGTAGAGCCTTAGCAGATGTGTACCTGGAAGATCAGGAGGAGGGTAGGTCAGTGAATTCCTCACTATTGAGAATTCCTTGAGCTTGGAGAGGTGGCTGAAGGTGCCTTCAGCTATGCCTTTATTAGTAAGCAAATTGCCATCCACAATCAGACGCTCCAGACTTGTAAGATTCTGGAAGGCCAGGTCTGAAATGACAGCAATTCGGTTTTCGTCTACTCGAAGTTCTTGTAAGTCCACTGGAAGGCCTACTGGTACGCTGCTTAAGTGATTCTTGGACAAGAACAGAAGCTTGAGGCTGATGGCTTCCCGGAATGCCCCATCCTCAACACCAACAGTGGAGATGGAGTTGTCATCTAGGTGCAGCTCTTCCAGCTTCAAAAGCTGAGCAAGGGCGGCTCGAGAAATGGTCTGAATGTTGTTTTCCTGCAGGTGGAGAACCCTGACATTCTTGGGCAGGTTCATGGGGAATTCATCCAATTGGTTGCCATACAGGTAGACTGTGTGCACAGACTGGACGTTGTGCAACTCTGCAGGAAATCCAGCATTATTAATTTGGTTATTATGGAGGTAGAGGACGGTTACACCCTCCGGTATCCCAAGAGGCACTGAGGTCAAGCTTCGCTCATTACAGTAGACAAAGTTTCGATCACAGCGGCACACTTTTGGGCAGGCCAAAGTTTTGGAGACCTGCATGTAAAGCCCCAGGGAAAAGATAAGCCATGATTTCATGAGAACAGCCCAATCTGTGGGCAACATTCTTGTCCACGAACCCATTTCTAATTTAAAGAAATGAAGTACCAAAGTGGTAAAGAACTGATAACAATAATAAAGCACGGGTAGCAAAATCTCAGGTCATTAAAATTGGCTTCTATTTATGTCCAGTGTTCAGGCTAGAGTTAAAGTCCTGGAGGTTAAATATAAAATAATCCTTTTATAATTGGCCTACCTCCTACTTTTGATAAGAAAGCCACAGTCTTATTAGCCAGGGTTACAAAGTTTGTTGCCTTCCTCCATGTGTGCTGAAAGAAACAGTAGCCTTATCTTTGCAGGTGAGCAACAGGTTAATTTAAAGCTACCAAAAGTTTTCTGTGTATGAGTTGCTTGGAGGGATAATATCTCCTTTCACTGAAGTCTGTTGGTGTTACACTCAGCTTTCTGAAGTCAGCAAAGTCCTCATATCAGCTATCTGCCAGATCTGGCCTGCCTGTAAAAGAAAAGAGAAAAGAAAAAGCTGAATAGCATGAAATGTTTAATAGGGAAGATCGAGGCCATTGGAAGACTATTCTAAGGATGTGCTCTTTATGGCTTTCTGGAGAAAAAATGCATTAATATTAAACATTAGTTTAATATTACTGTTAAATAGTCTTGAAATAGATTTGATGCAAAGTCATTGCAGTGATTGAAGGACTTTCAGTGACTTCAATGAAGGCTAAGCCTATCACTTGTGATGGCACATTGTACCTCCAGTCTTTGTCCTCCCACAGTCTGTTTCAAATCCTAAAACTAACACATTTTGCAAACCTAAAACTAAACCATTTAACTGGAAATTTTTGCTCAGGTACTTTCTTTCTTTTGCAGAACCACTGACTTCAATGAATGCTATTCACTGATGCCTGACAGAGTAGGCTCTGGGCCGTATTATTTAATCACACTCTATGTTTTTTTCATTTCCTACCAGACTCTGGAATGTTCTGCTTCTATTTTTGTAATGCCATTATGTATATTCTCCAACTTAATGCACACTGCCAGATTATTACACCTCACCACAGTGAATTAACTACTTATGAGGAGAGTCTTTTAAATAAGTATGGTAATCCACAAATACAAAATATCCTGCTGTAAGGCATGTATTTGCTAAAAGTCTCATCTTGATGTTGTTTCCGATGTGAACTGTGCTGTCAACAGACTTCAGAATTAGCTTTCCACTAAATGAAACAGGCTCACATCTGCTAAGTTATTGTTTTAGGATGTCAGCTCAAACTACAGCAGTTTTGCAGGAGAGCACTTTCTTTGAAACCATAAAGGCGAGATACTCCTTTTAATTCTGCTACACATTTGTCTGTGAATGGCTACATAAACAAATTTGTTAGCTTTAGTATAGATGAATTCTCTAATGTACATTTTCAGCTTCTAGCGTACTTTTTAACTTTTACATTCCCAGCTACTATTTATTATTCAGATCATAAGCAATTTAACTCTCTAACGCATGCAATGAAAGATACTGTATTGTGTGACGTTACCCTGTCTTGTTATATGTTGTTTCCAATGACTGAAAAAAAATGCTGCATTTTACATACTGGAACCTAATGAAGGATATAAACCTTGACAAGTACCATGCATGTGTAGATCTCAGAGTCCTGAATTGCAGTTACATAAGCACAGTATTTTTCCAGATTTTGTTTACCCAGATCAAAACTCAGTGGATGGGACTTCAGGAAAATAGAATCTCAGTAAACAGAAACCATGTTTTCAAATATTTTTGTCTTTAATTAAGCAGTTTAAGCAACATCCAGGCATTTCAGAAAGAAATGTAATTCATAGGTGTATGAAAGCTTGTTCTTCTGTTACAGCTGTGCAGTTCATAACAAGTCCCAGATGCTGTTTTTGGGAACCCCATGGACTGACAGTATAGAAAGATTCTTCAGGAGTCAAACTGTTATAACCTTGCAACCTTGCTCTTGTAGATTACTATATTTATTTGGAGCATCATCAGGTATCAGCCTCAAGGGTAGAACAGATGGAGTTCAAAAATGAGACCATGAAAAGTCGTGTAGCTTATCATTATGAATTAAAATGGTAAATGTATGTATACTGTAATGCAGCCTATATTGCATGTTGTGTGTAACAGTAACATTTGCTATCCCACTGTTCACGGTTTTCTCTCTCACAGGCATATTTCAGACAAGAGTGGTTTCTTTTCAATTATGTAAGATGACGTGATACTGTAGATAAACTCTAACAGGATTACATTTTAACATGAGCCTAAGTGTGACAGTTTATCTGCCTTTAATATAGCCTGGCTCCCATCTAGATCATACTGCTCTGATCTGTCATGACACTGTCTTTTTAAAATAAGAAAGGACATGAAGAAAGGACAAGAGCCTCCTCTGAGATCCTTGGGACCACACAGAGCAATAATAGTGGTTCTCTCACTCCCTTCCCATCACTGGGGAGAGAGAGTCTATACCTCCTCACAGGGCCAATACTCTGCACTGAGCTCTCTTTCAATTCTAAGTCAGATTGATGATTAGGTTTTATTTGGCTCCCGAGTATGATAGAAGCCCAGATGAAGACATAAAGCCACAGCCAGCTGCAGCTCCTGGTTTGCTGGGAATGTCCTAAGGAGGGAACATCATATTAAAACTGATTTATGCATTCACCTTATTCTAGAACTCTGCCTAGAGCACCTCTCACCTACACAAATGTGGCACCTGAACAAAACATTTCAGTGATGACTCCAGAAAACTCGGTGAAACACACAGCACTTCTCATTAGATATTGCACATAAAAGATCTGTGACTGGACAGTCACTTAAGCATATCTGCACTTTGCAAGCTGGCACTCTGAAGTTTATCTCCTTTTTATCATTACACAGATTTTGGCCTTAGAAATCTGTTAAAGCTTTCCTACTGTTTTCTCCCATTATGATGGTGAGAAAGGGATTCAGGTCCTTTTAATAATGCCAGTATCCTAATCTCCAGCTATCAGTCCTTAATAAACTGATACTATAAAACTTGGTACAGAAAATATGCATTGGTAACTATTGTTGATTGTATTAAGCAAGAGAACAGCGACAAATCTAATTAGATATTTATGACTTCAGTGTTGATTGTGGTGTGACAGAGGGAAGGAAGGAGGAAGCAAGGATACAACTGAATGTGTTTAAATACATTTGTTGGAAAAAGCTTTACCTCAGTAGTCTTTTACAACCGTTTAATAATAACTCATAGTAGTGGTCATAGCTGCAGCATTTTTCAGCAAATCTCAGAGACCCTAATGCAGAAGTGAGTTGTGTCCCTGTGTTAGAAGTCTCTTCCCCAAAGGCATTAAAAAGATTGAAGAGTTGAACAACCTGCTTGATTTAGAAAAGAAACTCTGTGAAGGAAAACATCCTCTGCAAATTCCAGAAGGCTGGAAAAGCTGGAACAGTTTTTCCTTTAATAAACTGCCAAAACTAAAGGCAGGTAGAGTAACTCAGCTTTCTCTCCATCCCTGCCATGTTGGCTTCCTAAAGCAAGCGCTCTGTTTTCAATATTCTTACAAAAACTGAAATGAGTGTCTCTTCAAATGAACTAATCATTTGCAGAAGCAGAATTCTGGAAGTGAAGGAATTAAGGGTATTCTTTAGCTTTCATGATTGTAAATCTTGGGACTTGACTCATAAACTATAGGTCGCAGTTACTTTGCTTATTGTGAAGGCAGAAAGCTCTAAATACCAATCTAGGAAGAGAAGATGAGGGCAAGGGAATCTTGGCATGATTAACTTAAAGAAACCAAAAGAAAATGCCTCAATAATAACACATCTGCCCGTCATCACCTTGGTCATTTTTGTTTCTATTTCCTTACCCTGTACACTTGATTTCTATTATTTCTCACTATATCCTCCTCGGAGAACAAGCCACGTCTTCCAAGTGTCTAGGACATTTCCTGTCTTACTGCAGCCAAGTTATTAAATCCCATTAGGATTTAGGGAATAATATAATAAAGTTGAGAAAAGCACATTGAAATAGATGAGAACATATGCACAAGTTTTAGGTGGCCATGTCTGAAAATTTGGCTTAGTGGCCTGAGTTCCTGATATAAATGGAAATGTTCCTTTTCGTATCTTAAGGGGTGTTTCTAATCAACATCTTTACCTCATTGCCTTTTTTCAGACTTTCCTTATTTAAATTCCCTTTTGGCATGACTAATGTTAGCTGGAGAAGAATAATTCTTGCTTTGTGTACTGGATACAAATTTTAATTTTGCTTGTGTTCAACACTGGAACTGAACAACTCCTTTAAGATATTTTGATTAAAGGTATTTAATGTCTGAAATATCTGGCTGCAAGTTGGGAAGGTGAAGATTTTATTACTCTCCCATTCACTGGTCAGAATTATCCACACAACTTCAAGCTTTATTCACCCTCTGTGCATAGCCATGACATAATTTAGCTGCAATAAACAAATATGTTTCTCTAATTAATACATTACTGAAAATGCCACTCAATCATAGATTTGTGGTAGCTAGGGAAAAAATCCCGACAACCCACTAGCAGACTGCTTATGGAACTCTTTTCTACCTCACTGACCAGGATTGCCTCAGTGGCTGTGTCTATGGTGTCTAAAGAAGATCCAAAGCTGCCCTCAGGGCTGTCCTTATAACCTTTCATGCTGCAGGTCTTCCAAATATGCAGTCCCAGGCATAGCAGTCAAAGTCCCTGTGGCTGCCTGAGAACCTATTAATGTTCAGGGGAGATAACAGAGAATAAAGGGAGGAGATAGCATATGAGAGTAGAGCCTGCATATAAATACTTACAGCCCTATGTTATAAGCACAGGAGTCTTGGTCTTGTTGTGCTCCTGAACACAAGTTGTCTGTCTTCATTAGTCTTCCCATGTTTTATATTAAGGCTGTTAAAGTCTGAGAAGGAATAAAATTAACAATGCTTGGCTATTCTTTCCTTCAAGAAATCCAGAAAATAATCAAAAATAGCTTCTAGGAATACAAGTTTTTTTCTCTGATATTCTAACCACTCAGCACTAATTTTCCTAGAAATTATCTGACCCAAGCGTCATACACCATAAATTGAAAGGCAAGCAAAACCAAAACCAAATGGTCATATCTACTCTTTTCACTACTACCAGTTAGTGACTCTCATTTAGCACAAAATCATTTGGCATAAATTTTCTTGGCTTTACTGCAGACCAAGGTCATAATCAAGTCATAATCTTACTCTACAGAATTATAATATAGAGTAAATACAAAGCTATTATGTCTGGAATTGAATGACAACCAGAAAACAAATATAATTCTATTCCTCAGAAATGTAGTACAGAGTTCCTAGTGCTTAAGAAAAATGTCCCTGTATTTCTATCATCTGGTAACAAAAATAATTATGGAATAACACCTGACAAATTCTTTTTTTCACATAAGTAAAGTTCACATCTACACATGAATGAACAACCTGCTTTTTTTTTAACTGCTTAGAAGCCTTAGGTGATGGCTTATTGTATATGTTTCTCTATGAGTTACTTGGGTTTGAACATCCCATTCAAAATTTAATATAAGCCTATAATCTCTGCATCAAAAGCACAGGGAAAATGACCCAAAGGAACCAAAATGCATGTACAGGAAGCCCTTTTGTGTGCTTGCTGCTGTGGCTGTTTCATAGTTATGGGTGTGTATTATGCAAGAAGAAGAGGTAAGAAGGAAGAAAAAGAGGTGAAGAGGAATATGAGAAACCATCCTTGGTGCCCTCTTCTGAAGTGAATATTGATGTCAGGATAATGATCGGTAGCTAGCACTGGAAGGAAACGTTAAAAGTGTCTCTGTACACTATTAAGTCTATATGGACAGATTTTGGCAGAGAAAGACATTATTGCCTTTGCAATACTGTTAGCAAAATGATTCAGCAAATGTACATAAATGAGCTCTTCTCTCATGTTCTTTCCTGCTCTGATTGGGATGTTTCTGGTTTTGCCTCTCAATTTGTACTTCTAATTATTCTCAGTAGCTCAGATCAGGCAGCCTAATGGAGGCAAGTGAAATGGATTTGGATCTGCCTTGGTAGAGGCAGAAGAAAGTTTAGATAGTGGTATACCTTGCAGCAATGGGTGTAAGGACGTAATTTGCCATCCTTCTTCCCCTTGCTCTTCTCTAACCTTCCACTCGTCCAAGCCTTTCATCTCTTTCCAGCCACATTCCTGCAAGTTATTAAGCAGATACATTTCCCAGAAGGATGCAGGCTTCAGGAAATCCCTTTTGAAAAGGCATGATATTATAACCAACAAAAGCTTTGTCTTTGGAAATTTGGGTCGTGTACAGGTTCATGTCAGTCAACAGGAACATGACAGAGACCAATTCCTGACCGCCAGGAGGGGGAGCTAAGACAGCAGGAAACTTTCTCTCCCCTGAATAAACAAACAAATAAATAAATAAATAAATGTGGGACTAGTTTTCTTCCCACTTTGTCCATCCACACACACATGCACACATCTTTCCTCACAGATCGCCAGTGATTGTTGGTTTATTTGACAGTATCTCTGGCAAGCCTGACAAAATGAGTAGTAGATCACTTTGTTTCTGGGAAAATTAATATTTTTATATTATAGTACTGAGCATAATTCCCAACTTAAATTTTATGTGCTTCATGGTTCAAGACTTTTTTTTACTCGTGGGTTACTACAGAGTGCGATCGTTGTATAGGGATAAGGAGACATGCAAGAGGGAGCGGGGAAAGGAGAGTTAGTAGTGGAAAAGAAGAAAGAGGTTTGTGAGTGATACAGCTCAGCTACAGCAGACTTTTCTCCTTTTACATATTAGTAGGATCCGGTGACAGGTCAAAAGAGAGAATAAACTACAAGACATAATCACTAGAGTTACCACTGTACTCCAGAAAGCAGGACTGAAGGAGCTACAAGAACAACGACATTAATGCCTCAGGTGAAGCCATGAATTCAAGGCTGCCAGTCATCCAGCCAGGCCCTGTGCTGTGCCACACAATCCTACTCAGCTTCTCAGACTTGCCCATAAGCGGATGTTGAAGTGCCAAGTCCAGATGTGGAGAATACAAACTTCCTAGGCTAACACAACTTCATTCCTGTGTTAACAGTTATTTATTTCTGACAGAAAGAAGTTGTTCTCAAAACTTGATGTTGCATAACTTCAAGACCATATCACCTGTGATAATTAATAAACCTCTGAGCCCAGAATCATCTCTTTTTCCGGTCTGTGACGAAAAAATTAATTCTTGCGTGTGCACACAGATTCCCTATAGGTCAATACAATTTTTGTCATAGCCAATGTATGTCAGGGAATATGACTCTTTTTAGTAACAAAAAAACCAGAAAGAAAAGACTAGAACATGTAATGGAAAACACCAAAGAAACAGTGTACAGCCTACTGCAGGCTGCATTAGCGGACAATGTTGTGCTATCCATCCAAATTCATTTTCTGGTTTCTCATACCACTCAGTCCAATATGAATACCTGTCTGCGCAGATTAATCTTGCACAGTTCTTTGTTATTGATTATTTCAGCTTTTGGCAGAACCAGAAGGAGAATTCTAGAAATGGAAAACTGTCACTGAAGATTTTATGCCTGTGGAGTCCTGAATTCTAATGTAAGAATCATCAAAAACTACTATTTCATCTAATTGTAGCTGTCAGAGTGAAAATGGCAAATTAAAAAGCAAAAACTTAATTGCCTGTGCACAAGCAGGTAGGACTCCTTCACAGAATACAAAGAAGAAGGAACCACGCAGAACTCCAAGTTTTCAACTAACATGAGCTTCTGAGTTGTGTAGGACTTCAAGGCATCCAAAAGTTATTGATAGCCCAAGCATGTGTTTATAAGGAAATATCCCTTCTTTCATTATAAAATTGCTGATTGTGGAAAATTTACTCCAGATGGTGACCATCATGATATTTTCACTTCAGTAGGCAAAGAGGAACAGATGATAACCTCCAGGACTCATATTAAATGGAGTATTGCACCTACTAGCAAAGGGCTATTGGTGTCTTTATTAACCTTCCCCCAAGGCCGAGTCTAATTTTTCACCAGTCTAATGCTGCACTGTTTAAAACTTAACAAATTTGTCAAAAAGTGAGAATGATCTATTTAATATGGTAGTGAAATAATTCCCTAGTCTTTCATCCCCAAAGAAATGATCTCATATCTTAGGTGAAATAGTTCTAATGGATCTCATCTAGGGCTCTATAAACTCAGCAATGTACTATGTGATGATGTAAAGCTGGATTGAGAAAGTTGGAAATGGCAGATGAAAAGAATCTTGAGGAGCTATCTGGCAAATTTCAACAAAATGCATTTTTATTTAAATCTATGATTTCACCAGAGCCAAAACCTTTAATGGAGATTTGTCTGTTTTGATTATGTTTTCAATACAAAATGTGCCTGTGGTCCAATGCTTTCTGATCATTTATAAGGTAGAAAGAGAAAAAAGATAGAGGAAGCGTAAAAAAATCACTTTTTTTAACCAAAAAAGTAAGTTTTGACACAATTTCATTTCTTGAAGTATTCATAAAATAGAGTTTACATTCCACATTTCAAAACTGTGAAAGTTGTCGTGGAATTATCTGCCACTGGACAGCTGCACTTAACACAGTAAAAGGAAAAGAACGATATTCTTTGTTTGCTTTCTTGACCCTTTTCCAGAGGCTTACAGCTTTATGTGACAGAAACTGGACACATCTGTTTGAGAAAAACTAATATTACTAAACTAATTTAAAATATTTCCTTTTTTGGAACACAAATGTTCTGTACTGTGTTTAGCATAATGCATTTTGTACTAAGAAAAAATGAAGGCAACCTGCTGTTTCTCTGCAAGCAAATTGGTCCCTACCTATAAATTATTCTACACTGTGAAGCAAACAGTTTGCTTTTATCTAGAGATATGTGGGCAGCCTGGCAAGACGTCTGTGGATAATTTGAAAAAGCTGCTTTTAGTGACCTAAGTGACTAAACATTGCTTCTGTGGAGACAACATCTTGACACATTTTAAATGTGTTGCATGGTGCTACATCATTGATGAGATTCTGCATGGTGTCACATTATCTTGTGGGATATCATTCATTTAGTCTTACGCAAATGAGTGTAGGCTGCCATATTCTTATCTTCCCTATTTGTAGCATATGGCCCAGGGAGAAAATATGACCCTAGCCGCCCGTCAACCTCTTAGGCACCTTGATATAAATAAAGCTGAAAGTGTCATCATATGTTCATCTTTCCAGCAAAGCCAGATGGAGGTCTCTCCTTCCCCTTTTAATATTACTTAGCATGCTGCTTCTTCACAGTACTAAGAACTACTCCATAAACACTGCTAAGGAGCTATCAAGAAAGATTAATAAAGTTGTTTGCACCCTAACCGCTCAGAGAATCTGTCATGTATGGAGTAATCACTTATGGGTCCACTCAACAAAAGAAGATGTTCCCCAGCTACAGAACAGATCTTGCTTATATGACACTGCACCTGTAACAGGCAAACAGAAGGTTATCAAACAATTTTTTTTTAAATCATTGCCATCAGGTAGCCAGTTAACAGACAAAGGGAAAGATATTAAAATGATGGATGAAGAATGTACAGCTAAGCCTCTGAAATCCCTATTCAGCTAAATAGCTGAATTATTTATCAACTGTACAATATCTCAGCATCAATAGTGCCTGACAAGTGTCTGAGTATCTAGATTTGTTATCTTTTCCTGGTGATCCAATTACACTTTTCTGTATGTACAAGTGGAGAAAGTGTAATCTTCTCACTACTCCAGGAATGACACTAGAGCACTTCATACAGGAAACACCTTCTGCTCCGACATATCATTAGAATCCAAAATTTGATTTTACAGCAATATAAAACACTAAAGATATAGCAGTAACTATTTTATAGCAGCACAAAAACATCCAGTGATTTCCCTTAGAGCACAGAGAGGAAAGAAACACCAGAGACAGTAGGGGACAACAGTTTACCAAGGATATGGACCATTTACAAATTTTTTTTTTCCTTCAGTTACTTTTGTTTAGATTTGCCTTTTTTTTTTTTTTTTTTTTTTCCCCTTCCTCATTTTCATTCAGGATTCCAGTAACTGTATAATAATAACTGTTTTCAGTGAGAGGGTCCTGTTGTCCCTTTTCAGTATTGATGGCCAAGCACATGTCTGAGAAAGGATTGAGGAAAATATGATCAGTGGTGGTATTAAAGAATTTGGTTGGTGCAATGGGAATATGAATCCCTAAATACTGATTCTGGCAAAGATCAAACCTTTTTAGCACTTTGCTCTGGTTTGGTTCTCCTTTGGTGAAAGGGTACAATATCACTTTTCCCCAGCAGTCATTCAGATTTCTCATTTAACTTTAAAGTGCTTTGAAAAAGGGAGGCTGCATGGGACTGCATGGAACTTAACACAGGACAGTTTCAGGTTTAGGTACAAGAAGAAATAAGAACAAGCTAGAAATAGTAAACATTTCTAACCCAGTGATTCTCAGCCATGGAATTAAAACCACAAGAAGATCATGAGAGGTCTTAAGGGATCACAAAGTAATAAATAAAGACAGCGTCAGCCAGCAAGAGCACTGCTCCTGCAGGATGAAAGCACACAGACTACATGTTTAAACACTGGCTGCAACAGTTTACATCAACCAAGGAACTACTAGCTGCCTTTAATTTCTGGCAGCAGCTCAGTTCCCTGGGGAAGAAAAGACAGAGCAGAAGTAGAAATGGTGTTTACATCTGCAGCTATAATTAAAGTAACTTCTCAGTGTTCCTCCTGCTCTACTCTTTCCTTGAAGGAGCAGAGATGCTGCCAATACAGGGGGTGCACAAAGACAAAGCAGAGCCAAATGGACATCATATTTCCAGAAGCTTGATATGTGCTGCTCCAGCCAATTTTTCTTCTGCCCCATGCTGATGGCTGCAGGACAGAACATTCTGTGTGAATATTTTCACATGCTATACAGCATTACAAGTCTTGACCATGAACAGAGGAAAGAGGATACAGTAATGACAATAAGTCTAATTTTCTCCACAATGTACAAAATGACAGAAAAGAGACTGCCTTCTATATGTTTTTATGAAGAAGCAGCTCATAGCAGAATAATCCCCTGGTATTCTGTCCTAAAGTTTCTGTCATTATATTTTCTCAATAACTGCTCTAAAACTTTTTTTTAAAGAGATCTCCTAAGCTTATTTCACTTAGGAAGTTCAAAGCCTTCATGTTGAATGAATCCTGACAAAGATAGAAGAGAGCACAGACAGCAGTTCAGCTTTGTTTTTCCACTTCTCCTCTTTGCCTTTGAGGTCTGTGTGTGCTTGCATCAGTGAGATCAAAATTGCCAGCAGGCCCACGAATGACACCTACCAGCAGTAAAGCAAAAAACACAGTCCTCTACCATTAATGCTTCACAGTGGGTGATCTTTAGCCCTGCGCAGACAGCCAACAAGAGACTCGCACACCACTTAAACTCTCCTAATAGCTTTTAAGTGGGTCCTAAGAGGTGCAGAAGCCTGGAGTTGGCCTTCAGCCCAAAAGCAAATTCCATCTGACATGTGCCAAAGCATTTCAGGCAACAGACTCCTTATCAATATGTGTCCTTGTGCTACTTTTCAGCACAGTCGTTATTGCAAGGAATCACAGCAATATTCTTACCAGCATTTTGTGCTTATACAAAACTAGACAGCTTGAATGAATTCATGAAGTCAGAGAGACAGTGCACAATAAAATCTGAGAGAGGGCCAGAGGGAGAAGTATTTTTTTTTTAAAAGTGAAATAGAGTTTTAAGCTATTACAGGCAGCAAAATATGCCTGCTCAAAAATGCAATTATTGTTTCGTTCTGTTTGCAGAGCACTCTATCTATTCAGGTCACTGCATGAATCAAGTAGGAAGACACTCTTTTATGTTTTCTGTGTAGACCTCTGGGTACTTTAAATGGACCTCATATGAAGATCTGCTAAGGGATTTGGGGGTTTGCTGCTGGGTTTTTCACTTAGACTAAAAACTGAGGTAGGTCCCTAACATAAGTATCTCTGTAAGCATGGGAAATCTTGGATCTTGACCTATCTCTACACCAAAATTTCAGATACTACAGGCACAGGTTCTTTACTTACACTTTTGCTAATAAGCCATATATTTGTTGTAACCCACTGATGAAGGGTAGAAAGCCAGTGTTAACTTTATATCCACTCCATGGTATTTTCAGTAATTTTACCTCTGCTAGTCTGTTCTGACCTCTATGCAATCTTTTTATATAGGGGAGCTCTAAAATAAGGGAACTAAAAAGCAAATCAGCTTTGATGGCCATGGAAATATTCCTATTTTATACATGCATAACAGCAGGCACAGGCTTGCACTTTCCTGTTTCATTTCATATTGGATCCACACATGCAGATGTGGAAAGATGCCTATGGAACAGATGAGGAAAAAACTCAAAATCCTCCGTGTTATGGATATGTGAATGGCAGCAGAGCCTATAAGCAACCTAGAAAAAGGATTTTAAGAATTCAAATAGCTGCAGATGTTGCTCTGATCGCACAAAAGAAATTTTCTTATAGCGCAAAGCCCTCTCTACTCCACTTCTCTCTTTGGGCTACTGCATGTGTGTTGTGTTATTCTGGACATATAGCCTAGACAACAGAAGTGGCACTGAGGAGTAGAATAAATATGAAGGAGGGAAGTCACCTGACCCTTCACACAAACACACCCCCCCATACACAAGCACCACCTTCAGTTTGGATTTGCCAGGAATTTATCAGACATTTCACTCCAGGTCTTTCTAGACATCTCTGACCCTTTATAGTAAATAGCTGACCTTGATTCAAAAAGTGGTTTGAAATATTAAAGGACAAAAAATGAAACAGTTGCAGTTATTCCAGAGGATAACACACTTACTGACTCCTAAGAGCTTGAAGGAGCTCAGCCCACAGCAGTGGAGTTTGTTTACTGTATAATATTATTTTAGAAATCCTTTCCTTGCTAGTTCAATCAAAATGAACTGAATTTCCTAATACCATACATCCTGAGAGATACTGCCACATGCTCTATCCAAACACAGGCTTAAACTAACCCACCCTGGCAGCAATTATCTTCAAGGCTTTTGAGCCTCTTGGGAGATATTGCCCTCCTCTGTTCCAGTGAAGCAGAAAACCATCTTGTATTCAAGAGGGAGAAAAAAAAAAAAATCTGTTTCTGCATTCATTTCACATATTTCAAGCTTTAACCGTCCTCCCCCCAAAAACTTACTAAAATCTTCTGTGTAGGGCTTATATGAAGGAGGAAGGATTGCCAAAGCAATAGCATTCATTATTATTACTAATAATCAACTACTTTTGAAGCACAGGTAAGGACTGTCTAAGCACTGAATGTTTAAACACATCCACTGTGGCTGTTCTGGTCACCTTCTGGGCTCACTTCTGACAAATCATTGAGCTACACTATAATGAAGGAAATTTAAGACGATTTGTGTAGGTACCTGTAGCAAATTAACTGTAAATTCACAGGCACCAGTCTTCACCTGGGAAGCTCCTGAATCCCACTGCCTTGACAACAAGCACTGAATTAGGAAAATTCCTGTATGAAAATCACATTTGTAATACCAAGAACCACTGAGACTCATTAGAGTTAGTAATATATCTGTTTAAAACAGATAACAAAAAGTACTCCTTTACACAGCAGATAGTGAAGTGAGATTTGCTGCCACAGGTGTCTGTGGAGCAGACAGTTTTAGCAGGTTCAAAAAAGGATTCCACAATTTCATGGTCTTTAAACAGGTTCTCTTAAAGAGAAGAGGAAGGGATGTACCCTCTAATATGACTAGTTCCACCATTTTGGGCACTGCTGGGGGCATGCAGGGGAAAATGGATGGCAAAAAGCAACTGCAATAATTTCTTGTCTTTGTTGGGAACAAAACACTTAGCTAGATGGACTGCTGGTGTGTCTCAGTTGGAAATTTCTTATGTTTTAGTGAGCCACATTTTAAAGTCAGAACTAGGGATTGAGCGTAAAAGCAGAAATATAGCATCCATGGACGTGTTCATTACACTTGCAGAATATTTGAGTCAGAAATTAAATATGGTGCCATCCTGTAATATATCTGATAGCTTAAAAGTAATTGACACAGGAAAAAATCTACATTTTGAAACACTGGGTAGTTGCTAATGACCATAAATATACTATTAAACCTGAATTGACCAAATAATGTCATCTCAAGCAATGGTTATTTATTCCTGAGTATTCCAGATGAAACAAAAAGGGAGACTAGTGCTCTCTTTGGCTTTTGAGGCCATGAGATTTTAAAGTGGGTATAAAAATAAAATGGCAAAATGATGATGCAAAAATGTACTTTCAGAGCTACTGTAAGTTCCAGTTCTCTAAATAGAAATGTCCTGCTTTAGCTTTAGAGGACTGGAAACTTTATAGAGTGAAGTAGTGACCACAGAAGGAACTGAGACATATCATCATGTTTTGGACTCTTCTATTCAGTGACCTCTGAACCTTTCCTCTACAGAAAAACTCAAGTCACAATGTCTGTATATAGAATTTCACTGCCTTGAAGCTCAGACTGTTCAGAATCTAGGGTTTCAGTTTGAACGCATCTGTAATTTTTATTTCTCTAAGCTTTGCAGAAACATCATTAAATTCTTTTTTCAATGCCATTTGTATTCTTTGGATGATACAGATGGGATCTTTCTTCTCAGTCTCCTACCCAAACTTTGGTGAAAGAGGTCATTAGACCAGCTGCTATATAAAGTCTACATAAAGTCTGTGAACTTGCTACATTAGGTCTTTTCTTTTTTTGCCTGCTGGGAAGATTGTCAAACAGTCCTTTGTAAGAAGGACTTGCTCACTGTTTCACTTCACCTCCTTTGAGATATTTTGAAAGAGCCTCATCTTCCACTAACGTATAGAATCCATAACTTTGTGCCTCAACAAAAAGAGAGTTTAGCAAAAACGTTAGCTCTTTCCAAGTTTTATACTTTTCACAAATAAAATTTAAAAATAAATATAGTGATAAAAAGAAACAAAAGCAGAGGATATTCACACCTTTACTTCTTCTGATCCTGCTCTCCATTTCGTCCCATCACCAACTGTAACCTCAACACCCATCCTGATCCTCTCCCCTTTTGGTGAATGAACACTTCAAAAACTTCCACTCCTCTTTGCCATTGTTAACCTAAGTACTAACAATCACATTTTTTAAAGTCCATTCTCTAAGCAATCCCTTTTTTTCTGCTGTTTGAATGTTTTGAATTAATTAATTCCAGAGATGGTGTCTTGACAGTTATGGTACTGGCAGTCAGTAAATGCTTGGTAACAGCAAACAAGCCTTGCTTATTCTCTAAAAAATGCAGTTACAAATTTGTGATCACAAATGAGAATTTCCTTTCCATGCTGTATTTGCAGTCTCTGAGAGAGTCAGCTCAGCTTTTGCATCAGCTACTGCAGGACACAGCAAACACGATTTTACAGTGTTAATACAGCCATGAAGTTTCAAATATTGCTTTGTTGCTAAAGGATAATTATATCCACAATTTGTTGGGCACAAACATACTTGTCATTGTATGCATTATTATTCACCTTCTGATCATCCTTTCTAGTCCAGACTAGGTCAGTAGTGTCCAGCCATCAGTCATTAGAATGAGTGATGAGTATGGTGAGAAAAGAGGTGGCAACTTAAGGCTATTCCTTCAGAGTGTGAAATACTGTGAAGAGGAGGAAACTCCGTGTATGATTGGTCATAGTTCTCTTTCCTGACTCCAGCACCAAAACTTTTATTAATTACTGAGCCAGGAGCAGTCAGGTATAGCTCTAAAAGGGGTACTTGGAGAAACTAATGTCACTCCACTGATTGATAGAAAAAACTCTGTTCTTCAGGCTGTCTTCTTTGTAGATACTGTTTTCTCTGACAAGCTCTTTGGGTGAAAACTACCTTACAGTAGGAAACAGTAAATGAAAACAGAATTGAAAATGAGACCATCCCCCTAATGTATAGCAAGTAGAATACTCCTGCACCCAGAGAAGCCCTAAATGGTGTTGTTTAACTGCTGAAATAATTTATTTTTCTAAGAAATGCTATGGTGGTCTGAACAGCTGTTAACATTCACATTTATAAACACAATTCACATCTCTATAATCACAAAGTCTTGCATCTCAGGGAAGAAAGGCTCAAGTTTTTCCAGACCCACAGGTTCCAGGAGAAGGAACCATAAAAGAAATGACAAGTATCTAAAGATTCACAATAAAATCAGAACTGGCAAGGTTGCAAGTCAGAATCAGGCATAAACCAGTGGATGTGTTTCTTAAACTCAATGTGAGCATTAAGTAAATATCATTGATTAATCCAGTTATCCCACCTGGCTTCAAACTTGGATATTAACGACAACTCTATCTCTCCTGAGCATAATAGAAGGTAAAATGAAGCCAAGCACCTGAAAACAGAATTCTTCATCAAGCTGTGTGGGTAGGCTGTGCTGGATATCTCACTGCAAAGCTGATGAAAATAAGATAAAATGTCCTCTGATGACTTGTGTTCAACAGGCAAAGAAACAGGGCTTGCGGCAGTACCCCAGGCTTCACTGAGCCAGCATCATGCTAGAAACAAGGGAATTTTTCCTTTTCTGATACTTTATTTTTTAAACTTGTCAGGTTTTGGATTGCCATCCTCAAAATAAAGAGCCAAAAGGCCAGACTTCATATATTCATGCACTGGCTTTGTGAAGGTATTTTTTTGGTAATACAAGATACAGTTAATTATCTTATCCCAGTACTCATTTACACATGTCAGTAAGGGGTTTGAGAGCTCTGCCCTGAAACAGCAACACTGACCATGTTTCTGACCAGATCGCTACCAGCTAATTCCCTGCTTTGTTTGTATGTTATGGGAACACAGGCCTGGGACTGACCTCCTGGGTCACAGAGTCCAGACCCCGACTATCGCAGGCAGGCCAGTCACTGAAAGGTAGTACGTTAGTTAGGAGCGGATGTATGGTTTGTTCTTCCTGCTATGAATCCTTTCATGGCACTTCTCATTTCCTCCGGAGAGATAAGAACTTGTGCTTCAGCTGCATTTGTTCCCAGGGTTAGCTAACAATTCCTTGAAAAATTGGCATGACAAGCATTATTAGCCTCCTCCTGGAATTCAAAAAGCATTTTTATTTTTCAGTTTAGATGATTGAGAAACTGGGACACAGTGGCAGTATGTTTTGGGTTCATCTGTGGACTGCATAAAGTGTTCTGGTGGAATATAGGAACTACAGAAAACCTATAGTCCCCTGAGAGGAAACTGCTCTGGCAGAGCCAATATCAAAAGCAGCTCAGACTTTTCCAAGAAATGCAGGATAAGATCCAGTATATGGGATGTAAGGGAGCAAGGCTGAGGGCTGTAGGATCTTATGCAAGTGTCTACATTGGGAGGCTATTCTGCATCTCCTTCAGACGGTCTTCTTGCACCCTTGGAGCAGCCCAGAATGAGGACAACTCAAAGCGTGTCTTCAGTCTCCCTTGGCCTTTAGGATTGGTGTTGTGACTCTAAAAAAGGCAATGCTAGATCTTCCTCAGAGTTAAATAAAGTTGCTTAAGGGTTGCAAAGTGAGACAGGCGTACAAGTGAAATTAAAAGTTTCAAGTTCCTGTCGCCTAGTCTGCATTTAATCAATGAAACCACATGTTCTCTCTCCTCAGACATCCAGCTTTGAAGACATGGCCCTTAATGGCCCGAGGTTTGATTGTTTCAGCTTTGTTATTTTGGTTTGGTTTTTTTTTTCCCCTTCAGTCTTTACTACCAACCTCAGACAGAGTCATTCAATACAAGTATAGGGAGGAAGACTGGTGTCACAGTGGGGAACTCAATTTAATGAAAGCATTTGCAGAAATTCTCTTGTTTATTGAAAGCATGTAAATGGACAGTATGATTTACAAGGCTACAAGGAAACAACTACACAGCTTCCCCTGATGCTGTGGTTAAGGCATCTTGGAAACTATTGTGATGTGTGACAGAACAGCACAAACACACACTGCCAAAAGCCACAGCAACTATTCAAATCCATCTTTGTTTTAAGTACCAACTATTAAAGTGACCATGCTGGTTTTACCTTGTTCTCTCTGACAGTGGGTGACAAAAGTCTTTTTAAATGCTGAAAAGTTGCACGTCTGCATTTTCTGCATTGCAGAGAGAATCTGTCTTTGTGGTTTTTGAATGGCACTGTGGAGCCAAAGCCAAAAGAACAGTTGCATATACTGTGTCAACTACGCACAGGAGAAAGCAAATATAAACCTGCAACATGGACGCCCACATGAACTAAAGTGCCTAGATTTTATGGCATCCAGGTTTTAATGTAGCCTGAATGAGACATGGTAGAACTCATGACAGTTATTTTACTTCATGAGCAAAAAATATACCTCATGTTGGTAATGCCAGGGTACTCCATGTAGGCAGATTACCTCAGTCTCTTGATTCAACAATATTATGTTGACAACGTTGTGCCAAAATTAAATAATCTTTGTCTTTCACCACTTCTTGCACTTCTATTGACATAGGAATGAATGAGCCATCTTAGTCTTCAAACTGAGACAAAAAATTTGCAATAGTTAACTGAAAACATCACCTCTTATTCTGTTCCTGGAATGCTCTTGATTCACTTTCTAAAATATATTATTTGGAATTATACAATAAAATATTCTGCAAATTACAGTAAGATGGCTTATTATTAAAAGTGTCCTTATTATTTCCAGTTCATCACATTAGTCATATGGAGAGATTCTGATTTCATGTTCAGTGTTCATACAAAGATATGTAAGGTGAACTCAACACAACAGTTTACAATACACTTTTCAAAGCTTTCTCAAAACTCACGCAAATGTGCCCAAACACCAAGGAAAAAAAAAGCAATGCTAATGCATCTCTCTAGTTTTAAGGAATTTCTGCTTCCAGGGACAAATTTTCTGTTGATGAAAACAAGCCATTTTATTGTGCTTGCCCAGCAGAGAACATACTGTACAATATTTTGACATTTCAAATGAAAGTCTGACTAAGGGATTACACAGACATTTTAAGAAATGAATAAAAAGGAGCTGTATAATTCTTAGTGCCTTATAAAGGTGTTTTTTTTCAGGTTCGGTTCTAAATGCACCTAAGATTTGTGGAGAAATAGGTATTTTTTAAAACTGATGCCACAATCTAGTAATGAAATTTGAGAATGTGAACATTCTTCCTCTCTTAAAAAACAAACCAATCAATCTGACCTTCTTTCCAATGTTGTATGCTAATATGTTAGAATAACATCTAGTCCTGTATGCTTTCTCAACAAAATCAGTCAGTATTGTTAGTAGAGCATAAAATAGACTTCACTGTGAATTATAGTTATTTTATTTGTTAATTTTAAATATTCGAGTTCTATAAAATTTACTTCTCATATTTATTTTATATTTTTGAGATGGAGATAGATTTATTTGTACTAGTTTGCAAGACTATGTGCTTTATTTCAAAAGAAACCAGAAATTATTAAAATTGGTAAAAGAAGGTAGTCTATAATAAAATTAAAATTTTGAGAAACTAGTACAAGATTGTAGTCATGGATTCCTTTCCTATGTATGAAGCTTCATGGCTCTGATTCTATTCTACTGCCTTTGAAGTCAATGGAAAATTTCCTATTAGTTTCAGTTGGCTCTTTGTTTTATTTTCAGAAGTATTTTTTAAAGTTTCCCATTTCCAAGTTCCCATGATTTAACCTTGGGTGTGATCTTGAAAGAATTTTTATGCACATGAATAGACAGAGTTACTGAAGTCAGTGAGCCTCGAGGGCTGGACCCAACATCACCACTTATAGTGCTACTCTTCATCCCACTTTATAATTCAAGATATACAGCTCTGCAGCTTATGCAATAGTTATATTGCTAACAATGGCAGCTCACTGAAAAAACACAGTTAATACTCTGTGGAATGACAAGGACATAAAACTTCAAGAGAGTACTTTCAGTACATTAGGAAAAAAAGCAAAAAAGCAATTTTCTTCAAGTTTCTTGTGACTGTTCTGAATGACATTAAGTGTAATAGGCTTGAGAGCAATATTTTGAAGAAAGTATTTGAAACTTTGCTTTACCTACAGTTGATTCAGACATGCAATTATTGCTGCATCAAGGGAATTTTTAAAAACCTGAATAACAAACAAGATAATGGGCTCAGTCAGTTTCATAGGATATTCAAGTGTCTGATTCACTTTTCAAAATGAAAATTTATCCCAAAGTTTCATCTGGTGATGCAATGCACCATCATGCACTGTGTAAAATCTAGCAGCCATAGCTTGATTTAATTTGAAGTAAAGATTAAAAAAACCACTACATGTTACAGCAGCTTTGCTAATGATCGTCAGTCAAAACTTTAACTTATTCCAGGCATTGTTCTTTTTTACTTTTATCCTCACATATTTATACAAAATCAATGCTATTTGCTGTCCACTGAATTTTCTGAAGTGCTTTTCCTTCTTCTCCTCCCCCTCTCCCCCTGCTGTCTTAATGAAGATATCCTTGGTACCAGTGAAATGCCAAGGAAGAGCCCAACCAGAACCATGTACTGGATATACCTTCCTCTATTCGGTAATAATAAATTAAGTTCATACACACAGAAGTCTGTATTTCCATCTTTTCTTTCCCCTTCTCTCTTCTGGGTATTTGTTCTACATTCTTTCTGCTTCATCTCCCCACTGCCCAAGGTCCAATCCACTCCAAGGAGGTTTCTGTGGATTTCAGCAAGAGTAGACAAACTTCTGACTGCTGTTATCTCCCTCATGTGATTTACATGAATTAAATAGTACCTGGATTTTTGAAAGGACTCTATTTGGTTGGAAAATGTTAATTGTTCAAAACTTTTTCTCCCTCTTAAGTATCAAAGCAACTGAGTCTCCAGCAGCTCCAACTAAGCTCCCCTTAAATTTGTGAACTTTTTGTTTCTTTTAGTGTGCTAATATTTTTTTTTAAAAATGGCATCATTGAAAAGAGCATAGAAAATAAATCCATTTTTATTTCAAGAGGTCTTCTGTGGTAAATAAATATATTTAACGATGTCCAGGCTCTGCCAATAGGAGATAATAAGAACACTTAACACTTATAGTAAACATACTTTTCTACTAAATTACTTTTCATCTCTCAAGTATAGTAGAATCTTTAAGTAATGAAGCTCCAGTTCAAGATAAAAACAGCAAATGGATAATTAAGAAAACAATGAACATTAGAAAACCTATAAAAACCCAGACATGGAGCTAGGCCAGTTCATTAAGTTCAGTCTAACTTGATTTCAGCTGTAAGTATAATAACATCCAGCAGACACACCTCCCTGCTGAGAGCCAAATGTGCAGAGAATCTCTTGACCTACTGATTTTAATAAAACACTTGTTTCAAATGCTTGGTTTTAATTAAATGTCTCATTTTGGGGATGCTAGGTACCAAAGAAGGAGTACTGGATACCCAGGAAGTAGGCACTACATAACTGAACATATTTGCTTATAAGAAGTTGAACAGAGAAATTACTAAAATTACTGTTAAACATTGGTAAGTGATAATTTATCAGGAAAACATTGAAGAAGGGGAGTGCAGGAATCAGAAATCAAAGAGTGGTCAAAGACTCAAAAAGTAGAAAAAGACCATATCATGAAACATCTCCTATGATTACACGTAAAATATCTGCAAGTAGACTTCCCCACATAACCATAATTAGGACCAGTGCAAAAATATGTAAGACAGAGAAAATTAACTGTACATCAATAAGGCCTCTAACCAGAACGGACAAATTCTGGATATAAACAACATAAACTTCTGATAAAAGTCCTGGATTACCTAGTATGTTACTATCTCTAGCAGTTCAAAAAGATAAAATAAATTTCTTGATTGCACCATATTTGTTTCAGGGCTTTGATGGACTCCTATGGGAGATATTTGTCCACCTACCTTGATGAATAATTTAGAGTTTGGGACATTTTGCTCTATAGGCTGCTGGACAACACTTGCAATGGGGAAATGGAGTTGATGCTCTCTTTCCTCTGGCACTGTTCTCCTGTGTTCCTAGCAGCAGCACAGTCTCTCAAGTGCACACTTGGTATGGCTGAAAAAACATGCTTTGAGTTACACTGATTGTCAGGTTTGTGTTCAAAAACATATGTTCTCTCGCTTCCAATTTTTTGTTGAGAGAGGGCATTATTTGTTATCCTACCGAGTGTTGGTAGTGTTCTACTTCCTGTGCTCACATTGGGGCTCATACGGGGAGTTTTCTTTAATAAATTAGTAAGAGGTTGCTATTCCTATGTTATTCCTACTGCCAGAATTGTTTTGACATTTCATCTTAAACTGGGCTTTAAAAAGTATTTTCTGGCCTGTAGCATATGATAGTAGACAAAGTAAATGATGTGAATGATTGCTTCCAATATATTTCTACCAATATTAAGGATACTGGTTCAGAATCAGTATTCTCCTCACATCTCTACCGAACATACCAGGCATACAATGCTGCCACAAAGGGTTTGCAAATCACAGGTGCTCAGATGATCTACGCTCAGATGATCTCTGCTCTACGATAATGCCTGCTCTGTTGCTTTAAGGTAGCTCTGGTACTTTCAAAATTTAAAGGCACTTCAGATTGCTCTAAACCGTTCTGGCTGATAGCAGCCTCTGCACAGCCATTTTCCATCTGAGAGCAATTGTAAGCAGATACCAAGCGGTTCCTCTGGTAAATGGTTTGCTCTGGCCCATCTGACCCCCAGGGTAACCCATTTTTTGTGGCCAGGCTAGGGATGGAATTCTCAACTGGGAATAAGCAGTACTACTTATTCTTTTACTTTGTTCTATCAGAGCAAAGCTGGATTGTGAGACAAGTTCTGAACATTTCTCTATAGGATAAGCAATACATGCCTCAAAAATTATTTAAGTATTTAGCGTTTTGCATATGAAGAACTGCTCAAAGGACGCTACATAGATGTCTAGAAATTAATACTGATGACCATGCAGACTGTTTCCTTGTGGACAACAAAGTGGGAGCTTTCTTTTTCCCCACTGATGAGAATACTTGGGTTGTAGTTCATGTCAGTCCCCTAGGAGGGACGATGCACTACTGACAGTTTCTTCCTAGCCCATGACTCTTGCTGAATGAAATTTACTTTCACCTCTTGGCTGCTGAGACTCTTCAGGTGTGAGTGGGTGTTTATGGGGAGGGCTCAGGTATGTCCCCAGTCTCAGCGATGGGGTGTTGAGCACACCTACGTCCTCTTGGACTAATAGGGAGGAAAAGATGTATATATGTGAAGACTCTGGCCTTCATCCTCACCCCAACTATTGTGACCACTGTCAAAAATTAAGGCTGTCCTCAGAACATTACCATCAGCTTCTGATAGATTGGAAGAGGTGTAGTTTGTACTTTGTCTGAGAATACTGATTACAGACTCACAAGCAAGAGAACAGGAATGACCATGTTTAACACTTTGCATTACAAGCAAATCAGAAATTTAATTGTCTGGGATGAAGTCATGGGGCTATCTCTTCACTAATATCAGATGTCTGCTGTAAATAAGACAGATGTGAAAATTTCTGAAAGAACAACTCACAGTAATCCCTCATAAAGGAATTGCTAGCCATCCTAAATATAGAATTGGTAATTAGTTCTGACTGTAATTATTGAGTCAAAAAACAGATGGGAATAACAGACATGAAAAATAAAATTCTCTAATTCTTTTTAACAAGAAGTTAGAGGCAACTAATACTAGAACTACATTCCAAGAACAACTGTTTGAATATTTATTTTAATAAAGCTCCCTTTTTTCAATCATATAATCATAACAATGTTAACATCTGAGTATCTTCTAAATGCCAGATTATTATTCCTACCATTTAGAGACTGTGATTACACAAAGAAAATAAGATTTTAATCTTAGGAAGGACTGTAAAAAATTAATGAAACTTAGAGGTGTGGTAGTCAAGCTCTGAGTGAAATCATGAAGTTTTTCCGCCTAAGCACTGTTACCAGTGCATGCATCACAGTGACACTTGATTTACATGCCTTTTTATATTTAAAAGCATGTTGTAAACAAGAACAAGTCACCAAAATTTTCTGTAGGGTAGATAAATACTGTAGACAAACCAGTTGATGCAGAAAACTGAACTGTATTTTGGAGATTCGTAGCAACCACAGGTAGCTTGATTTCTAATAGAATTTTTGATGCTTAGTACTAGACTGATATTTATTTTTCAGCAGCACGTATTTTCTGGTGGAAAATCCTGAACAATGACATTGAAAAGCTTTTTACTGCATTCCTATCATTAGACTTTTAATTGTAAATTGAATTTAGAAACTATTCAATCATGGATGATATTTTCACTGTTCCTACAAACCAGAATCTTCCTACTGATGACTGGGGACCACATGACTTTGAGGGTTGATTCCAACCAGTCTCACACTTTTTCACATAGGGAACAGATAATCAGCTACTGCACCTCCTCTTGGCCAGGTTCCCACAGCCCACCCTAGCTCTCTGGAGCCAGGAAAGGAGAAAAGGTGGAGCTGTATGTACACAGATGTGGATTCAGTCTTCCTTCCAGGCATATATTCTGGCAACAAGGTGCCATAGTCACATTCACATAGCCAAGTCCAGGTCTCACAGTTACCAATGACAGAAAAACTAGCTTTAACTAACTAAGTCTGAAAAAAAAAAAATTATTAAGGCTGAAGTGAAATGCCTTGGAAAACCTCAAGAGTTCTATTTGTCATTGCTATTAAAGAAGAAAACATTTTAAAATCATAAAAGTCAACATAGTTCTCATTTTCAAAGATTTTTTGGAGGGACAAATAGAAAATAATCAAGATATAGAGCTAGGACAGTGCAGACCGGCCCTAAAGCAGTAGGGGTCAAATGCAATTAGTCCTAGCTTCCACATCGAAGTCAGACAATTCTATAAGAGTTTCTGCATGACCTGCTCCTAGCTTCAGCATATAAAAGTTTAGATTGGAAATACTGTCCTGAAGAGAACTCAGATTGTAGACATGGATTAGAGTATTATAAGTATGAGGAATTATTTGGTTCAAAAACTTGAAAATAAATACAAGCTCCCTCAGACTTTGGCATATTATCGCCAGCTGATCACAATTCTGTACAGAATAAGCAAATAGATTCCAGCACAGTTATCACTGTGCAGGTGTGCACAACAAAAATCACTGTTCCCATTTTCAGTAACTGGCCCCTTGTGAGACCAAAAAAGAAAGTAAGCATGCAGATAAAATGATTCACTTATTCATGGAATGGTCCCTCTGGGCTAAGTTGAGGGATAGAGTGAGACAATATGCATGTGTGAAAGAAGGATAAAAGCATGGGTCATGCTTCCATAGTCATGCTGTATTTCTTCCACAAATAATTAGAGACTTTCATTTTTCAAGGCTTTCAGGCTGATAAACCAGCACTACAATAATTATTCATAAAAAATTGTGAAAATAAATCTTTTCTATTCACTAAAATTAAAGATGGGTAAATACAGAACTATGTATAGACATCTTGGCATATTTTGTACTCTGTATTAAAATGAGAAGCCATTTAAAAGTCTTTATTCTTATCCCTCTTAATACAGTATCCAAGAAAAAAGAATCACACTCGTAAGACCCTTAACCAAAAAAAATGAAGGGAAAGATTTCTCTGTGCTGCCCACAGATCTATGTACGATCTCCATTAACATTAATAGGAGCCTTCAGCTAAATCCCCAAGCTCTGCCGTAGACACCTACCCTTTATAATTTAGGGAAGAACTGAAAAGATAGTGGAGTAAAATTTAACAAACATGAAAAAGAATCAGCAAGAATCAAAGAGTAACTGGAATTGCAATAGGGGAGACCAAAAACACTGCAGAAGTTTGTAGTTTGCAAAGGAATGAGGTTCCTAGATTCCAACAGAGTCCTGAAAAGGTAAAAATAGAGCTGATGTGAAAAGGACTCACAGAAGTCCAAGCAGCTTAGGAAGCTCAGTAGCCTATCATCACCTCCAGAAATAGTGGCATACGCTTCCATGATGGTGTAGAATGGAAGATATGGGATTATTTTCCAGGGATGAATCAAAATGATACTGTCCATACGTATACTGTGTTTTGTTAGTGGGTAATTGGCTTCTTGGAAATAAATTTATCTGTTCTTGTTTAAGCAAAGGGAACATGGAAGAAGATATATGTGAAAAACTCTTTCCAAGCAAACAAATCAAAACAGTATTTTTAAACCAGATGAGCTCTTGTTATAGCTGGCTGTATATTAAATACAATTTTGCAGCATAGAAGTTCATTCTTTCAGTTTTCCTCTGTCTCTTCGCACTGTATTTGCACTGAAACAAAATGAGACACATTCAGGGTGAATATGTCAGACTTGGCAATCTAAGCTATTGTATCTTACAGTAACTTCTGTTCCCTTATCCCACATCTTGTAAGTTAAACCCCATACCAAATCAGACCCCCTACATGAGAATACAATTTGATGTAAAAAGAAAGCAAGAGTTAATGGAATTATGCCAAGAATACTTTGGGGTCTAACTGTATATAATAGAATTTCTACCAGTGAACTGGGTGACAGGAGCAGAAAATCTAATAAACTTTTTTACTATGTTATCAGCTTTGAATTTAACTATAGACAAACAAATGTCAGAACGTATCATTTCCATGCCATGGAGGGCTGCAAAAATATACATTTAAAATGAAATATTAGCCATTTGAAAGGCAGAAAATAAGGTGAATTTAAAGCAGTCTGATGCAGTGTGGCTGGGGATCTCCAGTATATGGTGTGAGAAAGTATTATTTACACCTGGAAGAGCTGTGCTGCAGAGCAGGGTACTTATTCAAGGCAAAGATTAAATAAATGAGATTTCATTTACGACATACTCTAGATAAAGGCCAGCTTCTTAAGGAGCTAAAAGAAAGAATTAAAATCAAGTATTAATTTAACATGTAACAGATGGTTGTCTGAGTTGTGATTAGTATTGTGATTCTAGGTTAAGAAACTTAGATTTGGTCAACATTTGTGTGATACATTATCTGTGTTGCTTGTTTCCAACATGATGTGCAATACCCTTCTATAGTCATTCAAGACACAAACCACAGTTTGTTTTTCACTCCCCTTTCAGCTGTAGTCAAGTTCAGAAATTTATCTGTAACTTGTAAATTGACACTGCAGTTTGGCCCTCTTGCAAACCAAGAAGCCTTGCCTTATTATCCATCCATTCTAGCTGTCTTCTTACTTTACATTCAGTCGTATCTACAGTTAGATGTATTTATGAATCAAAAAACAGCAGAGTAAAATGGCTACAAAAAATGACAAAGACTATGTTTCACAGTAACAGATGTAACTTAAAAGTTGCATAGAATAGAGGAGAACTGTGATTTAGGATCAATATGAGGAAAGGGATTACAGTCACCAAAATAAAAGAAAACTCTACCGGAGCAGCTAAAGAGTGCTCCTTCCCCTTCTCCATTAAACTCTGCTATTAGTGAAATTACTACAATGATGTAGATGGACTTTATCAGTAATTTCTTAAGCATATTTTAAATATATGGGATCTACTTTTTCTTTCACATAAATTAAAAGTAAAGAACTGTCACCATTAATGCCATCATTCTGAAAAGTGATGAGAGTTCTAAAGTGAATCTGAAGTCCGTGTTCTGGAATTTGTCTGTAAGAAATACAATGTACGTGTGTGTGTATGTATGTATATCTGTATATTTTCCTGTGAAGTTTTTTCCCTTCCTTCTAAATATGTTCCAGATTTACCCTGAGAAATGATATCAAAGGGGTTAAAGACATAATATTAATGCTGTACTACACTGATGTCAGCAATTTATGACAGGATGGTGGGTTCCAATGCCAGAATCTATGGTACAGGAGAGAATGTGATTTTAACAGCATGATTCTCTATGAAAGCCTGTCATCTTCTGTTCTTGAACCTTTGCTAATGTACTAAGGCGACATGCCCAGATAGAAAAGGAATGTTTTTCAGCTGTTACGTGGTGGCTATTAATATAGTTACTGCTATACAATAAATATGCTGCTACTGCTTGCCATCATTTTAAATTAACAAAGACACAGGAATCTCTTGGGACACCATTATTTCTAAAGGGCCACATCCTTCATTCTTTATTCAGATGAAAGTTAGCTCAAGAGAAACTTTTAAGAACTTCAAGCCCTTGAGACCATCTGCGTACAAATATCATGCTGTGTCAGGCCACATTCACCATGACTGACAGGGCATAATGCAACACAAGTTTGAATTTTTCTGCACTACTGCTCTCATACTCCTTTGATATTTTTCTAACATGCCTGATAATACCATAGTCAAATCCAGCACATGCTCAGAAGCAGAAAGACAGAGATGAAATTCTGAACATTATGACTGATTTACCATTTTGTCTAATAGCCCTCACAACTCACAGTGGATGAATAAAAAGTTTAGTACTTCTTTAACACATCCCAGAATTTCCTTTCTTCTACCACTTTCCCACATCACTTACCTGTATTCCAAAGATTTCCTTACTTGTTTTTCAAAACCAAATGAAAAGCAAAGACAAACTTTTTGTCTGATAAAGAGATTTTTTTAAATTTTTTTTTTTAATGGCATTATGGCATTTGACCTGTTGCACACAGTTTTCTTTTGGCTAACAAGTTCTTTAACACCATGGCCAAGGACTATAGAGCTAATTCTTCAAGGCCCAATTTACATAGTTGTTCATAGCTTACACATGTGTCCTTCTAGGCAAATTATCAACAATGCCTGTTCTTGAAAAGATCATTCTGTCCACCCCATTCATCAAGAAAGAAATCTGCATCACCAAGGTGAGCAGATGCACTTTGATCATCCCAGTCACCTGAGCCAATTAGGTCACCTGAGCCAACCTGGCACTTTGAGGCATCAGGTCACTCAGAGAATCAGCTCAGTGATCTGGGAGGGCAAGAAAATTCTGTGGAATCAGCAGAACTTATACAAAAAACATCTACAGAGAAATACTTAGATCTCTGTATTTGAATTTTCTGTCAATCTGTAAAATTAAAGAACTTCTTTAATGTTAAAGTAGCTGTTAATGCCTTTTATACCAAAATTAAAATGTAACATGTTTATACATTACTGCTCATATTTGAAGTAGTGCTACAGTAGCTGTAAAACTGGTTGTTGTGCATACCTACTCATACATTATTCCTGCTCAGAAAGTTTACCACCTACCTTTCATGTACTTTGTTGCCTTCACTCACCCTTATCTTTTTTTTTGCCAAAAATACATGAAGCAAAACTTGAAAAATTACTGAAAAACTCAGAAATGAAGAATTATTTCCTTTATACATAAAAGACAAAGAAAGAATGGGGGGAGGGAAATTAAAAAGAAACAAATCCAAAACGATCTCCCTGACTGCATCACTGCTGGAAATGAAAATTGAAGAGACTTCAGACAATGCCGAACATGATCTCGGCAGAGGAAGCAACTAATCACAGAAATAGGTGATCTACTGGTCCGAGCACAGAACTGCAATTTGTATGAGCACATGCTGTAGAACTAGAGGAGGCATCCTGGGTCAGTGAATCCAATTCTCTGCTATCATAAGTAATCATGTCATGTAATCCCATTCATCTCATTTGAGCAGCATCTTAAAACTCTTTTTATGAATTTGCAGAATAAATGCATTCATAGCTAGTTTATATTCATTTGTTCTTGTGTAACCTTGTCCTTTAGCAAAAATAGCTCATCCTCCTCCTGCCCCCGTTTATTTATAGAAAGCAATCATACTTTTTCTCAGCTATTATTTTGCTAGGCTACGTCCAGCTCTTTCAGTCCGCTCATGTAAAATAGCTTCTTCATTCCTCTAATTATCAAAGCAGCTGGTCTGTGTACCTGCTCCAGTTCAAACATCTTTTTTTTGAATACTCTCAACAATGTTTCAAACAGTTTTAACCATTCTCTTTATTAACCATCAAGTTTTCATTACCTACTGGAAATACTTCATATATACTAAGACGTTTTCCTTCTCTCGTTCTCTGTCCCCTTCTTTCTCCTCTTTCTTTTTTCTCTCCCTCTGTCATGGCTGAGTCACACAACTGTTTTGTGACTAACTTATACATCCAAACTTCCCTTCCCATCTGCTGTTTTCCTAGCCTGCAAGTTAAACTTTCTGTTAATTAAAAATATAAATGTATCAATAGCTAACATTTTTGTTTGTTCTGCTTAATTTAATCATATATCTATTATTTCTGTGTACTGGAATTGTCAAAGATTTTTTTTACATACTCTGAGGATTTATTTAAAATTTATGTCATTGGTTGATTTTATTCATAATAAACTAAGTCCCTAAATGAAAAGGCTAATAATTGTCAGTTCCAAAGATAATGCTAGAAGAATTCTCGTAATACTATATCTGGAGACAAATTACTCTTTTTTAGCTCTTTTTCCTTTGGTTAAAAAAGTAATTGTTTCTAAGTCTCATAAATCTCTAAGTCTCTTTCTCAGGCTAAATAATTTCACCATATCAGACGTTCTCTTGAAGTCCAGATAGAAAAGGTGCACTAACATTTTCTTCTAGAAAACCAGTTACCTTGTTAAATACAGCTATGAGGCTAGTCTAGCATGACTCCTCCCTCTATCTTTGACTAATGCAAATTGCATTCTATCTCATTTTTCAGAGATATCTATGTTCTTAAATATTTGTCTCAAAATGTGTTTTAAATTCTTGATTATGACTAAGGCAAAGAACCATTAGCCACAATAATAAAGATGATCACTTCCTCCTTTTCTTATCCTTCCTTTTCATATGTTCTCCGACTATGAAGGATGCTTCAGGAGTTACTGTTTCAAATCTTCCAGATTTCCAGGGTGAAATTTATGTGTCCTTAACTCTTGCTGCATTGTCAGATAAAGGAATATCAGTTTTCAAATACATGTTTCTATTAGCTTTCTGCATTTGTATTTTTCAGCATCATCCTCACTGAAAACATAGTAACAGAGTTCTAACCCTGATAGTGAGGCTAAACTGACTTAGTTGGAACGAGCTATAAAATCTTCTCTCTTCATCTATTTCCCTACAATAGGGATAACGAAATATATATCACTTAAAGCAGGGTTAGGAGGTTCAATCTGCTTATATTTCTATGTTGCTTTAGAAATAAAAAGCATCACTGTATCCCCCCTAAATGACACTGTGATCTCATAACCTAAGTGACCAAATGCTAACCCTCTTGTGTCTCTCAGAAGTTCTGCTGGATAAAAAAAAATCTCATTTAGTTATTTTCTAGGAGTGCATCTGCATTAAATCATTAGTCTATCTTTTTGCTGTTGTGCTATAACAAGTCACTATACTGTTACTATTGCTACAGACTAATCCTGCAGTGGCAGAAATTGCTACAGTTTTATTACAATAGCTTCATAATTCATGAAAGAAAATGAGAAAGAGGAAATATTACATAGGCTGAATATTCTAATAAGAAATTTATGCAGTGTACATAATATTTATGTGTAGATGCATATATATATATGCATGAAAAATCTATATAAAATATAGCTCAGTAATGTAGATTAGTAGCTTAGATAAATGCACTTTAATCGGCACTAAACATGGTAAGTAGATGCTGAAAACGCTACACAGTATTAGACAGAATGAGAAGGATTAGTGCTAAAAATATATGAAAAATGCGGTAGTATGAATTTTTTAACAATATGGTATATGTCAAGATCCTGACTTGAAAAAAATAATTGCTTCATATGCAAAATATATGCTGTACATCACAGAAGGGAGAAGGGCAAGCCAGAGTAGTCAAAAGCAGTGGCCATCACCAGATGCTTCAGAAAGTACTAAAGACTAAAACACGACAGAGATCCTAAATTCTAATTTTTCACATACTTGTAAACAAGTTTCTAAGCATCTACCTAGATTTTGAATTATTAACAGCTATCTTATTCATTCCCTTACAAGGGCACATATCCTTATATCCCTAAAATATTTTTATTTTGTAATTGAGAATGTCACATTATCCATAGAAATAACTGATACTTATTCTGATCATAATTTTTTGTTGTTATCGATAACCTGTGTCACTGAGTTCAGAAGGATAGATCCTAACTATAAATAATACAATCACTTTAGAGAGGTTTTGTCTATTTTTATAGTATTCTTCATATAGACGCTTGTTCTGATATCATGAAAAAGACATTTTGGAATATTCTATTTCTTCCTATCTATCTAATAGATTTTGTATTACAATATCAGCTCCTTTTGGGCATCTCTCTTCTGAGCTAAATATTTCTATTTTGTGTAGCATCTCCTCACAATATTAACAAATGTTGTGAAAAATGTACATTTCCTTTGAAAAAAAAACCAAAAAAAAACAAAAAAAAAAAAAAAAAAAAAAAACAAACCACAACAAAACAACTGAACCAAACACAGGAAATTCTCCTTTGCTGTTTTCTTTAATTTTGAAGAAATTGAGACGTCTAGATTTTTGTAAGACATTTCATACAAAGATCGTCTTCCACTGCATCATCTTTAAGTGTTTTACAGACAATAGATGATTCACAAACACAGCTTTGAACAAATATTCTGGGACAGGTCAGAATTTTTAACGAGATAGGACCAAAGGTTAAATTACTTCACCAAGTGAGTTAGCAGCAGAGTCATAAGGAATAAGAGCCAGGAGTGAAATTTCATCTTTTTGAAGTCAACATGAATTTCCGAACATTTTCTGCAGAGCCAGGATTTCACTTAAGTTTCTGTAGTATGCTCCTCCCTCCTCTAATCACTAAAGCACAATTGCACTAAGTGACTCTTTGGTTCCTACACTTTTAAAGGTCATTTTTTTGGTAGTGCTGGTGATAGTTTTTGCCCACTCGTACTTGATTTCACATGATTTCACGAAAGCGCTCATCATGCATTATTTCAGTAATATAGGCTTAGGCAAGTAGCATGATTTAAAATTTACTGACACTATAATCTCTTTAAATAGTTCCAGCATAGCATTAACTTATTATAGGGAATGATAATGACAGTATAATACCACAATTGAATCAAGTAAACTATAAATAAAATTTCTGTAGAAAGACAGATCTCATTTCAGTCTATTTGCACCAAAGAACATGATGATAAAGTACAATATTTATGTACTTCATTTAGAAACACTTTAACAACCTTTGTTTATTTCTATGGGACTCATATTGATAAAAAAATGATAACATTTGCTGTCCTAAATATTTGGAAACTGTGAAAAAAAGTAAAATAAAACTGCTGTATTTTTGGTCAGTTGGAGAAAATCAAATACGCAGAGGATTTAAATATTCCTTCTTTTAATAGCAACAAAGCTGTTCAAATATTTGCTTAAAATAACTTTTTCATTTTTTCTTCTTTATTATTACTATATTTAATAAGGTTATCATAAAAATTTGCAAGCACCAAATTGCTTTTAATGTTTTTGCAGCAACACTCAAAAGTTAGCAGAATCTTAGCTCATGTATCTTCAATACTTTCTTGATAATCCTAATAATTTTCTGACCAGAATTGTGCTCAAAATGCTTGAGAAATATTTGAAATGGAAGAAATTATTCTTTGATTTAATACTTATATTTTTAACCAATACAGATGGGCATATTTTCCAATGCCGTTTTACCAGTGACATTCAATCTGGACAGCTACAGTTCTCACATTACTGAGATAATGTTATTGCTATTAATAATCTCAAAGAACCTCTGAGTTTGAAAGCATTGCATAGAGCTGCAGATGGCTGCATAAGGGTCATTATTTTTACAGCTATAACATTAAAAGTACTGGAAACTACATACACATGGCTTTGCTATGCTGTATGTTTACCTTCAAAAAGCCAGAAATGAATGTGATGGGAAGAACACTTGCAGGAAATATAACACTATATAAATGACACTCTAGTGCAAGCTAAGCTTGTGGCAATATAAATATTGATGTTATTAATGCCACCTAAAGTATCCAAGTATGAAATATACCCCCCTATCTTTTGTGCAACATAGCAGTTTATGTCAGCAAGGCATTACTTCTGTTGCAGTAAGTTTTATTTTAGAAGTATTGCACTGAAGTCCACCAGGAAGGAAAAGGAGCTTGAGGAGGTGTACAATGGAAGTAAGAGAGGACCAGGAAAAGAAAGGAGAACCGCATGCATGCACTGTTCAGTAACATAAATGATCACAGTATCTTTCCAGAGGTTTCTACAGTACGTGATTTTAACTGTTGGCTGCAATATATGTACTTCTCTTACGTGAATGTGGTTTCCTGAGATGAATGGAAATTTATTCATTTCTAAGGGTTTAGCATATTGGGCCTATGGATGTAAGGTCTGGAATATATACACAACAGATCTTATGAATAGGTGCCTGGACAAAACCTCTGCCAGTGTTCAACAGAGTCTTGCTGTTATTTCAGTGCCACGTGTTCCCATTATCTTCTTAATTACTCACCCACAGCTCCAACTGAAGACAATGATGTTGTAGTCAGTGCATTCTTTGTCAAAGGAGAAGATAGGAATCCTATGGTAAAATTCAAATGTGGTCATTCCTTTCTGCTATTTCCAATGACTAAACTCAATTAATTAATTTACCTTAAGTGACAAGTTGCTTATGCCAGCTGTACCAGCCCTGTCACTGTAGGCATATTTTCAACACTAACACATCAGTGCTTTGTCAAAGATTATTTTATTTGTGCCTAGAAATGAGGCTAGTAATTTCTTGGAGACTGTAATAATTTTTGCTCTTAGAAAAATATCCTGATGTTCTGCTTATTTGAGACAAAGGCTCAAAGTGCAAAGATGGCATTGCAACTAGTGAAACAAGTATTATGACTTTCAGTTTCTCAAAGAATATTCGGTATCTCTCACTGTTTTTTATCTGATTATCTGGAAACAAAAACTTTTAAGAAAGGCAATT
Organism: Athene noctua; assembly: GCF_965140245.1. NCBI lineage: Eukaryota > Metazoa > Chordata > Aves > Strigiformes > Strigidae > Athene > Athene noctua. Next base: position 32,013,697 of record NC_134042.1, on the reverse strand, counting down.
TATTGGGGTCTGTGAAGAATTCAAGACTGAATGTTACAAGTCTATATGGCAAAATACACATATAAGCATTGACACCTGGTTTTACAAACTTACTAATTTCCAAATTAATTATTTTCCAAATTAATTAATTGTACATAACAATGGACTGGTATTAAATTTCTGGGGTTTATGCAGATCAAAATAGTATTTAGGGCAACAAATAAGTAGTTCTGAATCACTTTAGATACCCTTTCTCATCAAATCAAATTTTTAAATTTGAAATTTATTTAAATATTTCTAAATTTTCCAGCCAATTCTGAACATAATATCATAGAGAAAATTCATGACTTTTTGTTAAATTTAAGAGGAATGGATTAATCATTAATATCTGACATGATCTTTAACTTTTTGCTACTCTGGAGACCAATCATATAGTTGACTATTTGTTCCTTGGTTCAAATCCTAATCTATCTTAACTCATCTAATGATGACATAATTAAAACCAAGAAAATTATGTCAGAACAGACCAACTGAGGAGCAGACCTGCATGTTCAAATTACAGAGTACATATTCTAGCATTGTCAGATATGTTAAATATCAAATCAGTAGCTGGATGCCATGCTTTCAGCCCACTGGAATCACACCCACTACAATATTACAATATTTTTTCTCCAGGAAACACTTGAGAAGGAAAATTTCATATATATATGAGAAATTGCTAGGATAAGCCTCAGATTGCAAAAATTATTCCAATAAACATTCTGTATTTGGGAAATTATCTTGAGCTGTGCAGTTCAAGCAAACCAATATGTTGGAAGCATGCATAAAAGCTTTCCTTTGAAATAAATTTTAATTCCTCCCATGTCTCTAGAAGGAAACTAGTTTTGACAGACTATATTTTGCCACTGTTTCATTTAATAATTCATATCAACATTTACCAAGGGAGATTGGTCTTTGCTTTAATTCTCATTATATGCCAGCCAACCTGCTACCTATTCTTATGACTTTCATTGCTTATTGCTGTTGTTTTTTGGACTTTGCAGGCAATAGTGCTACAATTAAACAAAAATGTCATCATGAGAAAATTTGATCTTCAGAAAGGGCTTTTATTTCAAACCATCTCTTGATTTATATTTTAGCTCCTACTATATTTTCAAATTAAACCTTTCTCGATCAAAAACTTAACAATATGAGTGATGCTTTCTGATCCTTCAAATGGAGATAGCTGCAAAACATTTCTGTATGTTTAAATGTATGCAGAGACCCCGCAAAATGGTTAGCATATACAAAACCTATTGACTTTGACTGGAATTGAAAGTATGCAGAGTTCTGCAGAACTTGGCCTCAGCTGTGTAAAGGGGACTGCTTCCCAAATTTATTTTTGATCAAGCTGGAAACAGAAGAAGCCAATGTCATATATGGCATAAAACTGAGGCCTGCATTTCACAGGAGTAATACATTAGACACCTTTGAGGGAGAGAGGGAAGACAGGGGAAAAATCAAAGAAACTTCTATTGTTTTGGTATGGAATGGCTGCAAAACAAGTACAGCTGCATCATTCTTAAGCTTGGCGGGGCGGGGTGGGGGGTGGAACAGTCTCAGATATTGATAAATTCAAGTAATGTGGAGTCAGTTCTCTTCAGGAGCAATACCCTATATGCACTGAAATGCTCATGAGAAAATATTCCTGACTTACATTGCTACAATGGAGAGCAAAACCCGTAGAAATCAACCATGGCTGCCTACAGCTCCCTGTAAAAAAGTGATATATACATAAATTGTAACAGTAATAGTCACTTTGTTACAGTATTCCTCAGATCTTTGCTGTACTTTCTGGACATTCTTACAATGTTCTTTTTACTCCAAATTCAGTTTGTATATGGAAGATTCAGGTATTGTGAACTTGTAGCTTCATTAGGAATTATCTGATTATAGTGACAATTTTAATGCTTGCACTTGGGCTGGAAGTAGAAAATTGTTTTGCTGAATTTATTTTTATTATTCTCCTGAGCCTCACACACTCATGTGGCAGAATGGACACATACTAAGAACATGTATGAGTCGCCCTACAGGATGGCATGTTAATCATCAAAATAAATCAAGAAACATGGCTCAAACAATGTGATAATTTTCCTGTTTATGGAATGCAATTTTTTTCACATTTTATATTAAAAAGTAGAGGATTCTTCATTTCCATATTACTTAGTATTTTTAATGAAAATCTAACACACTTTAAAAAACTGAATATCTGGATATTCCCTTTGAACTAAATGTTCTATTTTTGATTCTGCTTTCAAAAATGTAGATTTTTGCACTTGCTTTTTAAACTCTACTATGGGTATGGGTGGTGTGTACAAATAAGCAGCTCTCTGTAGTTAACCATTTGATCTGCACTGATTCATAAACCATCAGCACCCTCCACTTCAGGCACTTCACACAGTTCTGTACAGGCATTGCATTTCTGATTATTTACAGCCCTAAATATGTTTTGAAGTGAAACTGTCAACTTGTATGATGTAAGGATGCTCATCATCTTTCTTCTTTACCCTATGGATGAAGATTTGAAACAAGGAGTAAGTCTCTTAATTTTCAGTTATGTAGATGTAAAATAATTCAAAATTTCAGAATAATAAACCTGGATTTATACTGGGGAAAATCTGTGGTGAAAGTGTGACCAGTCACACACTAGTTCTTGCTATTTCAGGTCTTAGAATTAATTTTCCCTTATTGGTGGTGGTGTGTCATAAGATTTAAATAGTGAAAAATTGTCAGAAAGATCCTCCTCTGTTTCAGACCAGTAATATGAGATATGGAGATATTTAATTCATATGCTTTTATTTGCAGCATTGCAATGCATATAAGGGAAAGAAATAAGGAACCCTATGTGATTGCCAGCAATTATAGAGCACACATACCTATTTATAATAAGGAGAATCTTCCTACTGAAAATTGTCTGAAAAGGCCTGAAAAAATTGGCTGGTGAATTCAACTTGTATAATTACCTGGGGAAAAGGAACTAGAGTGAAGGAAAGGGCGATTTGCTTCTTGTCAGATTGGCTCTAGTCTCATTTCCACATAGTCTAAAATGACAGCTTCGTACCTACATCTATTAGTGAACCTGTAGACTCCTTCCTAAAGTAGTTCTCTCCGATAAGAGATGTTAAAATAGATATAATCATAGGACCATGAAAGTACAGCCCTTTAATCTTGGTGGGAAAACCTAGGTTTTGATATATCTAGGGTTTTAAGCATTGGAGATTAAGAGAGAGAGAGAGAGAGCAAGGGTCTGAGAGAGATGCTGTATATTACATTTCTAAAAGAACGCTCAATTGGGAGTCACTTTTGCAACACTGTTATTTGCAGTTGGAATATGCAGCACAACTGATGTGATTTTGCTAATTGCTTATCTAGATTGTTCATATGTATAAAGTCACTGGAGTTATCACTATGATCCATGCACTTATAAATAATCATGGTTACAAATCACCACCCTGAATTTCATGTTCAGAAGGGAATTTAAAGCTTTGCAATTCTGGCTGACCAGGTCTCATGTTGTGTATTAATAATTCTCTGCATTAAGTAAATTTATTTGATATTATCAAACACTGCAGAATTCTTTTGCAACGACGCCTTTTACTAAAGTTTTAAAGATTAGAGTTAGGCTACTACAGTGATGAGTATCCTGTTCAAACAGAACAGAACAGAATGTGGCTCATTATTATTCAATTGTTTTATATCTAGTTGCAAAACACTACACTAGTTTCTATAAAGGAAACAATGACTAACAAAATGGATACATTTATTCTTAGACATTAACTGCCTCTGGGGTACTATGGAAATTTGTACTGGAAAAAGACTGCTAAATCATGTATTAAAAGTCATCACTAGTTACCAGCTAGCAAAGCTCTACGCACTTTGCTGCCCGTTTCTGTTTGGAGACAACACTAAAATCTCACTGTAGATTCTGGAGGTAAATATTCACCCACAAAGCTGCAGTACTCAATTATCTCCAGTAACGTTAAAGCAATTTCCTCATACTGTTCTTATCTTTCTTAGACAACACCATCATCAGAATATGCACAACTATAGGCTTAAGTGAAATAACAAAATGGGAAATTGATAGAGGACATCTGTCATTATTCTGCCCACTCCTGCCGTGGAGTTCCTGTTGCAAGAGAAATTATTTAATTCACTAAAACCGATCAGTTTGAAATTTAATGCAAGTGCCAAAAGTCTACAGTTACATTGATAAAACTGTTATGTCTGTAGTCCTCTGGCAAAAGAAGATGAAGGTTAGGCTGGCAGATCTTTTATAACCATACTGAATGCCCATGAAACCAGAAAACCAAACTTCATTAGATACAGCAATGGTGAAATGTATAAAAAATGTCATGGAAAATATGTCAGTCACAATGGGTATAGCAATTGCTATGAGATGGATATAAGAAACACAACTGAAGTATAAATGGATGCCTCAATCAATTACGTAACCATCTCCACATATGAATCTGAAATGCCAAACTGTGCAGCAAGTAACTAGAGCAGTGTTGTAAACCTGACCTTAGGCAATTGTATGTCAAAACATTTCCTTAATATCCAGTTAAAACAAGGAAAAAAAAAAAAAAATTTGTGTGAGAGATTTGAAGAGCCGGGTCCTCTATCGATTCAGTGGCAGCTAGGGCACAAACAGCAGTGTCAGCTCCCAGATCACATTCCTTTGCCCTTATTGCTAAAGAAGGAAGGCTGGCCTACAGTCATGGCTCTAACAAGGAACTCGATAGAGAAGTCTTCTGTTTTACGTTGTGGATATTCAGCTGCTGTAAACTGGTCTAGCCCTGATTTACATGAGGGCTACACATCTAATATTAAGCAACTTTCTAAATCTGTTTGTGCGTCAGCACTCCTTTGATCAAATGCTGTTATTAACTCTTCCTTCTATCTTTTGTTTGCATTGTCGCTTTTTATGTCAGGAAAATTAGTGCAGAGTTTGTTTCTGATAACATGCTTTTTACAAGGACTTGTACAGCGTTACTTAGGCTCAGTTCTGCTTTGTAAGAACAGAGGAAGAAGAGGATGTAGAGGTGAAAGAGCAGTTCATCCTCCTTACCTAATAAATCTTTCACTTTGACAGGGACTAGAAAAATGAGGCTCTATTAATAGTGGTGGGTTTACCCGAGTCCACCTTTAATTTCATGTAGAACACTGTAGACTATGTCTGAATTTCATATAGAAACAGAAAGATTTTGTATTCAGCAGGATAAACCCTGTGTCTTCCCATCTCCTCCTAAGCTATAAAAGTATTGCTCTTTTTTATTTGTCTTGGTCCATTAGGAAAGATGGGTCAAAAGACAAAACACGATTCCTGTTCTCAGGAACAAAATTTTAATAGTAAGAAATAATTCAGGGTATTTTAATTTTCACTTGTACTTCATTTCTTCGAATGTCTAATAAAAAAAATTGCAAAACTGATAAAGTATGAGTTTTCTCCAAGTCCCTAAAAACAATTACTTAGAAAACATATTTGACTGAATTTTAGTGCTCATGAAAAGGGAAGACAAATACCTCTGAGTGAAGCATCACACACAAGTTCCCCAGAGCAGTTCTGCCAATGCAGTTCAGTCCCACACCTGTCCTGGAACTATTCACAGCACTAATCTGTGTGTTAGCTATACCCATGTAAGCAACTATCCATGAGAGACTTGACTGAGACTAGCCAGATTCACCTGACTTGTGTTTTATTACTCACAGGAAGCTTGATCTGAAAGAATGAAGGGCTAACATGTTAACTAATACAGTGCCATCTTTCCACTGAGTTTTTAATTCTCTTTTACAGTTATGGTAACTGAATTCTAGTCAGATCCTTTACTAGACTTTCTGCAAGATTACAAGTAAGCAAATAAGTAGAGTTACATATTGTCCCAAATATTATTACTACCAGGACACTTGTGGAGAATGATGAAGTCATTGAAGAATTGCACATCCTCTCTGATAAAGCAAGGACACATATATTTAGTATAACCTTCCCAATAAATTATGTCCTTCCTTCATATTAAGCACCCAGTCTTGATGTTTCTGATTGTGTGCATTTGGTGTGTCTGGGGCAAGAGAAATGGCAACCCTCCCATATGTACACACATGCAAGGAGTTTTTGCAACCACTGCCAGTTCATTTCTCAGTGTACACCACTTCTTGACCCCTTGCTGCTTTTAGAATCCAGTGTTGAATTCTACCTTGCCTTCAACTGCAAGGGAAAAGAGCGTACTGCAAGCCCAGACCATAATGTATAATTTGATCAATGTTTGACCTAGCCAGTGATTTAATCAACAGGACAGAATGAATGCACTGGTGACACAGAAGCAACATCACAATTCTGTATGTTGCCATGCACAATGATCATTTTCTTCAACATGTTTCTTATAAGCAAGAATAGTAAAGAAAGACCCACTTCAGTGACAACTGCCTTGACTGCACTGTCCCCAGTGTAACCCTAATTCAGTCTTTTTTTTGTTACATAATGAATCCCTAAGCTTTCAGATGAGAGATCTAAAGACAAGAGAAAACTAAATGACATAAAAGCTGCCAGGATCTATATGATATATTTTAAATAAAAAATAATATTAATTATTCCCCTTTGATTTATCTATGTAAAGAGGACTTTCTGTGTATCTACCCATTCTGGAAAGGAAAATTTGAGACTAGTTACTCACTAATTGCTTTGTCCATCCCATCTTTACTCTGTTTTTTCTTACAGTTAACGCGCACAGTTTCTAAGGTCACAAAAATAAGGACATGGTGTAATATTAAGAGGAAATACACCAAAGCTCACCAAACCAGATTTACCAAACCAGTAAGGGTTCTGTTCTAAAGTTAACACACTGAGATAGCATTAACTCTGTCTGATGATTCCCATGCGCTATGCGCACCACAGAATAACTGAGGGAACTTCACAAATCCTTTTCTTCCCTCCCAGCTCCTCCTAGAATGTGCATTGCCCTACCTCTCCCTCTCATGGCAGTTGACAGTCTTCCTCTCAAATGAGTAACAACTTAGGTGGTTAACACTGTGATCATTAGGAAAATCCTGGTTCCTGTTGCACAGAAAGTTGGTAGTTTATCTCTGTACTTCATTCAGTCTGGACAATTTTGATTACTCACTTTCATCCTGGAGATCTGACTGACAGGGTGACACCAGAGGGTGGTGGTAAACAGCTCATTTCCAAACTGGCCACCTGTCAAAAGTGGGGTCCCCCAGGGATCGATATCGGGCCCAATGCTGTTTAATACCTTCATAAGTGACCTGGATGATGGGATCAAGGGCACCCTGGTAAAGTTTGATGATGATACCAAACTGAGTGGGGAAGTGGACACTTTGGAAAGGACAGACACCCTGCAGGAAGACCTGGATAGGCTAGAAGAGTGGGCTAACAAGAACCTTATGAAGTTCAACAGGGACGAGCGTAAGGTCTTGCACCTAGAAAAACATAATCCACGAGTGCAGAACAAGCTGGGATCTATCTGGCTGGGGAGCAGCTCAGTGGAAAGAGACCTTGGGGGTCCTGGTAGACAACCTCAACATGAGTGAACAGTGTACTGCTGCGGCAAAGCAAGCCAACAGGATGCTGGGTTGCATCAACAAAGGACATCATGAGCAGAGATAAAGAATTCAACATCCCACTCTACTCAGCGCTTGTCAGGCCACATCTTGAATACTGTGTCCAGTTTTGGTCCCCGTTATACAAAAAAGATGTGGACAGGCTGGAGAGGGCCCAGAGAAGGGCCACAAAGATGATCAAGGGACTGCGAAGCCTGCCATGTGAAGAAAAGATGAGACAACTGGGTTTGTTCAGCCTTGAGAAGGTTTAGGGGACACCTTATCACCATGTTCCAGTATTCAAAGGGTGGCTACAAACAAGATGGAGACTCGTTTTTTACAAGGAGTTGCATGGAAAAGAAGAGGGGTAATGGGTACATATTACTCCTGGGGAGATTCTGATTGGACACAACAGGAAAATTTTTCTCAATGAGAACAATCATTTACTGGAATAAGCTCCCCAGGGAAGTGGTAGATTCTCCAACATTGGACACTTAAGATGCAGCTGGACAGGATGCTGGGCCATCTTGTCTAGACTCTGCTTTTGCCAAGAAAGATTGGACCAGGTGATCCTTGAGGTCCCTTCCAATCTGGTATTCTATGTTTTATCCCCAGTTATTTTTTAGTCACTTTCCCTTTCCTGGTTTTATCTTTCCTCTGCACAATACTGCAATACATGACCTGCAAAAATAGTATGGAAAATACTTAAATGAACATAAAAGCTTTCATCAGCATTATTGCTTATTTTAGTTTTCAGAGTATCTTAAAGATACTTTGTGTTCTCAATGCACCTGACATGACAGACCTTACAGAATGAACTCCAGTTTAAATGACATCCTTCTCTCTTAGCTCTTTAGTTAGTTGAAGAGCTAACTAAAAAATCTGATTCAGCCTGTGCTGCCACATGTATCTGAAAAAATAGAGTGAAAGTGAGAAACAGAAGAAAATTATGCTGCTACCAGAATATAAATACATGACAATAGAAGTACCCCAGATGGTGGAAGGAAACATAAATTTCATAGCAAGGCTACAGGTCTTTTCATTATTTCTGCTTCTATTACGTAGGAGATACTCTTTCAGCATAGCACTGAAGGAGTTAAAAAGAATGCCTCTCTGTCAAACATGTTTATCATTTAACACAAGACAATATACCGGGTTATACTTTAACACCCCTTCCCAAGATTGCCAAATATTTCTTCACAAGACCTAAGTAGTTTGTGAACTGATACTGATGTTATCTGAAATTTAAAGGTTTTTACTCTCCTAGTGCTTGAAGAGGATCATCTTTCTGCAGCTGGTTGGCTAGACTGTAGGATGTCTTCTCTCGGTCAGCACGTGCATAACCAGACAATCATTCAACAGCTTGTAAAATATGGTTGCATATGAGATATTGATGGCCTAAAGGAAATTCTGCATATCAGAGGTTCATAATTAGAATACCTATGCATTTGATCCAATAGAGTTTCCATCAATGTCACAGAGATGAGTGGTTATGAATTTCAGAGTCATCTCTTCTCATACAGACTGATTTATGCACTTTCAACTTTGGACAAATGAAGGGCGAAGAATTAAAGCCAAATTTTCAACCTAGTGAGCTCCTTATCCTTAGAGAGGTTCTGAAATTTATTATCATCTCTCCCAGTGCTCAGGATCAAGCTCCACAGTTGGTAACTCATGACCTATTTATGCTTATGCCATCCATCCACTTTCAGTCATTCTGTCCTCTTATCTGTAAATCCACAGTCACACCATGTAGGATGTGTGGATCTGCTGATAAGAAATTTTTGCAGGAAAGAAAACTGGGCAGATCAACAGTTCTGTTTCCAGAGCTGCTGGCAGCAACTCTAACATCTCATTTATTCCAGATTTATAAAGATCCAGTGTGCTGATCTGAGGATAGAGCTGAGTGTTTGACTTCTGTGATAATAGAATATCAAGTTGAAACCTGTATTTGGTACTAAACATTAAGTTAAATAGATACTGATAAGATTATCCAGTGTGGAACAGAAAACAATGATCTTGTTAGCATTGAGATTTCCATAGTTCGTGGGCTATGGGTTTGGGTTTCCTTTGGTTTTGCTTTTGGGTTTGGTTTGGTTGTTTGTTTGTTTTGTTGGTTTTGGGTTTTTTTTTTGTTTTTTTTCTTTAATTTTAAATCACTGCATTTTACTGGAATTATACCTAACTAAAAAATAAGGCTCTAGTGTTAAAACAGGGATGCAGCATACTGTAGCCAGCACTCAAATAAAAAAAAAAAGAGAAATCCAGTTGCATCATTCTTTTTAAAACTGTATTAAACAGAGTACTGCTTGTGAAACATTTCTGTATTAACTATAGGGGAAAAGCACCAAGGGAGAAAAACAAACTATAAAAACCCATATACAGTTTCTGTTTCAAAGTTCTACAGCATCACTGATTACCCTGCTATCTAGTTAAATAACAAAAAAAGGAAGATGCTGACTAAGCTTCAGAAGGAAATAGATTTTGATAAATGTTCTTTAGTCATTCTAATTATCTCAGAAATCTTTTTTACATTTTGTATGTGTCCTTGCATACATGTACATGCATGTTTACCATTATGAATACAGAATACTACATTAATAAAAAAGAAATGTTGATAGATCACAACATGGATAAAGCAATCAAAGAAACTTTACTGTCAGATGATCTGCCACAGTCTTAGGCATCTCTGGGCAATTATGAGAGACCTGGCTCTGTCTGTGGCATTCAAAGTGCACATTTAAAAAAATGAGAGGTGTCCATTATGCTTCTTTCTTGCCTAAGTATTTTCAAAGATACAGTGGTAGTCAATTTTCTCTCTGTGTAAAGACTGTTATTTTGTTGCACAACTGCTAAAGAATAAGGTTCTGAAATTAATCTTGTCAAACAGTGAAAGTAATTTCTCAAATAAAAAAATACTTCTACTGGTAAAAAGCATTTTACAATTTACTGTTGAATTGCTGCAAGAAGCTCTTCACTGAGCAGCATGGCACAGGGCCAGAACGAGCCATTTCAAAAACCACTATTGGGCATATACCAATTTGATACACAGGATTTAGCAATACAGTTGGGAATGACTCTGTGTGTATGTGCTCATGTTCTGTTAAATTTTAGCAGTCTCTAACTGTATACTCATATTCAGTATGAGGAAATTTGTTAGTCTGCTAAATTTGTCTTAAAGAAGGAGGAATTTATCGGGCTGGATAATAGCACTTTTTACTTGTCTAATTCACTTATTTTGTGTTGGAAATTAATTTTCTATGGGCAGTTCAAAGGATAAAATGTCTCAGATGAAATCTTTGAAAACATTTAAATCAAGAATGCAAGAATGAAAATTTTAGAAGTGTACTAGAGAGATGACTGTGATCTGTTGGTTAGCATTATATGTCTTTTCCACCTACAGATCTCTTGTTCAGTCAATAATGTCGGAGCTTAGAGTAATGGATCAGTACAATGTGATGCAATATGCATATAGAGCATTAACATATTAAATTAGAGTCCTCCAACCACCCAATCCAGGTTCATACCAATTCAGGTATCAAAGTGATTTTTTTTTACATAATTTGAATAAATGATGAAATAAACAGCAAGTTTTCAACTGATATGGCTCGAGAGATAATGTTTAGTCTAGGAGTACTTGCGACTAACACCAAAGCTAAGTGGTTAAAGATAAGAATAAGGTTAAACCTAGATCAGTCAATGAGGTGGCCTGTGAAACCAGACAAACAAGATTGCTAAATGGAGTACATTTAGTTGGATGCAAATCTCTCAATGACAGAAGAAGCACCACCTAGGAAAAGCTTCCTAGATCACAAATGAAATTATAAGGTACTACTAACAAATATTCTTCATTTAGAGACACCTCATGTTGTTTCAGCTAGCATTTCAGGCATGTAACAGGCTCGCTAAAACCACCTCACTTACCAAAAATCTTAATTCATTAAATGATACGCACACCAGATGCCTAGTCTACAGATAGGTTTTTATAGAAGTATACCTATGTAGGTTGTTCTGTGACAAACACATATACTGCTACAATCCTAATACAGAAGCAATCCTAGTAATTTAAATGACTTGTACCTACATAGCTTGTTTTCCCATACACACATGAAGAAACTACTAATGAAAGCATATATACATTAGTATAACCAGAGACACACTGTTGGGGTTGTATCATCTTCAATTACAGCTAAATGACATAACTTTGGGGTATTCGAATTATTACTCACATGAGTAATCTCTAATCATGAGAAGAGTGTCTGTGAAATTAACTTGCCAGTGAAACAGAGAAGGATTGAGTCTGGAATCAAATACATTAATTTAAAAAGCAGTTTTTCAGCTGTGAAGTTCTATTTCATAAGCACAGGTAAGTTTGCTACAGACTCTTTCCATTGACCTTGGGAGCAATACCTCTTGGGAGCACCTTGAGATTTTTACCCAGTATAGAAACTTTCAAAAATGAAAGCTTTTCTTCTTGTTTAATTTGATCTGCAGTTCACTGACAAAATTAATTTTGGATTAAAGTAATTATATATGCTTCGAAGGGTCTGAGAGAGACCTCTGTGATTATAGAAACAGTCACAGTCACTTACATAAGTAACACATACACAAGTTATATATATGTATGTATATATATAAACCTGCATTTCTTCTTCAGAACTGAATGTTAAATGTTCTGTCAGTAAGATGTTGATATAAAATAATATTTATTTTTTGTTACATTCATTTCCAATGACATTGTGAATGTCATGCCCATTTTAATACAGTTCTAATATTGCATTTCTTCTTCTCTGTAGGAAAAGCACACAGGGAATCTCAAGAGAAATAAATATTCGTAACTCTGAACCTACAAACCTGTGGTTGATGATCCTATGACTGCAGTTTGACCATTGTTTGGTCCTCTGCAACCTGTGTGAAGATTGAGCACTGTGAATGAGTATCACCAACGGCTCCCAGCAGTGCTAGGACACACTGAGGGAGCACCGGGTCATTTTCCTGCATGGGCAACCCTTTTCCACATGACATCTCTGGGCTAACAGAGCTCATGGAACAGCTCAGCTATGTGGTGCAGGACTGGAAGTACTGTTGAGAAGTACTATTTTCCCTGTTGTTTTTTATGAAGGAATGACAAAATCTGGCAGCAGGAAATGGGAGTGCCCCTGCCACACACTGATGTCAGTTCTCAGAAGGTGCTGATGAGGCTTTTCATTCAGAGCTCTGACCTTTCCTGCTCTTAATGGGTCATGTAGTATTTCTGTACAGTTTACAGTATTTACTATGAGAGAAATGTCTAACATCAGCCTCTCCAGACCTTGCTGAACACAGAAGTGCATGGCAGTGGACGGCTAATGAATCAGAGAGATGGAATTCTAAAACCTTTTGCCTGTAATTCTCCCTCAAGATCCCTGACATTAAACAAATTTTGTCAGTTTTGTCTGAATAAGGATTGTGAAATAGTTTTGGATTGATTCAATCATACTAGCATGCTTTCAGGAACGAACTGATTTGATGTCTATATGATTTTACATTTTTAAGGTAATCAGATTACCCATGACAATTTGGCCACAATAAAGAACTTTGACCAAAGAGCAGAACTTCTGCCCCTTCATCCAAACATTTTCACTGCGATATAGTCACACACAAATTATGATAAAAGGAACTAAATGTCCTCCTCTGTATTCTGTGGCTCAAGGTATATCCCTATCTGGTGTGGGATTTGTAAAACCAGACTGCAGACCATTACAGTAATCTACGGACTGTCTTGAATTACCTTTCAAAATTATTGTTTTTCTTAAAAATTTTTTGACAGCAGACTTTAAACCATAACTGTCACAGACACTTACAACGATAATTTACCTTGTGAATAGGTAGCTGGTGATCAAGTGTTATAAAAGTGGCCTATTGACTTGAAGGCCAAGCCAGAATATTATCTGTGACCTTTTAATATTCTGCTTCATAATGGGCAAATCCTACAAAATACTGACCCGGGCCTGTTGGAAACAAGTCATCTCTCAGATGGGACCAAAGTAAAATCAGCACTCTGCAGGACTAAGTCTAGCAATGATCTGATCCTGTAAGTCAAAAGCCCAATTAGTTTTGTCTGCAAGGACTGAATAATTAGTTTCAATTACAGTGTACCTTTGAACGATCAACAATTTTCTGTGCTGTATGCTTTTATAAATCCTTACATTAAACTAGCCTAGAAAAGTTTTCTTTTACAATAGATTAATAAATAAAGCAATCATAGCTTGAAGTAAAATATACATGAGATTGTTTCTATGTAGAGCTGATAGCACAAGATTTCTTTTTAGAAAGCATATTTTACGGACCTCTTCATGCATCACTGAGTTTTCAGGAATGATGAATAGAGCATGATGGATTTGTTTTAAGTTGTTGTTAGTATTTAATTTTGATTCAGTTCAAAGGGCCATGTCAGATGAAGGAATCAAAGAGGGGGAAAAAAAGCCCTGTTAGCTGGGTAAATCCACAATTTTAAAAAAGGAAGATAGGAGAAGATCCCGACATCTTTCACCAGTGGCTGAAAATATCGAATTTAATTGCACTATTCCTGAGACATTGTTTGATGTTTCTAGAATATAATTCGTTAAACAGAGAATAGTTTTTATTTCAAACTCTTCTTTCCTGACAACTACCCGTGGATTAAGGTATGGGTTTGTTTTAAATAAATGAATAAAACATGCCTGTCAAGAAACATATTTTAATGATGATTTTGTGTGGTTGTTTTTCTTTAAAAGAAGTCAATTACTTGAAAGGTGTAGGTTACACATAGCTGTAGGGAAACTAAAGCTCATATCTTCAGTATATGTTAAATTAGCCTTCTTTACAGTAATAACTACATATAATTCTTTTCAACTGTTTTCTGTTTAAAAAACAAAACAAAACAAAACAAAACAAACCCACCACAAATATTTGTTTTACCAAAAGAAAAGAAAAAGCAATTTTTATACCTCTGAGGCAAATTTCAGCTCTTTTGGTTTCTTGAGGAAATAAATAAAAAGCATTGGCAGAAAGACTCCTAAAAAGACTGCCCAAGGGGGAGGGAAGGAAACACCTAAAAATGCTGAGGTAATCAACTACAATCTGGGAAATGTCAAACAATGGTATTCACCTACTCAAAGATATTGCTGATCAAGTCCTCAACTGCCATTTACAATCACTAACTAAAACATAGAATATAGCTGTTGATATAAACAAGAGACAAATTAGTATTGGGAAGCTGGGTTTAATAATCCTCTAAAAGAGACCATCTGTTTATAAAGACCCCCTTTTCCTTGATCTCTGACATATATTCCTAATATAGACACAGCTGGATTTTTTTTTTTTTTTTTTTTACATTTTTTAGACACCCTGCTACTATAAAGTCTACGTATAGTATATCTGGTCTGAGTGTTTGTCTCAAGTTTCAGTTATTATGTAAGCACTCAAGGGCAATAAACTTTCACATAGAGTCAGCCTGCTTTAGAGTAAGTATTAAACCATCAGCTGAACACAAATGCAATTCCTTTATTATTGATGTTCAATACCAGTGCATATTTTTTATTTTTCTGATTTTTGCAAATGTTCATCATATTATCACTGAAATAGCTGGAGCAGATTCAGAGTTCTCTTCAAATGCTGGATTCGTGTTTGGAACTGGAGTCCGGTTTTCTTATTTTCCTGTTTAAAACACTAGGAAATCACATTGTCTGTGATCAATATGACATTGATAACCTAAAAAGCTAGGTGATTTGCAGCTATAAAGGATCAAAACAATTTATAGCCTGTGTTTCCAATCAACTATGGTGAAGAAAAAGGGGAAAAAAACACCATTGACTATACACTTCTCACAGATAGAGGTCACTAATGGACTGGATTTGAATCCGTCTGGTAAAAGCCTGAAAGTTACATGAAAGTAATCTAGTGAAAAATGAACTCGTTTTGAGATTAAAGAGGTTGCAGAAATTATTAAGAAATAAAGCTCTCACCTTCCTGGAAACAATATTATCTTAAGTGTGCCTTCTTTCTAGTCCTTTAAATAGAAAGTTCAGTACAGGAAGAGCCTGAAAGTGATGCTTGTCTGAACTCCTTTTTGTTTTCTTGCTGTAAAACTGTCTCTCCCTTTCTGCGGGAAGGGTAGAGAAGTCAGCCCTAATAACATCCTACATTTTAGATACTGCTATTTTAAGCAGTTAAAGGCAAGCACATTCTTGATTCTCGAAGGAAACCGTAGCCTATGTAATGCAGATTCCAACTGGGAGGGTGTAGGGTTGCGCAAAGGAGGTATGTCTACATCCTAAATCAAACTATCCAGCAGGCCAGGATATAAATGTGACTTGTAGCAGTGGCCCAAATTAGATCCAGACTCTCAAAGCCAAACACAGATAACATCACCTTATACAAAATATAGGGTGTATGTGAGGAGCAACTCTTTTAAGAACACTGAGTGCATTCCAGCACCACTTCTTGCTACAGCCTTGGAGTTTGGAAAATACTGCTGACTGTTCTAGTCTCAGGTAGTTTTACAGACACTGTATTTACACAGTGCTCTGACTTGCTTCACCTACAGTACTCCAGGCCTGCATTCTCTTACTTTTAACAGCCTTGCTACTATCGTGAACAACCATTTAATTAGCAAGCTCCTACAAATAGTAATGATATTTGGAATCTGTTTTCTTCCATCGTTTTTAGGAACAAGATCAAGACTAACATTTTAACGTTACTTTTGTCACTTAGAAATGGGGACTTTCAAATAACATCTGTTGTATCTTTCTGCTTATGGAAAGATCATGTCTCAGTGATAACATTTCATACATTGACTCGTTAAAGGAAGAAAGGGAAGAAAGGAAAAAAAAGGTGGATAGAGGTATAGGTACACTCCTTTTTAAGTGTTTTGAAAACATGCCAGGATGGATTTTTCTCTTTCCAATAATACATATATCTGAAACCAATTAATGAATTTCCTCTGAAACTACAAATACATAGAGGTGCTACTGGAGTAAGACCATGTCGGTGAATGAAGCAAGGCATTAAGTGCATGGAAGTTTGTGGGGGGGTTTTGTGTGGCTGGTTGGGTTTTTTAAACCCCAGTAGTGATCAACCTCAGTCTCTAAACTGTCTTAATTTCCCTGCAAGTACTGTGAAATTAGATGCAGTAAATAAACCTCTGTTTAACACACACCCTGTCTTTCCGTGTGTGCGTGTGTGTACATCTGTGTGTGCGAGAGAGGTCTGACTTGCTTTAGTATCCTTTCCCGCTCCTCATGCAAGGAACCTCTCCCATCTATTTAGCTGAGCTCTGCATTGCAAAAAGCAGCATCTGAAGTAATGTAATCAGTACCTTCCACACACAGTACAGGAATTTACACGGATTTGTGCCTTGGATTTATTAGCTTACTGTAAGCCTTAAAACAGATTTCCTCCATTAAAATTAATTAAAAGCTCCTGCTGACTGATTTCCACTCCAAAAAGAAAGGTGGAGAGTCGTACTCTCTTTGCTGATGATTTCTTTATCTTTTATGGCGTTTTATCTCATGCTTTAGAGAAGTCCTTTCAGCCGTTTGACTTCCTTTACAACATGCTATTTTTTGTTCACGCACACGCACACACACGCCACACACCCCGGTTGTACTTGTTAATATTTTGCCGATCATCGTCTAACTCATCAGGTCTATGGGGGGCTCCTTTGTACACCCAAGTCCTCCTGATCCAGTTCTCTCCACCTCGCCCCCGCCCACTCACCACCAGCCCGCTCCGGAGGCTGCTGATGGGATCTGATGGATCCTCCAGCCGGGCGCAGCTCCCTGCTCTCCCCGCGGATCTCTCAACACTTGCCGGCGCCGAGCTAAGCCAGCTGCCTCCCCCGAGCAAAGCTCACCTTTAAAGGTCCCGTTTCTCAAGGCCACCTCCCAGATCGTGCTAACGGTGGTGCCAAGGCCGGCGCTCTGCTGCAGGGCAGCTCCCGGCTCTCCCTTCCCCGCCCGGCGCCGAGCGGGGGCCACGGGGTGGGGGCCAGCTCCGGCACCCTGCCGCCCGGCACGGCGATGCGACCGGCGACCCGGGACCCCGCGGCGACCGCCCGCTCCGAGTCCCACTCCTGACCCACACGCCGGCGTGAAATAACCCGAGGACCCCCCTCACACTTGCCGCCGGCCATTCACGAATTCGTGCGTGTGTGTGCCCGGCGCCGCACTCCCGCGGACATGGGGCTCTACTGAGGCGGAGGCGGATTCCTGACACACGACCTGATCCCGGCCCCTTAACTTTGCCTGCTCGGAGGAGGCGAAGGGCACCGCGGCTATAGATCGCCCGGGGCTAGAATCACCAGGAAGGAAACGAGAGAGAAATGAAATCCCAACTGTACCTGACGGTGTCTGGGAATCCCGCGCCGGCACCGATCATAATCCCCCTCCGCGCCTCTGGCCCCCCACACCAAAACTTTGCCGCCGCCGCCGCCGCCGCCGCTCCTGGGTGGTGGCCGCCGCCCTCCGCGCCGCGCAGCGCGGCCGCCCAGCGCCGGTCCCGGCCGGCCCGCGGGCCCGATCCCCGCCGGCCGCCGCCGCTCCGGAGCGACCCCCGCGCCTCCCGCGCCTTCCTCCGCCCTTACGAAGCAGCGGCATCGTCCTCCCCCCTTCTCCGCCACCTCCTCCTCCGGCGCGCAGCCCGCGGCTCTGGCATCCCCAACGCACTTTCTCTCCTCGATTCGCTCGCTCTTCCCCCCGCCGTTCCTCCTTCTCCGGTAAAAAATAAACGAGAAGGGACCGCGGGTACGCCGGGTCTTGGGGTTTCTTTCTTTCTTTCTTTCTTTTTGCTCTCTTTCTGTCCTCTGGAAGTGATGAAGGGATCACATGAGGAGCAGGCACGGAGACCCAGGACCCTTGGAAGTCGGGGAAGGCATCGGACACATATGTGAGTATATGTGTGAGTGTGTGTGGCTGGCTCGCTGCAAGTCCTGCGCCTGCCTTCAGCCGGGATTGCAGGCTGATCTTAGCAGTAATGATGCCTCAGATCTGACTATTCCCTGCTAATGTAAGTCGTGCCTTTTTTTCCTCGCTGCCTGACACCCCAGGGAGATGTTTACAGTAATGAATTCAGTTGATAGCCATCTCTCTCTCTCTCCTGGAGTCCCTCCCACATTTCTGGTTTAAAGAATGCTTGGAAGGCAGGGCTGCAACCTAAAGCTTTCCAAGAGGCAAAGTCAGGCTAGGTTTTCTCTTTTTCTTTCTTTCCTTCTCCCCCCCCCCCCTTCCCCCCCGCTTTTAACCCATTGCTTGCTGAAGTGAGTTTAGCGAGCTCCGTCCCTTTGGACTTGCCCTCCCCCCCTACGCTCAGCGAGGACAACCAAGCGGGCGGCGCTGCCCCCGGCCCCCCGCCCCGCCTCACCGCGGAGCCCGCCCGGCCGGGGCTGCGGGCACGGAAGGTGCGGGTATCGCCGGCCTCCGCGCCGGGGCTGCCTCGGCCCCGCTGCTCTGGGGTGCATCGTAAGGGAAGCCAGGGAGTGAGCTGAAAACCTCCCCGAGCTTTGGTCCTACCCGGGAGATGCCCTCTCTAGCAATAATTACAGCCGTGCTTTCCACCAACATGGCGATATTTCATGTGCAGCCACCGGCAAGCCCGCCTCCCCCACCCCTTTCTTTCCTTCTCCTTCCCCCCCCCCCCCCCCCCCCCCCCGGGAACTTTTAGGTAGGCAATAGCAGTGCGCAATAAATGTAACATAGAATAAAAGAAAGTCCAACCCTCAGGGAAGAGACGGACCTCCTTCTTTAGTATTCCGTCTGATTTCCATCATCAGTCAGAAAGACTTTAAAACCGCCGGAGAAACAGCCTTTCGCCCTGAAGCGCTAACACCCCCCCGCCCCCGCCAGTGTCTGCTGTGCGTGTGCGTGTGAGTGCGTGTGTGCGTGTGTATATGCATCCCGGGCTGTCTGCGCTTGTTTCGGGGTAACCCTTCCCCCGCCGCCCAGTTCCTAGTTAGGCTACTGCCTTGTACTGGTAAGTCCACTTAAAGGCAAGACTGTATAATATCGAGAAGCACTTGAGCGATAGGATGCAGCCGTCAAGGTAGGAAGTGAGGTGTGCGAAGAGATTCTGCCTCAAACTCCTCCATTAGTAAAGAAAATGCACAATACGGGTTTTGCTGCGAGTTACTTTCAGAGACGGGCTTGGAAGAGATGGAGGAGAGAAGAGGAGAGCTGATCAATGCCATGTGTCGAGGAAACAGAAAAGGCAACAGAAATGCCTCGGGGTTTGCTTCTCCCTCACCCTTGGCTGTTCACTAGCTGGCATCTTCTGTTCAGCCGTACCTCAAAAGCTGAATCACTCGCCATTGTCTCCGCACCTCCTTCGCCCTTCGCTTGAGAGGGGCTAAATTATTCACGACTTCAAAGGCTAAATAAGCCGTGCCGAGGAGCCCGTCGCGGAGCCCCGGGGAGGGTCAGCCCAGCCGTGGTGTACTCGGCGCGGCTCCTGTCCCCCCGCACCCGCCCTCCCCTCCGCCCCGTGCCCTCCACGGGGGCTTAGGAGAGCCCCCGCGTATTGATAGACCCGAGCGGAGCAGCGCTGCCTGCCCGCTCGGGGAAGAGGTTGTGCCCTTACCTACGCGGATGCGCGGAGTGATGCGAGGAGGGGAGGGGGCGGGCGGGGGGGCCGAAAGGGGCAGCGCAGTTAGTCCGGCGTTTCTCAGGGGACTCTGCGAGAGGAAAGGAGTTGAGGACGAGACCCCGCTCCTCTCCCGGCACCGCTGCCTCGGAGGCCGGCGTCGGCTCTAGGCCCCCGGGATGGAGGGGAGGGAGCCCGGGGCCCTCCGCGGGGCTCGGCCGGCCGGCCGGAGCGGGTCTGGCGAGGGTCAGAGCCGCGGGGAGAGCCTGTGTCCCCGGCTCGGGGACCGGGCTGCTCTGAGGTCCAGTCTCTGCTTACAGCTCCCAGCTGGCCCCGAGGGATGAAAGGTTCAGGAGACTCGTAGGATCCAAAGACGAATGAGCAGCCCTTTTCAGAGGTTGTTCTGAGCCCCTTTTGACTTCTTAAGGCCTTTTTTTTTTTTTTTTTAAGGCTCAGCATACTTTTCAGATCACTTATTTGCGCATGATTTATATCTCTTTCCCGAAGCTGTTGGACAACCGGTGCATTTTCTCGTGAAAAAAAAAAAAAAAAAAAAAAAAAAACAAAACCAAACCACAACACAAGCCCTTCCAAGTCTTCCTCATTCTCTGTCCGCCCGCCCCTTCTTTCTCCACGTCCCCGATATTAGCAACCTGTCGACACCACATAAGGCAAAGCAGACTTTTGTCCATCACAGACATTTCTGCTCCCTATGCCCTCACTCACGGAGGAAAGTGGAAATGCTAAAAACTTCTGCAAAGCTGCAGGCTGCTGCCCTGCCCCACAGGCTCAGAGAGGTTAGGAGGAATTATGCCTGTTCCCCTCCCTGCTCCCGGCCCCTCAACCAGCCCACACTTCAAATCAGAGAAAGATACTCAGGACACACTTTGGTCAAATTAAGATCGTGTCAATCCAGAAAGTGACTGAACTAGCCGTACCTTCTCCTGCGGAGGTGGGTCCTTTTCGATAGGTCACCCAAAGCCCACCGGGTCCGGCAGGTTGAAAGGGGAGAAAGTGGCAGAACAGCTGGGCTCCGGCATGGTATCATTTTAAGGATCACCACCAAGGTCTCTGTTTTCCATAGCTGCCAATGGCCACCATCACCCAACGTTTCTCTCGGGGAAAGGAAGAAGGAAATTTTCTTTCCAAGCTGCTGTCCAGCCGGTCATTTGACCCTGACACCCACCGATGACACAGAAGAACACCCTGCTAAAGCGGTTAAACGCCTCGTAATTTCCTTTCTTCTCTTTCTCCCCGGCGGCTCCGGCGCAACGCCGCGGAGCGATCTTATCGCCGCGGGATCATTATTCACCGGTGACAACCAGAGATGTAGAGCTCCTAAGTGAGGGTGACAGATTTCAAACGCGGGGCTGCAGCGTACTCAGCCTCAGACATACTCTTCCTCAAACTTTGCCTGGCAAGCAAGTCAGGGGCTTAACCCTTTGCCGCCCTTTCTCTCGCCCGAGCACCGAGACCTCAGCCCACGGGGGAGCGCTTATTTAAGAGGAAGGGCAGCACACGCGGCTACTTGGCTGGGGACTTTTTATTACATGCCATTTTCTATTCTTGGTTATTTTTAGTTGAAACAAATCAGAACCGCCAACTCTGGGGAGCAGCTGGAGAGATGAATGCTTCTCCTCTGGTTAGGGGCTAGAAAAATCCTCTCCGCAAAGCAGATCTCTTGGGGACTCACCTGTGGTTCCTACTTTGTCACCGAGTCTTGTATGCAAACTCTCATATGCATTTCATGAATCCCTCTCACACACGCATATATAGAGCATCTGCACTATCCTCAGCGTGGTGTGGCTGAAAGTACATTCCGAAAATGCTATTTCACTCAGAGCTCCGGATTCAGCTCGTTTACAGGTTATTAATGATAGCAGAGAGAGGAGCAAGAGAGAAAGAAACGTATTTCCATGGGGAAAAAAAAAAAAAAAAAACAAAAAAAAAAGCGCCTTTTTCACACATGCACTTTGTAGTCAAAGGAAATATTTACCACCAGCAAACTCCAGCATGTCAGAACATGTTTCCTCCGAAGCAGAAAAGAGCCTTAAAAATGAGAGAAAAAGCATGTGCAATTCAGATGAAATGAAGTGCATGAAAGCTTTCCAAACTCAGTACCCGCAGCCCGGAGCCTGATGTCAAGGCAACGCTGTAGCACTGTAACACGAAGATGTAGAGAGGGAAACAAGGAAATTATTAACAAACTCCATTGTTTTTTTAATATTCATTTATATATATTCAGTAAATTATGATGTTTCTGTCACCTTTATTTGCCCCCCCACTCAAAAAAAAAAAAAAATAGGGGGGGGGGGAGGGGACACCTCTAAGAGACACTGAGAGCCTGGACGTGGGATGGACTGCCGAGAGCTCCTTCCAGAGCCCCAGTGGTCACGCAGTAGGAAGGACACGGAGGCAGGTCGGTGCGTGCGAAGGGAAATCTGAGTGCTCTCTTCATTAAGTGTGTCAGATAAGGCTGGACAAGAAAGGAGAAGAATCCTGCAATAAGCAAACGGGCAGGAAAAAAAGAATTATTCTCCTCCCACTCACATTTCTAAGTTTCGAATTGAAGCACAACAGGCAAATAAACCTCCTTTGAAGCACACCCCCAGCCCCTCTCCAAAAAAAAAAAAAAAAAAAAAAAAAAAAGCAGACCCTGTAGACATCGCATATATCCTTCTCCTGTTTAGACCAGCGGATGACGTAAGCGGAGAGCATGACTAGAGCTGACCGGCGGAGGTTTCCCAGGCAGGCGGACACCGCCGCCGGTGCGCAGCGGGAGCTCCGCGGGCGCAGAGCGGGGCCGGCCGCGGCGCCTCCTGCACGTCCCGCGGCGCGGCCAAGGTGGCAGCAGAGCACAGCGCTCGGCGGCGGCGGGGAGCTTCCCCGTTTGCTCCCTCCAAAGCACTCTGTTCGAACTGGTGCATAAACACCACCCCACCCCCACGCCCTTTTTAATCTTGTCTATAGTCTGATTACCTGGACTTTAAACAATTCTGCCCACCACCACCGTTATAAATGTGAGGCATGTTAGCAAACTGCTCTGCATGGTTGAAAGGCAGTAAACTGAAAGGAGAATATAGGAGTGTATCCTCTCTAAATTATCTGTGATCATACAAGACGGCTAGGCTGAAGTGATGGTCCACTGAGCCGTAATACAACCTCACTTATTTTAAAGAGAATTAAATAAAGAAACGGGGTAACATTAAGAAAGATAATAAGTATGAAAGTGTCTTTCTCATAAATGTCTTTTTTTTTTTTTTTTTCCCCAGCTATATTGTTACAATGATTTCTGCAGCTTGCAAGAGAGAGGTTAGTATGGTAATGTCTAAAATACACTGAATTCAGTATGTCTAAAGCATAGTAAATAATCTCAATTTCTGTCAATAATGTAAGGTTTGGTTCAAGCCTTAAATTCATGCAGCTGACAGAAGAAAAAAACCCACAGAGTGAATTCTTCATAAGATTTGAGAAAATCAGCTTCTTAAAAAAATATTTTGAGGAAGGGAAGGGGAGGAGTGTTTAGAATAGCAGACCAATGTGTTATTACGATATTGTTACATTATATTGAATTCTAGACAAGATGAAGGTGTTCCTTTCCACTTTTATGAGACATATAAAGCACTTTAACTAGAACTACATTAGACTGGGAAGCACCCACACCCAGCATATATTTTCTCTGAGCTCTCACTTCTATGGTGAGCTTCAAATGAAAATACTGTGCTGGTTCTGAAACAGACCTTGGCAGAGTTTGTGATATGACTCAAATGGAAAATTTCTACCATATTGGAGTGTAGGGATTGGATTTTAATAATAAAACTTAAATATGCCATTAGACTTTCTTATTTGTTGTGTTTGTCATGAGATCTTTATTCCCTCCCCTTGCCACTTCAGCCCACTGTTACCTTCTTTTTTTCACTTGTATATGTTGTTAGGCATCACCTTGTAATAGTATGCATAATGCCTTGGGTTGTTGCACTTCATAGCCTTGACCTAGTAGAGGTTACCTCTTCTTTACTCCAAGGGGTTTCTGCATTTAGCTTTTGACAATATCATGATAAAGTATTTCTATGGATTGCCTTTGGCCATCCTTCACTGTCTTGTCCCAGTAGACATAGGACTCTGGGATTCTTATAGATCTTTTTTTTTTGTCTTTAACACTGAGAAGGATTTTCCAAGGTTTTCCCTTTGCAGCCTCTTTCTCAAGTTGGTTTCCCATAAAACCACGAAATAAGCTGGTCAGAATCTGTTGAGAATCATCCCTCACCCTTTGCTTCGGAACACCTTGGAGATTCATGTCAAATTTTGTTCAAATCAGAATAGATATACTCAGATGCCATCCAATAGACATGCTGGAAATAGATAAATAGGTAAGACAGGAAGACTGGACTGTAACATTTTATATATTTGAAACAATAAAAAGTGCATTTTTGTGACCAAACTAAACTATGATAAATTGCATCACAGAATCATCTAGGTTGGAAAAGACCTTGAAGAACATCTGGTCTAGCCATTAACCTAACACTGACAGTTTCCAACTACACCATATCCCTCAGCGCTATGTCAACCCACCTCTTAAACACCTCCAGGGATGGGGACTCCACCACCTCCCTGGGCAGCCCATTCCAACGCCTAACAACCCCTTCTGTAAAGAAATGCTTCCTAATATCCAGTCTAAACCTTCCCTGGTGTAACTTGAGGCCATTCCCTCTTGTCCTATCGCTTGTTACTTGGTTAAAGAGGCTCATCCCCAGCTCTCTGCAACCTCCTTTCAGGGAGCTGTAGAGGGCGATGAGGTCTCCCCTCAGCTTCCTCTTCTCCAGACTAAACACCCCCAGTTCCCTCAGCCGCTCCCCGTACGACCTGTGCTCCAGACCCTGCACCAGCTTCGTTGCCCTTCTCTGGACACACTCGAGTCATTCAATGTCCTTTTTGTAGTGAGGGGCCCAAAACTGAACCCAGGAATCGAGGGGCGGCCTCACCAGTGCCGAGTACAGGGGTCAGATCCCTTCCCTGTCCCTGCTGGCCACGCCAGTGCTGACACAAGCCAGGATGCCATTGGCCTTCTTGGCCACCTGGGCACACTGCTGGCTCCTGTTCAGCTGCCTGTCAATCAACACCCCTAGGTCCCTCTCTGACTGGCAGCTCTCCAGCCACTCCTCCCCAAGCCTGTAGCGCTGCTGGGGGTTGTTGTGGCCCAAGGGCAGCCCCCGGCATTTGGCCTTATTGAAGCTCATGCAGTTGGCCTCAGCCCATGGCTCCAGCCTGTCCAGGTCTCTCTGCAGAGCCTCCCTACCCTCGAGCAGATCAACACTCCCACCCAGCTGGGTGTCATCTGCAAACTGACTGAGGGTGCCCTCGATCCCCTCTTCTAGATCATCCATAAAGATGTTAAACAGGAGTGGCCCCAAAAACTGAGCCCTGAGGGACACCACATGTCACCGGCCGCCAACCAGATTTAACTCCGTTCACCACAACTCTTTGGGCTCGGCCATCCAGACAGTTTTTTACCCAGTGAAGCGTGTGGCCATCCAAGCCACAAGCAGCCATTTTTGCCAGGAGAATACTGTGAGAAAAGGTGTCAAAGGCCTCACTAAAGTCAAGGTAGACAACATCCACAGCCTTTCCCTCATCCAATCAGCAGGTCGCCCTGTCGTAGAAGGAGATCAGGTTTGTCAAGCAGGACCTGCCTTTCATAAACCCATGCTGACTGGGCCTGAGCATCTGGTTGTCCCACACGTGTTGTGTGATGGCACTCAGGATGAGCTGCTCCATCAGCTCTTCGAGCACCAAAGTCAAGCTGACAGGCCTGTAATTTCCCGGATCATCCTTCCGACCCTTCTTATAGACGGGTGTCACACTGGCCAATCTCCAATCTGTCAGGACCTCCCCGGTCAGCCAGGAGCTGGTAAATGATGGAAGTGGCTTGGCGAGCACCCCAGCCAGCTCCTTCAGCACCCTCGGGTGTATCCCATCTGGTCCCATAGACCTGTGTGTGTCTGTGTGATGCAGTAGGTCACTGACTGTCTCCTCCTGGATTGTGGGGGGAGTCATTCTCCCAGTCTCTGTCTTCTGGTTGAGGAGGCTGGATTCCCTCAGTACAACTAGTCTTGTTATTAAAGACTGAGGCAAAGAAGGTATTAAGCACTTCAGTCTTTTCCTTATCACTCATTGCCATGTTTTCTCCTGCATCTAGCAGGGGATGGAGGCCTCCCTGGTCTTTCTTTTGCTGTTGACATGCTTATAAAAACATTATCTTTGACTGCTGAAGCAAGATTAATTTCTAGCTGTACACATAGAATAATGAGAAAAGAAACTGGCTGAAATCAACACGTTTAAAAAAAAAAAAAATGTTTGACCTAACTATTACCATGGTGGGAGTGGAAGGCATAAGTAAAACCTTGTGCATGGCATACAAATGGCCCATGTAAGTTGCTTCTTTCACATTTTCTAAACAAAATCATTAAGGTCCTTTTCATTGTCATAGCCAACTTCTAAAATAAAGCAAATTTTTCCATCTCTGGGTCTGTCACTGAAACTTTATGTTTTTGGAAAAAAAAATCTATTCACGTTTACGGGCATACTCTAGCTGCACTATATAGAACTGAAACACCACCTCAGTGAGTCACACAGCATTCATTAAGTTGCCCCTTATGCATTCATCACTCTTTTATTCTAAGTGGAGAAGGCTAGAAGGCAGACTATCAATCTACTCTAGAAAAAACATCACTTTCTGATCACAAGGCCATCTGCCCTATCTCCAAAGGGACCTCAAGACTTCGCTCATTTTCATTTTCTATTGATTAAAAAAGCAGATTTATTTGTACTTTCTTATCCATAGGTTCAGCAAGCTAAAATAATTTTTTCATGTTTGTCTCTGTTGAGTCCGTTTCTGTAACTTTCTGTGTTTTCAAGGGGATGGTTACAATTATGGAAGAGTACCTCTAAATGGTCTAAGAGCAGTCAGTTTTCTTTCAGCTCAATAAACATGAATGGACAGATTTTAGAAACATGAGGATTTATAAAAGTTGGATAAGAGAAAATTATTTTAAAACAATTATCCTGGTCAAATTCTCTCAATACTATTTAAAGAGATAGCATGAAAAAATTGATACTGTTTACAATATAGACTCCAGGGCTCATAGCATAGCTCTTATAGCTTTATAGATGCTTGAGTTCCACGCAGCAGTTTATGCAAGACTAGCGGAGTTTGTTCTACAATGTTTTGAAAAACCTTGAGCTCTGAGAAGTGTTGTTAATTCTCTTTCAATTCAGTATAAGCTAATTATGTGTAATAGGATACAAAGGAGAATGTAGATTTTCTACTGAATTTTTTTTATTTTTGCTTTTTTCTGGATTAATCCCTAGATTATGATAAAGGGATAATGCCATTTTGTGAAGCCTTTTCCAATCCTTCCTGTTTATTTATTTTAGAACATATTGTTGTAAAAAGGATAGGTGAAAAGGAAAATTGCTTTCAGTTATCTAAAGGAGAAGGTATTAAGACATTACCCTGACCATCAAGGCCAAGAATCTAAGGCTACATGATTACACCTCCAAACTCAGAAAGAAATGAGAAATAATCTGCTGAGCCAGAAGGTCCCCTTTCCAGGGGCTATTACTAGAAAGCAGAAAAGCATGTCACGGTGGTACAGACTGATCACCTGAAAGGAAGAAAAACCACCCAGGCAGAATGACTAGGCAGATGGTATCTGTTTTGAATCCTGATAAATTGGCAGTAAGGTTTCGGATCTTTGAGAGGATTCTGAGACAGTGAAAATATCTTGTGAAACCATTTGTCTTGCTCTTCAGCAGTACAAAGCACTGATGTCACAGATTTGTGGACTGAGGGGGATAGGAAGGTTGTCACAGCAGTCAACAACTCTTCATCAGTTTTGAAACATAGGGCACCAGCTTAATTTTTTTCAGTCCTAAACTTTTTTCTTAATATCTATTAAAAGAGAGCTTATGCCACTTCAATAATCTCTTTATGAACAAGAAGGAATTGCCTTTTAGACTTAGAGGAAATGTTGTTAGAAGGAACAAGTATCTCTGATGAGATCTACACGACCAGTGAATGGTTCAGCACCCATCCAAGTAACCATGGCCTGCAGGTAGAGAAATAGAAGGGATGTGCTTTAATGAGGGATGCAAGCTATGTGGAAGCAGAAATGCACAGATGAAAGGTGTAAGACTACTTACTACATTGATGCTATGAAGAATATTTAGTCACTAGTACCAGTAGATATTTTTCTTAATATAATTTCCATACTATATCAGAACTGGGAAAGATTCTAAATTTATTTCTCCAATTGGATACTGAAGAAACCTTCTGGTGAGAAAACCCACCTGCAGAATTGCACCAGGTTTGCAAATTTAGGGCGGGTTTAATCAGCTAGGGGTCACTGTTAGGAAATTCCACTCTTAGTTTTCTATTTTGCAGTCTCAACAATTCTCAGTCCCTGACCTATATCAACTTTGTGAGTGCTATATTCATTCAGCCTGTGAGAGAGTGCTGATCATTTTGTATAAAGAAAACAGCTGTATGCACATGGGAAGGTTTTTCTGGATCACACTTTTTTCTTTTTCTTTTTTTAAATTATCTTGCAGAATTAATAAGTAATTGTGGTCTGCTGCTTCTTTGCTTTTGACTCAAGCAGACCCCTTCTCTATTCACAATGAATTTTCTCTTCAGTTAATTCTGCTTACTTGCTGTTGATAAATTTCACTTGAAATCAGCCATGGTCTTAGTTAAACACACCACACATACTTCGTCCTAGGCAGAGTAGTTACAAAGAAGAGTCAGGAATATACCCCCAGGATAAGCTGAACTTTTTACTTGTATCATAAAATGATCTTCCTGTTTGTGCCTCAGGCAAAAAGAATGCTAAGAAGTTAAGTTATTCTTTTGGTAGGGTTAGAGAAGGCAGTGAAATCCTCCCTGAAGAAAATGAAGCAGCTTGATTGTGTAACAGTTTATTGGTGACTTTTAGTGAGGCCAAAAAAATTAGTCAGGGAGAGGAGAGTTTTCAGGTTTTGACTCATTCATTTTATTTCCGAAGCATATGCATAGCTGTCAGTGTTCGTTCAGCAGAGGGACAGATTTCCACAAGCTCAGAGGCAAGCTGGTTTTCACTATAGAATCATCTTTGGAGTTTGTCTTGTGCATTTGCTCAACACAATTTACCTCAACTACTATTGAACAAAATATGCCAACTGTATACATCCATTGTCATTGTTCTTGGATTTCTCTGGTCTCTGACTCACCATTAGCTATTGAACATTTTTATGACCAGTCCTGTCATTCTCACTATTATTGGCTTATTGCTGGACTTATTGTCAGGAAGAAGCAAGAGAAAGGCCACTCCACAAGGGAGAACAAGCTGGAAGCAGAGAGTGACTCCAGAGGGTTCTGAGGTAGGGTGGGTAGAACACAGTGCTGGGGACAGGGTCCGTTGACAGTGTCAGACATGGCAGGGTGGAGAGTCTGGCTCAGGATCCACCCAGGACCAGAGAAAGGACTGGAAAGAAGACTATCGCATATGTCCAAGGTCCATCCAGAACACAGGACTGGAGACCTGCATATCTCCAGCAGTGATTAGTCCAGGTCTGGGTGCCAGCCCCAAGTTGACATGGAGTCCCTGCACCGGAGCTGAGGGGGTGTGGGGGCTGCCAGGGGAGGATGGACCCAGTCAGAGCCTATGGGTACCCCCAGGACTCTGACATTTATGATATTAACCACCAGCAATTGCATACTTGACTTCATTAATACAAAACATCAACTCTCTGAAGGGCTCTTTCATAAGCTCACAAACAAGCTCCACCTCTTTTCTCAGACAATAGATGATTTTACCAATCCATAGTGGCTAGTCTATTATATTAAATGTTTGAAAGATTATATTTCATCTAATGTGATAAAGCTTTTAAGCTCCATGAAGATAGTATCAGTGCTTCACTTGTCTTAGTCTTTCTCATTGCTGTACATGAGATGGGACAGTCTCACAGAGGAGATGCATTTACCATTTTGAACAATTCTATTATGATTTTCCTTATAATTGCTGATAATTTGACAGAACTAACTTCTAGAGTAAAGCAACTGCTTGAGACACTCTCACTTTTGTAGTCACCTAAACTAAGGTGGTTTAAACAATTATTGCCCAAAGCTCTTTGCTGTGCACTTGAAGGTACTTTTTGCGCAGCAGTTATTACTGAGATGTATTCTTGAACCTCTGCAGTTGACAACAGAAGATGTACTAGCACTGACCAGGGTCAATTTTCAGCTTCCTTTTTTATGCTAGGCTGTAGATTGGTAACTATCAGGAGTTGCTTCCAGCCTAAGAAACCTCTTCCTGTTGAAGGAAAATGAGGAAAGAGAAGGGCGGACAGCTGGGGGAGGTAACAACTTTAACCAGCCCTGCTTGATCCCCCACTGCAAATGAGTCAATAGTCAGAGATCTAATTTAAAGGAAAAAAAAAAATAGTCTAACTTTCAATAATGCAAATCCTCAAACTGGAAAAAAAGCCAAAAAACCAACAAATCCATCAAACAACTAATACAAAGTAAGGGAATAAGACAATTACTGGAAAAAAAGAAGTCCCTAATCAGTGTTGGTTTAGATTTCCACATCATATTGTAGATTGCTATAATGATTTCCACTAGAAATGCAGGTTTTAAATCTCAGAATTTGCAGCTGTGTGACTGAGAAAGGATTTGAGCTGGCAGTTCTGGTTTTATCTCACTTCCTGTTACTGCTAAGGTTGCATTTACTTGTTTTAGGTTGTTTGGTTTGCTCTTTTTTTTCTTACTATTTTTTTTTTCTTTCCATATTTGAAACTGGTCAGAAATGTTGAGTCATGTTTGTGTCACGTGATATCTGGGCTAAGGAGTGCATTGCAATACCTGTGTACCCTTCATTGCCCATAGCCTCAAGGCCTGGTATACTGTCACTTCCCTTATGTTCTCATAGAATTGATTTGACTTCAGCAGGCTTATTCTTGATTGGCAGGGGATAATCTTAAGAAATTTATCATCTCCTGGGAAATCTAAAAGAGAGAGCATGAAATTGCTTCCTATGGATTTGGTTACTGTTACAAATCTGGAGTTCTATACTTCTGAGAGATAAATGGACACAAAATATATCCTGCTTCTGCAGGGCAAACTCTATCGAGTCAGCTCAGTCAGGTCACACTGAACTGCACCACTTCTGATGCCATGAATCAAAGAACTGGTATAACGATGCCAATACCCTGCTACTTCTGCCTGTGCCATTGTTTGATACTTTAGAGAAATGTGCAAAAAATCCATAAACCACCCAGCCAGTTGTTCCAGTTATATATCTTGATTAAAAAAGTTATGGATGAAGAAGCAGAAGTCAGGGAAACTGATGATCTTTTTCTAGTTGAGTGCTCAGATAGACACCTTGTATTTAACAGTACATGGAGAAGCTCTCTTTTGTTTCTCATTATTTTTCTAAATGCTCATATTTTATGAAGCATGTACATGCTAATCCACAGACATACACAACTGAACTATTAAGACTCATTAAATACATTGATTTATCTTCTTTCTGTTTCTTATCATTCATTAATGACGCACAATGACTTGTCTTCCATTTTTTTCATGTTTTCATCTATATTCCTCATATTTTATCTCAAACAAAGAGTAGTCTTGCGCCATGAAGGCTCATCAAAGTTATAATTACATTTAATTCATCTGCATTGAAGTCTGTCATCTGTTACCATTTTTAATGCTCTATATGTCTTTCTGTACTTGTCTACATGCTTCCTCATTATTTACTCCTCCTCGACCATCCATTACTGATTGCTGACTGCTTTCTGCTTTTAATTTTTTTAATTACCCGTTGTGTTTGTAACCTAGCAGTTTCAACCCAGAAATATTGGTAATGCTGTTTTTCCACATTTAGCAAGAGTTTGTACTCTTAACAAAAATGTTTACAAGACCCGTGCGCCAAAGCAAGGCAGGATAAATCTCAGGACTGGGGATCTGTTATATCCCACACCTGCCTACACTTTTTCCTAGTCTAGCTTTTATGCTCTGGACACTGTCCTTGACATAGCCTAAAACTTAAAAGCTCTCCAAATTCCTTGTTGTAAGTAATTTCTTCTGTGATCTAACATTTTCAACTAATAATGACTAGATTGGTGGCCAGGAGAGGTTAAGGGTTGTTACTGATGGTTTTCATTCCTTCTTGTTTTTATTATGCATCATGTTTTATTTTTATTTAATATTTATTTTAATTAATTTTTTTTTTTTTTCCCTTCTCATGTAACTGCTTATGCTTGTCTCTGAGATCTTTTTCTTCCTAGGTACCTGTTTCATCATTCCTTACATCTTATTTTGAAAGAGTACATATAATCAGCAAAGCTCTCTTTTCACATATATGCAATACCTGGCAAAGCTGGGTCCCTAAACGTGATTTGAAACTTAGATAAGAACCCAAATTTCAAAGGCCTGCTTTGAAAGAAATAAATGTCAAAAACATTAATTATGGGCTGTATTCCTTATCTGTAAAATGGGACAAATAAGCATCATTTCCTTTTCAAGGAAATCCTTCTTATGAGTAGGTGAAGGTTATCAGAAGGTTCCTGTAGAAGGGTAAAATAGTATATACTTTATGGTTCAGATTCTTAGCTGATGTGCATTGGTATAACTTAAATGGAGTCAATGAAACTAAGGTGGTTTATATAAAAGGAAAATATGAATGTGTATAGTCTTGTTTATTTGTTTTTACTTTTAAGAGAGCTTCAGGCAGATCTAACTGTGGTATCATTACATCATGCAGTCTGGTTTCAGAGGCCTAGGAACATTATTTACTTGAGTTCAGGTGAACAAAGCACTATTTAGTGCTTAGTAATTCTTTAGGCTAGAAATCGTAACAGGCCACAGGATATCTGATGAGGCTCAGTTTACTTTCATGTCTCTCTGTAATTTGTTTTTCTACTTTCACCAAAAGAGAAATTTCTGATAGCGTGTGCAAACTAATATAATTAAAAAGAACAGAAGCTACCACAAAATGGAAAAATACTCACCAGCCTTCTTAACTTTTTATATACTAGTTTAATTTAAATTAATTTTATAAATACCAGAAATACTTCATATATTTAAACATTCTGTACCATGAAATTAATCAAATTGATCTTTAACAGATCAAATGTTACATTTTTAAAGTAACAATGTAATCATCTGAAGGGTCTATGAAGCATTGATAGAGTATGCCTAATTTGATTTTCAAATGTTTTATATTAAGCTAGTAAGTTTTAACTGAGAAAGAACATATAGCTTAAAAAAGATAACTGAACTATTGGTAGTCCACCATCATGCTTAATTGTCTTTAATGATAATTACACAACTGAATTTGTCTCCCTTGAATTTTCAGCCATAGGTCTCTACTATGGTTTATACATAATGTTCTTCATGCAATTATTTATAAATGATGATCGAATGACATGAACCTTCTCTTCGTGAGTAAAATGGATTCATCTCCTTAACTCCCTTAAGTAATGAATTTCTTTTTTTCCTCTTTTCCACTCTTTTGTTGGTTACTAGTTCCTTGTCAACTACAGCATCACCCACCCACCCTCCCAGCTGCCACTCTCTCATTTTCCATCCAAAACAGCAGAATGCATCACCTGTTATCAATACTGCCATTCATTCTCAAGAAACAATCAAGAAATAGGTACTTATCCAAGATTCCTGGCAGCTATCCATGTTTGAAAGATTGAGGAACTCTATTCCTAGTCTATTTCCTGATCTTCATCAGCATTATGAATAACATGGCTCTTGAGAAACTTCTGAACTTCCACTAGAAGCAGATAGTCACACAATGGGGATGGAACAAGTCTGTGGTATTGCCTAGGTAGCTGGTGAAAAACTCATTTCCAGCTGCAGCAGTCAGAAGGATCTCCATACTCCTGACCCTCAGGGCCACAGACTGATTTTCCATGTCCTCTGCTTCTCTGCTGGTCTGTCGCAAATTCTATCAGTTTTTTTTTGTCCAGTCATTTCACAGCTTGCTTGTTCCTGTCATTTGATTTCCCTTTCTAAATGCTATAGCACATTCAAGCCTTTTGACTGATTCTCCTTTGCTGCCTTTTAATCACCTTTGCTAGTTTTCATCTCCTTTCTGCCAATAGATTGGCTGCTCCACTGTTGCCACTTGTGTAATTGAGGCTGTTATTTTATTCATCTATGCTGAGGTGTGCTGTGGATTAACTATTTCTTACTCTTAGTTCTTAACTTTGGCTTATTTTTTGCTTCAAAAGACATAACTCTTCTTATGCTGCCTGCTTTTCTCTTCTTGTACTCCTTTTGCCTCCTTCTTTCCCCTATCCTTTCATTTCTTAACTTCTCCTTATCTTACCACAGATTCTCAAGCCCTAAATCACTAAGTGCAATGTAATAAGCATGAGTGACTGTGCTGTTATAACTTACAAAAGAAAATGAAAATAGGTCAGGGAAAATGCCCCAGTTAATCTCTGCTCCTGTATTTTATACAGCCATTTTCACTCCTGCAGGACAGATAGCAAATGCCAACAACTTTCAACTTTGCCCCAACTTGCTGACAGGCAAAGACAATGAGAAGTGGAAGATGAAATGACCATGCCCCATAGGCATGTATATCTTCCAGAAATGACACATTCTTGCTTTTTAATTTTCTTTTTCCTCTCCACAAACTGTATCTTCCCTTAAAATTTTCTACTGCTGTGTTATCTCCAGAGTTTTATTGTATTTAAACACAGCACATAGCATGCCAGGGACCACCACAGTCTTCATTCTCAGTTCTGCTTTGCAATGGCAGGCGAAAGCAAAAACTCCGTTCCAGCTTATATAGTTGACAGCATCATTTAGAGCTACTGTCGGCTCAACTGGTTATTGCTACAGGCTCTCCACCTAACAGTAACCGCTCAAATTCAGTGTTTTTTGGCTCTCCTACTCCTGCCACACTACTGCCAGGGAAGTTTATGAGAGGAATCACCCAGCTGTATACTAAAGAGATATGGAGACAGAGACAGAATCTGGCTATATTCTGGACCTTGTGGCACTAATTCCTGATCAATAAGAGGGTCTCCTGCTCTGTGGAGTTGCCACCACAAGTCTTCTTCATGAACCAAATTGAGGGGGAAGAACTTTTGACTGGAATGGGTCCAGCAGTGTTTTAGGCCATGTATCCCAAGCCCTTCCCCCTCTTCTGATAACAATAAGTCTATGCTGTGACTGAAACTTAATGTGTACCTCTGGTCATCCACCAGAACACAAAAGCATTTTGAAAAAGGAAGTGACCTGTTTCATGTTTTGGGAATGCAGTGGCCATATTTTGGTCATGTGTTGAGGGAAGATTATGAGGGCCTTCTATAATGAGGCAACCATCGCTGCCTTCATCCAACCAGTTTATCTGGCTTATACTGTATTTTCTGCATGTCTGCGACCTCTCTCCTTTCATTGGCTCCTCCATCCAGGGTTAAAGAGTGACAAGACAGTTGGTGGCACCACACTTGATTTGAAAGCTATTAACAAATCATTTCTCTAAAGAAAAAGATGCAGGAAACAGTCTATAACTTGCACTATTTGTACAACATTCAGTGGAATTGTGAGAGAAAGGCTGAAAGGAAAATCAAAGATAGGAAAACTGAAATGCATGAGGTAGGGATGGTCAAAAGTCTGAGAGCAGTGGATATCTGAAAGCTGCTTCATGTACATTTAGATTCAGTGTATTGTTAATCAGCAGCCTACCATTTTACTTTTTTTTTTTTTTTTAATGTACTTCTCAATCCATGAAACAACAGGACAAACCAATCACTTTTCAGTGTTAAGTGCAAATTAAGATTGTTTGCTTTATTACCTTTTGCAGTGCAATATTTTGTGGAAATTATTTTTCATTAGTTCTTTCTACCATAGGGAGGGATTTTCATCCATACATATGTATAGTGTACAAATGCATGCATACACAAATAAATATATTTGTATAGCGAGGGATCTGCCTATACTGGAACAATATTTAAGCCAAATTCAAAATCTGTACAATTTTTCTTTCCGTATTATTTTAGTGTGTTTGGAATAAGCAAGTCTGCAGCTTTCTAATAGAAGATCAGACAGTCTCCCTTCCCACCCTGCACAACATCTGGGAGGTGATATTGGAAGTGCTAAGAAGAGGAAAGATCGCTTCCTGGCCTGTGTCCTACTTCAGCTAAACCTGGCATCAGGCTCATTTCCATTGCTTACCTGGTGCTAGTGATCTGCAAAGGGATCCGCTCACCACAGGACTGTCTCCTACTCAGGTTAGTGGAAACTATTGAATTATATGTCAGCCCTTTACCAGTCCCAAATCCAACTGGACAGTGGTGAAAGAGCAATGCCTTTTTTGAGCCAGTGTGAATCACAGAGCATCTACTCTGGATGTCTTGTTCAGTGGCAAATCACTGAATGTTGGGTGTGGAAGGAGTCTCTTGGTGTTGTAAGGATGGAAAATCCCACTCTCCTTTTTTCTCAGAAGACAATGATTAGCTGAAGGTAAACCCCCAGGAACTCCAGTTTTTCAAAAGAACCCTTACAAATGACAAGCCATGATGGCTAGCAGTAAATGCCTTGCTGTGCTGAAACCTCAAAAACTTCAAGTTTTCTTGCAGGGTCTGAACTCTTGAGTCATAAAAATGACATCAGTCTTATTGCCTGCTTGCTTTTCCCCTCTGTTTTTTTCTAACTTCAGAACAGTAATTTTCACAGCAATTGATGATACCGTCGCTTAAAAGCTGGAAAAGCCTTACAAATGATGTTGCAAAGGTTTGATATTTTCTCAGGGATGACCAAATATGTGCTGTTTCCTTCACCCTCCCATTCTGTATTTCTGTAAAGTAGGCAGGAGTAGTTCTCACTCATTTAATCCTCAGTTTCAGTTATACCTGTTACAAAGTAAATGGCAGATGTTCTGCATCCTCCACATCTCAGAAAGGGGTTTACATTGATAGAGACTGCATTAGTTTTAGATCTTATAAAAACATGCAGATGAGTGCAGTATGACAGTATTTTTGGAACTGGTAAGTGAAAAGTCGAATTTATGAACAGGTTGTTGCTGTGATCTCAGCAGATCCAGTGATGAGTTTTGTACCTGCCGGAAACTCATGCATATTTCTGAAGGTTTGTAACAGTATTGAGGTTTAACATTGTTTTTCATGGGTATGCTTGACTTGCAGCTGAAGAGTAAATAGAATTTTTAAAACTGTAAAATATATAATATAGGCAAATAGAGGGTATAGTTATGTGACTGGATATGTATTTACACAATGTAGAATAGTGGTTCCAGAGAAATTTTTCTGTCCTATTCAGTGAATAAAATGAATTTCTTAAAGTATTCCAATAATACTTTCATAGGATTATGGGGAAAATAGGTTAATTGCTACTAAGGACATTTACATGAGTTTCCTATGTATATTTACCTGGGAGACTCATGCTGCTTGGTAGGAATTTTCAGCAATTATTATCTAACCTCCTAAATAATGTCCTCTTTAATTCTAATGAGAAAGAAATACACTGGAAAGTCATAAGCAAGGCTTTAATTTAATTTGCTTACTTAACAAAAGATTAAAAAAAAAAAAATTAAGATAGCTCATACATAAAATCCAAAACACAACAAACCAGAAGAGAAAGAGGTACATTTAATGGAAATTTAGTGAGCCAGAGATCACAAAGTTTTATGTTTCTGATGGACAGAGATATTAAGAGTGCATGACCAATATGTAAAGTTTGTCTGGCACAAA
The DNA here is from genome assembly GCF_965140245.1 of Athene noctua. NCBI lineage: Eukaryota > Metazoa > Chordata > Aves > Strigiformes > Strigidae > Athene > Athene noctua. Next base: position 31,975,762 of record NC_134042.1, on the reverse strand, counting down.
CACCTTTGACATAATCATTCCAAAATGTGCTGTGACTGGAATAGCTTATTTTCCTTGGTAGGAAATTAACATGAACCAGACAAGGAAAAGTAGAGTTTATTCAAAATGATGTGTAATAACTCTAGTAGTACTTTGCACAAGTGCGACAGAGGTATATGAGCATTCAGGACAGACAAAATCCTTAACAAGAGAACTTGAGCCCAGGACACCTTTTCTCTTCCAGGGGCTTCCTTTCCACTGTTACTACAGTACTACTTTGCTCTAGTTCAATACATTTCTGAAAGCAGGGTCAACTTATTGTCAGATTAAGTTTCTTACGGCTTTATCCTATCAGACCTTGAAGACATCCAAGGATGAAGACTGTACAGCCTCTCTGGGCAACCTATTTCATCTTGACTGATCTTCAAGATGAGTGAGTGAGAAAGTCAGTGGTGAGAAAGTTTTTCTATATATCATGTAAACTGCTCTTCCTTCAGTTTGTGCTTGTCTCTCATCCTCCCACCACACATCGCTGTGAAGAAGCTGGCTCTGTCTTCTCAACACTCTCCAACTAGGTGTTATGTCACCTTGAGGCCACCTTCTTCTCCAGGTTGAACAAGCCCTTGTCCCTCAACCTCTCTTCACAGGTCAAGCAATCCAACCCCTAATCATGTTGGTGCCCCCTGCAGAGCACAGTCCTCTTTATCAATGTCTTTACTGTATGGAGTGGGACAAAACTGGACAAAGCAGTCTTGTAGTGGTCTAATGAGTGGCATGTAAAAGGGAATAAATACTTCTCTTGATTTCCTGAACGTGCTCTCCTCCTTTTCCTACAGCTCAGGATGTTGTTGACCCTTGCTGTTACAGGTGCACATTGCTGGCTCATGCTCAGCTTGTTGTCCACTGTGATCCTCAGTATCTTTTCAGCAGAACGGCCCTCAGATGGTCCATTCCCAGCCTGTGACACTGCAAGAGGTTCTGCTTCTCATGTGCAGGGCTTTACATTTGTCTTTGCTGAATTTGGTAAGGCTCCTTTTTGCCCCATTCCTCCAGCAGGTCTGGGTCCCTCCACTCTCAAGTCTATCAACAGTTCCCCCCCTTCTTGGTGTCACCTGTGAACTTGAAGAAAGAGCACTTCATCACCTCTTTCATGTTATTGTTAGAGATGCTAAACAGGACAGATACCTATTCAATATTTGTCTTTCAAGAATTTGAGTAGTTCATTGGGTCTTTCTGGTTCTGAGACTCACAAAGTCTGTTCTTAACTTTAACCAGCTGAAGAGTTTTGAACTAAGGGTAAGTTAATGGGCTGTATTATAACACCAGAAAATGAAGTTTATTTCACTGAAAATGTTGTCTGAATGAAGACTGAAAGATTGAGTCGTTCATAATATTGGGCAAGCTTTCAACAAAGGGATTTCAAGAAAATCTTGGTTCAGCAAATGCATAAAAGTGAGTCTTTTGATTTTCATAGCTGTACAGTGTGGTGTTGGCAGGGTGAGCTTGGTGTATAATTATCATTCCTAAGAATGAATTCTATTAAAATTGAAATAAAAGATCTTTGTGAGAAAATATGAGCTCTAAAATGTGAGTGCTACATTCTATGGATTGTCAGTATTTCAAAGCCTTAAAATAAATGAATGTTTCCAGAAGCAAACACAAGCTGTTCAGATGCCAAATTCTTTTGTTTTCATAAGTGTCCATGTGAATGCATTGAATCCAGCATTTAGCACTTGGCATCTAATTAATTTGTTATCAGGGAGGAAGTCACGGAGCGATGCAATACCCTGTTCTCATAAGTACCACAATCTGTTTTTAAAAATGTGGAGGCAGAGCACTAATAATAGCAGGTTTCTCAGCTTAAATACTATTTCCCTTCCAGCTCCACATCATACCTTAAAGAAACCCTCCCCCAAGCTCAGGGAAAGAAAAAAACCAAAAAACAAATCCTCAGAAAACCCTCTTTAGCAAAATACAACCCTCAGGACTTTTTTCCATTAGTAAATGAAATTGCATTGTTCTTTTAGTATGCTTTGAGAAACTTTATTCTCAGTACATTTTTAAGTTAATGGAGATAATATTCTAGGGAAGATGAACTAAAGAGTTTGCATATTTTCTGTAACTAGTCTTCAAAGAGACCCATTAATTTTAACTGAAATGGAGGGACAGTTCTGTTATTCACCTTTTCAAAGTACAGAACAGGCCTTGCTCTTACCGAGTAGGCTCATCAAATTTACATCGCCATTTAATTAAATGTTTGTAGCAATAATTTACCTCAGGAGTAAGTCACCTGGTAATAAATAGATTCCACTGTTTCTAAATAGTATTTTACTGACTCTGAGATGCTATTCATAGCCTGATAGCTTTGCCACAAACCCCGTCAGCAATTTACTTAAATACATATTCCATTGTAAAATTGGCAATTAATCGGAATGAAGTTAACAACAGAGATTTCAGCACATGGTCCAAACTAGAAAATAACATGCATTTTTCTGAAACCTTTCTTTTCAGAGACAGATGAAAACTGAGATAGGAAAAAACCCAGACAGACCAAAAAACCCCAAACCCTGATTTATTTAGTGTCTTTGTGTTTTTCTATTTCTTTTTACCTGTTTAAATAATTGCTTAAAGAATATTGTGCATATATCAATTTGAGTTCAATAATGTTTCAAGTAAAAAAGCACAGCTTTTTAATAGTTTTGATGAAATACAGTGATAACCTTAACCAACTAAAATGGACATACATTTAATGTCCTCCCTCCTCCAAAGTATCGATTTATTACTCTGCTTTTGTTTAAAACCTATGAGCTAAGTTCAGAGGTGTTGTGTAAAGTGTGTAATTTAGAGTCCTTTATGCTCAGTTAGACACCTTAAGACCTACTTACACTCACTTACTAGAGTATAAGTCAGTGAAATGGAGTGTAAATTGATGTGGTTTACATGTGGAGGAACTGGAAGAGTGAGAAGGTATTACCTATAGGAGAAAATAGACTTTTCATAAGCACTTTCTAATATTCAGCTGGTTTTCTTTCTATGCCTCTGTACCCCTGAGTAAACACATTTGCATTTGCCTGCTTAAGCTCCTGTGCATTCAGTGAGACTTTCTGGGGCCAAAGTCACTGATGATATGTAAGAAGTATGATAGAAGTTCTGTGCTGAGGAGTGAGTATGACATTTATAAATAAGTAAAGGCTCTGGTTCACATTTCTCTGTGGTTAGCTGCAAACCCAGCAGTTTTGTAGTTGTTTGTAATGACTGGAGATTTTCTCATCCAGGGGCCTTGCTTTGCCTTCCAGCCGGAAGATTTTTACATCCAATGCATGCTGCATGCTGTGCCCTGGTGCCTTGTTTGACAAACTGGCAGGTAAGAGGCAAGAACCATCATGTTTTCTGTGGGATAAGAACATGCACCTGGCAGCTACCATGTTGCTGTAATTTCACACTTTTGCCCTGTGGTAAATTGCTCTTTTGCCAAGTGGGCTATGTAAAGCCTTGTCAGCTCCCAGAATTGTACCACTTGAAACATTTCTGTTGAAGCACTACCAGTACAGAAGCAATTCCTGCAGGATAAAGAACCATAAATCTTTTAATTTCAATTTCTACTGATTTAAGAAACTCTGCTGATAATACAACAATTTAATAATTTAAAAAAAAAAAAAAATCCTGACCAAAATACTTACTCTAAGATCATGATTATACATAAGCAAGACTCAAGTTTAAAATTAATTTGAAGCATAATGAACATATGTGGGGAGAAAAAAGAAGGAAGAGGAGTAAAGAAGATATATACTATCCTAGTTAAGAGTCTTGGAAGACTTTGGCCTGGACTCCTTCAGAAAGTTTTGTAGCATATGTCAGATAAAGTGTGAAAAACAAACCAGAAAAATCTATCCAGTTTTTGCTATGCTGGAAAAAACAGACACATTTGTTCTGGCCAAAAAATATTTCACCATGTTTTGCTCAAAAAACTAACACTGGCTTTTTTTCTTTTATTTTCTTCTTCTTTTATTTTTTTTTTAAAATGCTACATTTTTATAAAAAGCCTTTACCAACTAATTGTAGTGATGTAGTTATGTGTTTTGGCATGCAAGATGATAAAGCCTTTCATATACATATGGTCTATATGGATTTTTTTGTTAAAACATATATTAGTATGATATACAGGTACAGTTAAACTTTATATACAGGAAGAGTTAAGGCTTCATATGAATTCTTATTTTCCTCTGCAATATGGGTTTTAATTTTTTTTTTTTTTCCCCTACAGCTAAAATGTAAACAGGTAGCTAAACCAAAATAAGAAAACCTACTCTGGGATTAAATTGCATTTAAAACTTGATTTATACTAAGAAGATTTTCCAGTGCAGCCAAAAGCTTCTTCTGTGTAAGACTGTATCCAGCTATCTCTTTCTGAAACTGTAGTCAAGACAAGTTGCTTTTTGTTACATATTAGAAAGATCCTATGTCCCAATATTAACTCAATCTACTTTCTATACAACTAGCTTTGTCTTGATTAGTTTTTTAAGGTGCTAATTTGTTCCTGCTAGCAAATAAAGTAATATTTTTTATCCTTTTCTCTTTTTCATTCCTTTCTGAATGAAATATTAGAATCACTCTTTAATTTAGGCATACACTTTTCCCAAATAGTAATTTTGGTTCTAAAATTATGTAAATTAGTGTCAACCACCTCATCTATTAAGTCCTTCTTTCAATAACAAGGACATGAAGCCATCAAAGAATTTTACCTAACTGGTAGTCAGTTACAGTCCATTTTCAATTCATTGTCAAACTGTATCTCACAAATAAAAAAGTATTTAATCCTACCTGTTTCTATTTTAAAATAGTAAACATATATTTTAAAACAAATGTTTTAAAAGAAAAAATAAAATCCAGACAGAATACAGCACTAATTTTGAGATGAGAAATAAAAAGGAGAGTTTGGGAGATCTTGTAACTTACTTGAAAATAAGGATTTATCATGTTGCTCTTTGTTAAAAAAGAAGATGAAAGTACAAAGAACTAAATTTAGAAGAAAGAGAAAATATGCCTGTTAGCTTACATAGAATATCCCCAAAGAGGATAATGAATATGGGATCATTTGGAGAAACTGCAAATGTTCATGTGAACAAATCTTTATTTTAAAGGAAACTGACTCAGAAAAAAAAAAAAAAAAAAAAAAAAGTTGCAGCCAATGTAAGTGAAACAATTTTCTGTGAACCAGCAAGACATTAGAGAGAGTTTGCATGTGTAAATGCAGCTGAGGAGCCAGTGTGCTGTCCCCACAGGAGCTCTTTCACTGGCTGTGATCAGCAGGACCGCTGGAAGAAGGTGAGAAAGGGGCCACCTGCCAGGTAGCCCTGGCTAACCTGGGAGCTCATCATAGCATAGTCACATGCGTGGAAGTGTTGATTTACCAGCATCACACTGACATCTGAAAAGTCCGACTATGGCTGGCACAGATGTTTTGGAATTAACTAAAGGGAATATAATTATCTATGATATTTATGTGTCTCCAGTTACTGCACTATTTTGGTGTCAGCTGTAGAGCTAGGATAATGACATTGGCCCGAGGAGATAGTTCTCTTGGCACAGTTCTGCTGAGTGTACAAGGAGACGCTTTTATATTCCCTTGTATTTCTTCATTTTTTTCTTTTTATAGGATACATGGGGACACCACATTGTGCCCCTAATATTAACAATTAACATGGCAAAACCCAGAAAAGAAATCAGGATGATGGATTTTTTGAATACATTCACTGGAGATATAAATCTATCTTGGCACAGACTAAGATAGGAGTTCAGGAAGTCGATTCAGAAAATAGTTCATAAAGAATTTATTACCTAGATTCACTCATTCTTCTTTTGCTTTCTCCTGTTTAATTTGATCAATTTTCTTGGGAAATTTTTGGCTGAAACGATATCTAAATTGTAAGTTTTGTTTGTATTCCTGTTTGACAAACTTTGGGCAGTTAAATTTGAGGATATCAGAATTCATCAAACAAAATTTAAAATTATTTACCAGCACCTTCATCTCCCCACACTTTTAATAAGCAAAGATTTTAGTAAACAAGTTTTTTTCACCAAATTCATTACTGCTGGTGTCAGGCATGGGAAGAAAAGTAAACCTGTGTAACTGCCTTTAAGCAGTTACCAATGCTATGTAATTTAAAGACACCAAGGTTTTGAGTGTATCAATTCATTTTCTGTTTTGTAGAAGCCTTAATAGCCTTTGCATGAATAAATGAGGCATTTTCTTCAAACATTACCCTTATATATATGCAGTTCCTATATACGTGTAAAATGTGCAGTATTAGCCCAATTTACATGCTTGTCCAAGCCAGGATTCTTTTCTATAGAGGGAGTGTATAGCTATTTGTAGCTGTTTATTGTGGAGTTGCTTATTGACTCTGATCCTGACTTACTTGGGAACAGTTTTTAAAACTATATTGGTGTCTTAAAAAGCAGATAGATTCCTAGTGGGATTTTTAAAGGTACCTCACCTTTGTAAGGTAGCTCTGCATTTAGGAGTTGAAATATTTTATAAAATCTGATCTCTGAGGTTTATACAGTGACATAATCTCAACCTTTTATCCCTGCTCTTCTGTTCTGAAGGGCAGATTGCTGCGCATATTTTTGTTTTTTCATGCAATGCCTATTTTTGGGGTGAAGAAAAACACACCTTCAGGAGTTCACAAAGCCACACTAAACTCAAGGACCCACATTCTGTTATGACTGAATGATTGTATCTTCACTTAAGGCAGAAAGAGGTGCTCCAGATTGTCAGAAGTGTGAAATGAGAACAGGATCTTTCCCTAACATGCATCACTGTGAATTTTAACACCATACATATGTCCAAAATCCAAAGAAATTCATATCTATATTTGGCTTTGGAAGCATATGACATTTGAGTGAGCAGTTTTCTGAACCAAGAAGAATTAAAAATAGTGGATAAAGGTATATAACACAGAGCAAAATCAGATACAAATGTCATATGAATCAGTGAACAACTCAGGCCATGACCTCTTTGATTCATGAAGAGTTTACGTCCTCTCAATCTTTATATTAAGCAGAGTTATTTCAGATTTTATGATGCTACCTGCACTGAAAACAGCACATTCCCTGGTCTCTGTTGGGTCATGGTTTTGCTACTGTGTTCATCAAACAAATTCATATTTGATACTATAGAATAAGAAAAAGCACTCCATGGCAGTAGTATTAATGTTACACCCCACCACCTATAGTTCAGCTTCAGCTGCAAAGGTGGCTATTGGTATTATTAAAAGAGAAGTGTATTGAGGTAATGACTTAGGAAATGCCTAGACCAGAGTCACAGCAAACCAAGAAAGAAGTCTTTCTAAGGTCTGGTCTAATTGTTGGGAGTGATCATCTATCCTGCACAAAGGGAGAGCTCGTGAACTTTTCTTGGAGTAGAAATACTCATTGAGATCTTTAAGGGAAAACAGGAGGAGTTTGTGTTTCAAAGGTAGTGAAATAGTCAATGAGTCTGTCATATCCTGAGTTTCCTTCTCTCCTCCTTTTTCCCTTTGTAAGGTTTTGTTGGTTATGTTTTGGGGCTTGACTGTTCAGATAGACTTAAATGGGGTAAAGAGAATGACAGTGGTGACATCTTTGACTGTTCGTCTACTTTGGATAGTGATTAGTTCAGAGTTTGGCTTGATTTAGATTTGAACTCTGATTATCACCTCTTGGTATGTTATGAGCTGCTTCTAAAAGATGACAGGATAAGCGTGAAACTCCCCTACCAAGGACAGAAGCAGAAAACAGCTAACACAAGGCATATGCTGTGGCAGGAACAGCTGCCCTAAAAGCTGTCTCTGGGATGGAGCTAATGAAAAGTAACTCAGAGAGGGAAGGAATTAAAACTAAAGAGATACCACACTATTACAGCAATTATTTTTTCCAGTTATATTTTAAAGACCAAACTGCATTAGTCATTTCACCAGTGTTTGCATCTGGGAAAATGGTGAAATAATGCGTGAGTTCCAGGAAGTTAAAAATACATTTATAAATGTATTCGCTAGAATTACTCTACAAAGAACTTGTAAGTGACTGTTAAAAACTTTACACATTTATAAAAAGGTCCATCTCTGTGCCCAGTGTATTTCTGATGTTGTTATTTCTACCCTTTGAGTACCTGTCTTTATAAGCTGGTTAAATAAACTGTGGCTATGAATCCAAATATTTTTTTTTTTGCTGGTGTGTCTTTAAGCAATGCTTAATGTCACTATATGTGGTAATTACAAGCAGAACAACATCAGTTTCTGGGTTTAAGGATAATTTAAAAAGGCATCAGTTGTAAGATACATAAACTACAGATGGAAATAGTGATTTTAGTCACTGTTCCCTTCACAAACAATGGCTCTGTTCTCATGTCAAGTTCTTGTGACTGTGAGTAAATATTGAAAGAATGAAATCAGCTCAGAATTTCACTGTAACAAAAGCTGTATCACTAACTTTGCTCTCAACTTCTGATTCTGTAGAGATAATGCTCTTCTTAGTGCTGCTGAACTCCTAAAGTATAACTAATATCCAGAGAGTCATCTCTGCATTGACTTCTCAAGAGAAAGCTTTCTATTTTGTGTTCATGAATAAACAGATAGAATCTAAATATTACTTTTAAACAAAGCTTAAGAATCAGTCACTCTGCTTATCTGCATATCTCTGGTTATATCCTGAAAGGTGGAAGAGAAGAAAATTGCTTAAGTACCTTGGAGGCTATTGCTATTAGACACTGATGTTGCTCCTTTTGGCACAAAGACACAGATAAAGAGAGATAGACAGCAAATACCAACTTATCAGGCCCTCATCAGAGAGGGAGATACTTACATACAACACATTTATGTAAATCATTTTGCCTTCTTGCTTAATTTTCTATGTCTATTAAATAGCTCTGGTTACTCTATCAGAAAGGGTCTTCTAGGGATTACTCTCGTGAACTATGCTGGCATTCATTCAACATTAGCTCAGCTATTTAGTAGCTAATAACACTGTAATTTCATAATTGTGATTACAAGAATGTGCTGAAATGTGGCTCACAAAAAATGCAGGAGAAAGCGTTTTTACAATTATTTAAAAGTATGACTTCCAGAAATGATCTGTTTTTTCACTACTGTTCAGTGTCTACAGGGGCATGGATTTCCTAGGAAAATCCCGGTTGCTCAGAGAGAGGATCATGTGATCTCATGCCGCATATATCCTCTCTCCTCTAAGCCAAGAAATTTTGACCCACTTATAATTCAGGTCAGTTTATACTCTGGACAGTTGCTTCACTGGACAGCTGGTTGTGTGCAGTTGTCTAGAGTCAGTTTTCTTTTAGATTTGCCTTAAAGTTCTCTCCCTTAGGACAACCTATTAATGGACTAGTGGACAAAACATGTTAGATTTCACAACTACTGGTCATAATTCTTAACCAAATATGGTCACGAATAAGGATTAACTTGCCTGAAATAAATTGTAGCACAAAATGAGCGGGACAGCAGGATAAGGCTCCAGGCACTTTATGGCATAATTGTGTTCTAGTGGATTGTTAACTTTGTTGATGGCAAGGGCAAGATCAGAGCTTTCATATCTTCTGAAGGGAAATTATCATACTATATATAATCTTAATACAACTTTTAGGAAATATATGTTAATTCATCTCACTCATCTTAATTTTACTCTTTTTTCCTTGAATTTTGTTGCAAGGCTTGAAAAAATATGTATCGGGACCTTTTAAATCAAGACTGGGGGAGCAGAGTTCCTTCAAAGTGTTAAACAGGTATGCCACTGGCAGAGGAAGTCTAATGCTTTGGTGCACTGGTCCCATGAAATAGAAGCAAGAAGTTCCATTGGTGATTAATGATAATTCGTGACTGATTCTTAGCCTGAACATCAAGGCTCTAAGTACAGTCTTAGGACCTTAGTGACTCAGTAAATTAAGGCACCTCGGCTCCCTCTTTATAGATTTTTTTTGGTATGCCCTTTCTAACAATTTGTGGGCATATGATCTTCTGGGTGCTGCATATCAATGTGTAAGCAATGTAAAATAAGTTCAGTTAAACAGAAAGCATGAACCATAGCACCGTGGTGCCTCAGTCACCCTCGCTTCCTGTTTCCAACATCCAGATTTACAGCCTTCCTTGACAGAATTATCAAGGTTCTTTTCTCCTAAGAAAATGAAATTATACATATTAGATTTCCTTTCAGGGTGAGGTTTCTAAATAGCATCACTTTGCTTTTTACATAACTAGGACTCTGGGAGTGCCTTTCTTCTATGCTCTTTAATACTGGTGTAGTGGCTTCACTGGGATACCTTCTAATTTGTAGGGATTTTGGTGAGAAGAGATTCAGGTCTGTCGTGCTGGAGATTTGCATGAGCAACTCTTCATTCCATATGCAACACTGTGGTTTAACTTTTGATGGGAAAGCAGAACTCACGGTGTCTGACCTATTTATCATTTTTTTTGTTCCATTTTTTGAGATAAAAGTGTCATATAGATGAATTGCAGATGGCAGAGTATGTGTGTTTGGTTACTGTGTCACTTTTGGTAAATCAAATAGAAAAATCTTTTGTAACCAACTAGCCTTTAACTTAATAACACTTTTGATAAATTGCTTGTATATAGTAGGTTATCAAACCCAAACATTAAAGACTTCACTTTGACACTGCAGGAATGAATCATACAGACACAAAAGGCCAAATTTACAATTATTTATCTGGAGTAAAGAAAAAAAATTGTATTGGTTTCAAAACCTGCACTAATGACTGAATAAAGAATTTTATATCTGGGTTAAGGAAGTTAAAGATATGCTTGAAGCTTAGCTGTTCATTACAACAGCATTTCTAATTTCTTTACCAGTGAGCTTTAGCACTCTGTCGATCATTGTTCTGTAGGTTTGTTGTGTAGTACCATTAGGAAAGTCCTTCTCATATTTTCTTTTCCTTCTTTTCTTATTTTTTTCCCATTTCTTGTACCTTTTCGGCTTCCCCCACACATACCCCATGATGGAGCTGTCACATTCCAAAATATGTGAGTGACAACAGGTTTGACAGCCTTTGGGGTGGTGAATGATCTGGCAGGAGCAAGCCTCCCCAGCATGCTCATCAGGTTAGTAGGGATAGTGTCGTAGATGGCAATGCCATATACTCTTGTCAGCCAAAAGTGTAGAATGATTGCAGCCAAACTTTTCCTCACAACAAAAGGAGGAAAGACTGAAGAAACCTTCATGAGATAGCAAGCTGAAAGATTATAATGCTTTCTAATTTATAAAACAAGGCTCCCCTCAAAGTACTTTTCAAGTGTGCCTACTTCTCATTTCTGTCACTTTCACACTGTAAATAGGCCTTACAGTGGCTGTAAATATAATTTGAATTTTATAGTATTTTATGTTGCTGGAACAGTGTGCTGAAGTTTCAGCATAAACACAGATTAAAAGACAGCTTGTGCCATTAAGGCCATTGTCCTAATTAAGAAATTCCCCTCCCAAAGAGATCATGGTGGCAAAACAACTTAAGAGGGTAACCCATGATTATTCAAGAGAAATATCTCCTTCAGTCTCCCCAAGACTCAAACATGCCTTCACTTCAGCAGCTATGCGTGTGTGTGTGTGCACATGTGTGTGCACAGCTACCTCCTTCCTGTACCTTTAGGTGGCCAACAACCACAGAGACCTTCTGCAAGGAGATGATAGTAAAGCAGGTGTATCTGGCCCATTTGTTGGAAAAAGGTGGGTGGATGCTGGCTGTAATAGGGTGGCAGGCACAGGGAAGCAGCTATCCATCTCAAGGTCAACAATTCAGCATCAGGAATCTTAATTCAAATCCAAATTTCAGTTTATGCTAATAAGTTAAAACAAAAATACAACTTGTCCCATTTCAGTTTGCATTAAAATGTGCTCCATTTTCCTTGCTGTAAAGGTAATAATCATAATAACCACTGCCAGAAGAACACGATAAAGTGTCGTGAGTCCCTGTTATGTCACACCATGAAATGTGACTAAACACAGTCACTGAGTCCTGAGGCTGAGAGGAAAAGATAGTACATCTCTCCCACTGCACACCCTAATCGTGAGGTAAAACATGATTTTCACAAGCTCCTTTTAATATAGATAAAAATAATTGTAGACTATTTAAATCTGGTAGGTGAAAGAATCAAGTGTTATTTTCTGGGTCAGAAAAAGAATCAACATCTGCACATGCAATGGAGTGCCAGAGCCCTGACTTACGTCTTGTGCTCGCACTCCTAAATTGTATCTCATACAGCTCAACAGTGGTGATGAATGCTCTATGGAATTTGCTTTCAAAACAAATATTTAACTTTCTACAGACAGTTGAAGACCTGATAAAACTCTTAAGTGTCACCTAACCAATTCCCTTCTTTTGTTAATCAAAAAATATTTTTATTCCTTTTGTCTAAATGTATGGTTCAAATAAAATTGGAAAGGTCATTTACAGTTATTTTCAAATATCATTCATGTAAATAGGCTTCACAAAGTCAGAGTGGTCAGAACAAGACTTTGAAGGAAAAATTCCCATTAAAACTAGAATTTATTTCAAAAATAGGAATCACCTTTGTGATTGTCAAGAGGGCCAATACTTCCTTCTTGCTTGGGGTTGTGGAGAGGCAAATGGCCAGGCAAGGGGGGTGATGTGCACAGCTTCAGCAGCCTGGGCGATGCTTCCTGGCACATAGGCTTGTGGTGCAAATTCTACAGTGGGGAAGGGAAGACCAGGAGCCAAGCAAGCACTACAGAGAACAAGATAGTGAGACAGATAGTTCATTCCAAGCAAAGACACGGGAATGCTGGCATGAGCTAATAATTCACCCAGCTCCAACCTCCAAAATGGGAGATTGAAGAGCATAAAAGGCATTCAGTATGTGGCAGGAGGAGGCTGTGGGGGTTTTTTTATTGTTTGCAGTAACTTTTTCTGAGAATTGAAGGCTTTCCTATATTTGGGCAGAAAAAGACAGCAGAGATGCTGAAAAACATATCCAAAGACTATGATAGTAGGAAAAGCCAGTCTGAAAATGCCAACGTGATGGAGGGATTCTGCACAGAATATTTTATGCAGTTGTCTTTCAGCTGTTTTCAATAAATTAACTAAATATATTACCTACATAGTTTGTTGTTCATATTAATTTAGATCACTCTGTCTATAGCAAGATTCCAATTTGACAAAATAATTTTTTTTTTACTTTAAGATCTTATAGATTTACATTTGAAATATTTCATATCACACTTTATTTCTCCTTCACTCCCCCTTAGAAAGCAAAGGAGGACTTTTACAAGTGTTGACATATTTAATCTCATGAAGTTCTGATACTAAAAAAAACTGCTTAAAAAAAACCAACCCCACAACAATCAAGATTTTGGAAGTATTAGGAAGGAGACTGAGTATGAATTGGAAAACATCATTATGTTACCGTGTATGTTGGTGGAGTGCCAATAGATTCAACATTGAATTCATTTCTGATCTTATCCTAAAATGGGATACAGTAAAACAAGACAAGGTGCATTAAAATGAGACAATGTTGATTTTTTTTTAAAAAAAGGCTTCCATATTAAGGACATAGAAATAGATTAGAATTATACAAGACAGAAAAGATCAAATAAGGTGGAAATTACAGAGATCTAAAGCAGCATTATTTGCCTGGGAAAGGTATGTTTATATACAATGAATATTCACTGCTGCTCTGAATACATGAAGCAATGGAAATCAAATTAAGTTTTCATATAATAGGTTCAAACCAAACAAAATGTTTTGGGGTTTTTTCCTACACAAAATAGTATTAATCTGTGCAACTTGTTGCCACAGTATGTTGCCTATGCTAAAAATTTACATAAATTTAAAAACTCATTAAACAAACTCAGAGAAAGGTAATCTATCAAAGGCTAATAAACATAAGATACAACCTGCTACTCAGGAAAACCTTGAACTTTGGATCAGAGGAAGCTGGTAGATTATACTAAGAAAACACCTCTTTAATAAAATTTGTTTTGTCTGTACTGTTCTGTAGATGACTAGTCTTCTTACACTGAAGACAAGAAACAGGACTACATGTATCTTTTGTTCTACCAAACTAAGTTACTCTTTTTCTGGAGAACGAAAAATCTGAACAAACAGTGAAAATTTAGCAAAACTAAGTATTTTGATTGTTAGAAAAGTGTTTGCCAGGTTTCTGTGTCTTAAGGTAAAAAAGAAATAATGAAAAGGCAAACTATCCATTTACAAGACAGAAAATCTTATTTTTCTCCCCCACCTATTCATATCTACATGCAATCTTTATAGGTAAGAACATACTGCTGGTAAGGATATTTAAACATATAATTACATTAAATATATAGCTAGTAAAGAAGTAAAACAGGCAAAATGAGATAATACAAAAGTAAGGTTTACTTTATATTGGACTGAACTTAAAATGAAGTATTATTACTTTTTTGGACCAGGTCCATTTATAAGATTAAAGAATTCCTTCTTATGGTTTTTGTGATTTTTTTTTTTTTACCTTGGGATTATTTTGTTATCCTGCTTGCCTCAGTCAGTTTGCCTCACTTTCACCATCTAGTCATCTAAAAGAGCAATTTAGAAGATGTATATTTTAACAAAACAAAGTAAGTGAATTTTTATTATGCTCTGCTCTGCAATGAAACGACCTCTTCTGTTCTTGCTTTGCAGCTAATTATAAAATCTCCTTCAAATTCTTAGTAAGCATCAATCTGCCTTTTCTGGTGATTGATACAGAACTACACTGATTTCTAAAAATAGGGCACACCTAATCCTAACAGCATATACCAAAAGGAATTTAATAAGAAAACAAAATTAAAAAGAACAAATCTTCAAAATGTTAGGAACAAAACTGGCTTTATTGCCCCTAAATATGGTGTGCTAAGTGTGCAAATTGGGTTTTACATCATTACATCTGGAAAGTCTTAGCAACTATTTATCAGATTTATACTACTATTACCACTTTTAATTCAAGAAATCCTGATGTTGCATGGGAAAAATTTTTGTTAAGCTAACTGAAGCTAAACTAACTGTAGCTGGAAAAAGCAGACAAGCTTTTACACAAAAACCATTCTTTTGGCATTAAAAATAAAGCTTTTTCTTTTCTGTCTCAGAAAGCTGGGCTATATTTTTTTCAGTCATCACTCATTTCAATGAAAAATATTTCCTCTTCCTACAAAATCTGATTTTCTCCTAACTTTAAGCAATCATGTCTGTGACGATGCTACTGAAATAAAGAGAACCTGAAGGACCAGCAGACTGAAAGGTGACTAAGATGATGTTGGAGCCATGACTATTTGTTTAGGAATAGATAGCTTTCTATTACCAGTAGGGAGAGACAGTGATGTTCTAGCACAGTCAGAACTGGATCTGCTTGCTCTGAACAGCTGGGAGAGCAAAGGTGAAGCAAGTGCTATTTAGTGTAATTCCGTGGTTCATCAGACTGGTCTTCCTCTGCTTATGTCTGAGTCTGAGTGTGCTCAGTATTGAGATAAGGAAAGATTTTGAATCTTTCTAAAATCCTTTAAGAAACCAGACACCTGAACTGCAAACAGATGACATAAGCAGCAGTGGTCAATAATTTAGAAGCTTATCTCTCTTTTGTACAAGTCAGTGGGTGTTTAAACATTGATTCTCTTGAAATCAGGATCAGGCTCCCAGGTTCTAAATTAATCTTTAACTAATGTACGGAAAGAAATGCTTCATTAAATTGTTGCTACTGTATTATTTGTCACAACTGCAACACCATTTTTTGCTGTGGCAGAGGCCTCATTTCATCAGCCCCTCATCCTCCAAGCTCCTTGAAATCAATAGCACTATCTTCAGTGCTAACAAATAGCAAAAAGACTCTCAGCCTAAACCCCAAATAAGACTGAAAGATATGGAAGCTCATGTGATCATTATTTTCATTCAAAGAACAAAATAAGGGTTGAGAAATGCTCTTTTAAAGTTAAAGTGTTATAGCTTGTTGTTTACCTAGGGTTTTATGTAAGAAAGTTCCTTTGCTTTATGGGCTCTCCGTGGCCTCCCAGGTGTGTAAGAAAGCCTGACCTGCAGCCCGAGGTCAAAGTCTGAACATCCTCTTCCTGAAGTTTTCAACTTTGCATAAAGTTGCTGAACTAGAGTGTATTAATGTGATGTTCAGTTTGCCCTCATTTTCCTTCCACTAAGGCAAATGTGGACATTAAGTAAATTTGCCGATCTGCTTTGCTTGGCATGACTGGACTAGCTCAGGCAGTCTGAAGTTTTGTGAAGTGCCTTCCTTGCAGGAGCAATTAGAACCTAACAATCTTTTATTTGTTCTTGTCACTCTCAGGATTGTTTAACTGTAATACAACCGCAAGACATACAACAGGGTATTTTTATTACACGAATCTCATTTAGCATTGCTATGTCAGGTTAAGTTATATTTCTAAGAAGAAACCACCAAATTACCCATTTATGGTTCCAGTATAGTAAAGTACCGCACCAAGACAGAAAACTCTTCAAAAATAATACTATATTTTTTGATCAATTCTAGAATGTGTCTGCTATATATGAATGGACAGAGGAATAATAGCCAATATATGTCCAAAACATATAGATGAGTTAGTATGTAGGTGCTACACATTTAACTTAAAAATAAAGCTGCTTATGGACATTCTGTTGCATGTTCTTTTAGCTGTAAATGGACAATGTGTACTTTGCATGTGAAAGCTAACTGAGTTGTACATCAGCAGGTAGGCCATAAGGCTACATTGACCCTTTGAGGGCAGTAAAAATAATGTTAATGATTTCAGTAAGCTTTTCAGTTAGATTCTGGGTATATGTACCTATGTCATCAGAGATGTATATTTCAGCTGCAATAGTAGACAAAAGTATTTACAGTAAAATGAATGAGCCTTAAGGCATGAGTATTTTTCCTTTACCTACTAACCAAAACTTGCTTGGCTTTGTTCAGGAGGATTTGACACAGTTTCGCTCTCATTGCAGCAAAATAAAAAGAAAAATTATTTTAAACTTTTTTTTGCCTCCTTGCATAATTTTACTGAGAGTTTGGTCGTTCATGAATGGCTTCAATTACGTAAAAATATGTTTAATTTGTATAAATCAATAATTTGAGATAATATTTAGAAGTTCAAATGATCAAACTGAATGCAGAAAAAAGCCTCTTCTAATGTTGATATTGTTTTAGGCTGAACACATTTCATTGCTGACATTTGATTTTGTTACTGGTTGAAGTTCAAATTACAACTGTGGAGGTATATTTGTTTCAGGTTTAAATCTCTTTTTGTTTTAATGTAACTGTCAAGTCATAAAAAAAGTCAGATCATACAAGTGACAGTTTTAAATAGAAAAATATTTTATAAGGCAGTTAAATTTTATTTGTCTTAGCTTCAAAGAAGAATGGGTTATTTCAAATTTACAAAGTCACTATCAACCAATTTTGTAACTGATTTCCTTCATTTCTAAAGGCAAGCTGAAGCAAGAAATTTCCTGCTGATGTTCACAGCAAACATATCCCCATGTTTCACAAACTATCAGAGATATTATGTCCTAAAAGCTAATTTGAAATACCTAATGAAGAAAGAGCTTTTATTCTAGTTGTCTCTTTCATCTGATAACCCTTCTAAATGCTCTGACAACAGGTAGGCTTAAATGTAAATTTTGTGTCTATTCATAATGAAAGTTTTGAAAGAGTTAAGAAATAGTCGAGGACAAAGAAATCTTGAGAGAATCATATTCTGTTGAAATGTATGATTCTGTCAAATCTGCATTTCCTATATTGAGTACAATTTGCAAAGTTCCGTTTTGTGGAGGGAAAAAACCACCACAGTGTTAAAAAATCTCTTTTACCATTTTCATAACAATGAAGTTTTGGTTTTGATTTTACCACTTGCACTTTACTTTCTATTTGTGTTGTGCTTTATCCCATGCTGTAAATTACAACACTTTAAAAGTTTAATCAGCCACAGTAATTTTCCCACCCTTGTGTCACCCCTGATTAAATATTACCTTCCTGGACGGTTTGGAGTCTGCATGGTTTGTTATATGTTGGAAACTCCACAAAACAGAGCTTCTAGCTCCTGCACAGCTCTAATAGCTGCCTCCAGTGTAAACAAATTTCCTAAAAGCTCTTTACTGTCCTATGCAGATTTCATGGAAAAGAGAGATAATTCTGCAAGAGCCCACTTGCAAAGTGTCCAATGCTTGGTGCACCTGAAGTAGAGGTGAGCAGACCAACTGAGGAGGTTGTAGATATACATCTCAAGCAATTCAAGACAGACTTGGCTGTCCAAAATGAAAACTGATGACCTGGGCCTGTGAGTAATTTTTAAAGTAAAACATGAAGTCTGTCCACTTCAGTGTAAGGAAAGGATCAAGGGTTCTCTCTCCAGGAGGATGCTCAGGGCTAGTGATTAGGAACAGCAAGTGCTTATGTGCCAATGGGACCCACACCTGAGGAGGGGTGAGTGACACTTCTGATGTGCTCCTGACCACAGAGAGTCCCTGTTGGCTAATTCTCATCTAGTGATTCCTGATCTGGGAGACGCTGAGTGGTTCCAGCCCCCCAGCTGCCTTTTGGCATACTGCTATGAGGGGTCTGGCTTGAATGCGCTCTGCAGAGAGCCTGTGCACTCAGTGTGGAGGTTTCTCTGAACAATTTTTTTTAGTCACCTAAGTCCTTTGTAGTCTCTGGCCTTTTATAAAAAAAATAAAGGTGCAGATGAATCTGAGGATATTTAGGGCAGGGCTATCAGAAATGAAATTGTTTAACAAAGATTATCCCTTGTTCAGATATCACAGTGCACTATTTTGCAGTGAAACTATTTGCTGAACTTTTATTACCTGGCAAATCTGAAGAAGAAGATTTTGCTGGCTTGAATTTCAAAGTTGTGTGTATTTGTAGTTCCAGTTAGCCTCAGTGCTTATATACTGTTGCTTATGTTAAGTGTTCTTCATTGCTTTTACACTATATTGT
Source organism: Athene noctua (assembly GCF_965140245.1). NCBI lineage: Eukaryota > Metazoa > Chordata > Aves > Strigiformes > Strigidae > Athene > Athene noctua. The sequence goes on along the minus strand of NC_134042.1, from coordinate 31,956,818 downwards.
TCACATAGTCACTTTGTTTTTTTGTTTTCCAGAGAGGTATATACTTTCTTTCTTTAAGGAAAGAATATATATAGCATGTATGCACACAGCTCATTGACTGCTGCTGTTTATTTCTGACAACATATTCCAGCTTTTTCGATATTTCTGATGTAACTGTCTGCCAGCATCAGAAAGAGTATTTCAGGACTAGTGCTTGAAATGTATTTACTTTTTCCGGGCCAGTTCAATAATGAAAACATGTTTAATTATTTCCAGCCTCTCAAATGTTGTATAGTGTAATTAACGACGATGTGTATTTCTGAGCTAATTAGAGAAAACTGTAGCACCAAGCTAATTGGACACAATAGTACCTCTGAAGAGCAATAAAACAGTTTATAACTTCCTGCAATTGTCATAAAAGTAGTATGAATACAGTATGTAAGACAAAATCAGGGAAGTGGTGAAGATGATCTTCACAGCAAGATGAATTCCTGTCAGTTCGTTTCAGAATCAAGTGTGATTTTCCCTTATTTTATTCAAGCCTCCTTCCTTTTAAGTGTAGCTGCCCACCAGCATGCTGGACCTCATCTCTCACAACTCCCCAGAACGCCTTCTGCTCAGACAGGAAAATCTTCCCCTATAGCTACTTGGATTCTCATGAATCTGCTGTCACAAACTCTCAAGATTTTATGACACAGCTCACTGACATTTGCTATTTGTCCTAAAAACTTAGCTTCTGAAGCATATTTTTTATGAATTTCATCTTTCTTGTGAGGGGAAAAGCATCTATAGAATAAGACTAAGAATGGATTCTGTCATGTGCTAAAAAGTAAAAAAGAAACTAGACAAAGAACAACAAAAATACAAAGTACATCAATGGTATCATAGTGATCATCTGAAGGATATAAAGCTAGTTTCATCACAGTGGTGAAGTCAGCCTCCAGCTACTGAGTTTTGACTGCCTGAGATTAGAAAAATCTACTGTCCTAAATCCCATTGCATCAGTGTCTGAGAAAGTCTGGCTAGCCTGCCTTGGACTCTTTCAATCCTTTAGAGAAAAGGAAAAGGAAGAGGAGAAGGAAGAGGAGAAGGGGAAGGGAAGGGAAGGGAAGGGAAGGGAAGGGAAGGGAAGGGAAGGGAAGGGAAGGGAAGGGAAGGGAAGGGAAGGGAAGGGAAGGGAAGGGAAGGGAGAAAGAAAAGAAAAGAAAAGAAAAGAAAAGAAAAGAAAAGAAAAGAAAAGAAAAGAAAAGAAAAGAAAAGAAAAGAAAAGAAAAGAAAAGAAAAGAAAAGAAAAGAAAAGAAAAGAAAAGAAAAGAAAAGAAAAGAAAAGAAAAGAAAAGAAAAGAAAAGAAAAGAAAAGAAAAAGAAAAAGGAAAACTCTCTCCACCAAAACCAAGTATTTCTGTCTTGTTAATTTTCTTTATTGATCTTTTCCCATTTTTGTTATTGCAGGTTTTAAATGGCCATGGTCTAATTTTAAACAGAATGGTAATTTTGCCTGAATCCACCTACTGAAGCATTATATTTACATTTTTTTCAAAGTACAGCCTAAATCCTTCTCTCCGGTTCTGTGAAGTATTTCAGGGGTTGACTTCTGAGATGCAGCACATGGTAGAGTCAGGAAAAAGTCAGCTGGATTTAATGCTAGAGCAAAGTTGTTTTTAACTGTGGAAGCAAGAAAATGGCAGAAATTTTGTTGTTACTCACAGAATGGCTACATGACAGGCAAGTAAGTTGTTTCTTTGTGTATGTCAAAATCCTCAAAGTAGTTAAAGATGGCAAATTTAATTTTGCCTTTCTCTGCTTCAGTACCAAGCAAGAGACTAGTCGTGATCCCCGTGGGAGGTGCCAGGTGCCTCTGTCATCGCTCCTCTCCCAAGCCCAGAAGGCTCAGGACAGTAGCGTCTCTCTTACAGCTCTGTGGCCAGGGGTTTGGTGTCATGCAATTGCCATTAAGAGAATATGACACTACATTAAGATCCCTCTTTTAAAAAGCATAATCGCTATTTGTTTCTTTGATTACAATCAAGGGTTATGGTCAGTACTTCCTCATCTTATCTGGGATATAAATGGAGTGTTAGGAGTAGTAAGCATATCAAAACCAAAACACAGCTGAAAAGTTCTTTTAAATCTTAGCATCTATGATAAATAATCTTAATGATCTTTACAGCACAATCATGGGGAACTGTCTCCATGTTCTATGCTTTTTTCCAGGCAGTCCCACCTATGATCATGATGGTACCTGGAAAAATTAGCAGTGGCCTGATCGGGGGTGGGATCTGTTTATGTCTAAAAAAGTGCAGCTCTACAGGCCATAACTACAGTTAAACAGTAACCTGAGAATGTTCACATGCACTCAGACATGAAATGAGACTGTAAGCTCCTGAACCCTTGGCAACAATACCATTCCCATTGATGTTATCACCAGTTAAACTCTACCCACTGGGAATTAATTGTCCAAAAATTCCAAGTATAGAAAAAGCCACTGTGAGTGCAATTGTTCACTATAAATGGAGAGAGATTAAAAGCATTACAAAAGAGATATTTTCCCCACACATCCCGTTGAATCTGCACTTGTATAGATTAAATATGAAATGTTATGACATTTTTTGACTTTTATTTAAAATGGCTCACAGCTAACAAAAGGAGACACTTAATTCTGTTAGCTTTGATACACAGCTGTTCAAATAAATTAGGCATTAGGGGGATGACCTCCAGGACTATTTGCACTTGAGCTTTTCTTTCTTAAAGGACTAAGTCTGTGTTTTCCTTTTAATTTCTTTAAGAAGAGCTGTAGACCTTGTGTCCTTAGCACAGAGAAGATGGACAGCACAAAAGCTTAAGAGGAAACAGACACAGAATTGAGTTTTTTGGGGGTTTGCTTTTGTTGTTTGTTTTTGTTTTTCTCCCAAACCGTTCCCCATCCACTGCAGTAAGAGGCAGCAACAGTATCTTATAGCAACTAGGCCCTGAGGGTACCTAATTGGCTTTAATGGCCCTGACATGCCTCACCTGGGGCATCCACCCCTGCAACGGTCCATTTAAACTTAGGTGTAGGGGGTTTAGTCTTTTCTTAAGGTGATGTGTCCCAACTGTCAGTCCTGCACAGATCCCTTGTATGGGTATGTTGAGTTGTATATTGAGCTCTCTCTCTGCCCCCAGTGTTTTTGTCACCAGCTGGGCTTTCTGCTTGCCATGCTGGTGGCTCTGTTGGACCCTGTTGCTAGCACTGGGGCTGCCTGCTGTGTTCAGCTCCTGTTCTCCTTGGCTACCTGCTGCTGAAGGGACAGCTGGCCCTTGCTGTTTCCTGATGTGCAGCACACATATGCCATTTGATCCCCATGCAGTGCTCTGGAAGACAGTGACAATCTTGATACCTTTGCTGTTATGTTCTTGGAGAAATGTCCCTTCAGGCCTTTGTTTAGTGCATCCTTTCTGTCTTGAGCATGAAAGGAGGAATGATTTTTCTTAAGTAAAAGATGATTATGTGATAACTTAAAATGCAGCAGCCTAATTTTCAAAGACAGTGAGAAAGAACAGTTTCTGCTGGTGCCAGAGGCAAACACGGTGTTTGGCACTTCTGCAGTTCAGTCCCCCACATGTTAAGGTCCTGGTCCAAGCCTTGGAGAAGCTTTAATAATTCCAGTTTTTCTGGTTGTTCTGCAGAATATTTTGTGCCTTTTGGAGGTAAACTAAAGCACAGAGTAATTGGGCTGTGCTCTTAACCTGTTCCTATAATGGGAGCAAGAAACAGATGATTAAGAGGCATGTATATTGGATATATGTTAGCTAGGGGAGGAACATTTTTGCTGGAAGTGCAGTATGGACTGCCTTTGGTTTTATTTGTGTCTTCACAGCAGTGAAATGTGGGCAGAATGAATATGTACATCGCAGAACATGCTACCCTTGCCTGTGTAAATTCTATTGTGTCTGAATGTATACTAAGATTGAAAGAGAGTTTGAAGCAGTCACCAGTATATTGCATCCTAATGCATATAGAGTTAGGGGATGGATTTAAATCCTTTGTATTTTTCTGTGGTAACATGGAAAAGCAATTAATCTAACCGCTTGACACACTTGGTTGAAGTGAAATATGTTGTGCTAGTCCAACAAAGCTGAGGCAAACATTTCAGGTTTACTTATTAGCTCAGTTTTAAAAATACTAACATACAGTAGTTTTCACTTTGCAAAACCTGTTGTGCATATGGAAGAAGGAATAGCTCAGTGAAACATTTGTTCATACTGGAACTGGACCTGAGGAAATGGTCTTTTTCTCAGGGTTGCCAGCTGACACTTAATCCCTGCTAAGAATGTTTACAAGGAACCATTTTTTGTCCATTGTCCTCATCCACCATCCAGGTTTTGACTAAGACTGTGAAACAAATAAAGGCAGGGTGGTACAACTCAAACCAGAAATTCTTTTTGCACAAAGCCTCAGTTACTTTTCATTTCTTAAGTACTGTAGGAGATTCACATGTGAAGGATTCTTAGTATGAACACATACATGTGACATGAAATGCTTTTTAGTGAAGGATAACAAATGCAAAGTTCTCTTATGGCTTACATTTTTTGTTGTAAAATATACTTGTATACGATATTAGAATGGATTGCAGTGACTCTGCAACGACACTGGGCCACAGAGGGTACCAGTATATAAACTACGTATTAAAAAAAAAAAAAAAAAAGCTTATACCACCACAATCCTGGGTAGGCTTAGATACCTTTCTTCGCCTGTTGGTTATGGATAAGGAAAATGGGACTCTGAGCTACCTTGTTGCTAGCTTCCTTCATGTCTCCATTAGGTTTTACAGATGTATAAAACAAACAGGAGCAACCCACAGCTCCCTGATTTTTAGCAAGTTATGGTTGGTGCACACACATGGCTGAAGACAAGACTAATAATTGCCAACTTTAATTCTTATTCACCCTTCACCTCTCCATTTACATTGTGCATCACTCTATCCTTTATTTGTCTGTGCTCAGTTCTTATTCTTCCCTCTTTTTAAAATGTTTTTTTGTTTCAGAAATAAAGATTAATTAAACCGATATTAACACTTATAATGAAATGATAGTGTGTGAAGTAGGATAAATTTCTAATAAAACCTGTTTGGTAAATAAATAACCAGAAGAAAAAGCTGTGTGAACAGTTCTGTAAAGAGGACATGTAAGAGTTGAACATCTTCCAGAAAATATACACTTCTGGTATGTTTTTGTCTGAGTTTTAGGAAGTATTTAGGTGAAAAAAGACTTGATTTGGTAAGTTAAAAATGTGCATATAGTGGAATTGTCTGGAGATATCTGTCACGTACTGTTGTTACTGAAGTCATGTTCATTAACAGAAGCTTTTCGGGTATTAGTATGTATTGATTAATGACAGGATTAGAAGGATCACAAGGTACTGTGACCTGCATTCTGACAGACACTTTTCTGCCCTCTGCAAAGGTACAAAGTAAACTAAACTGTTGAAAGTGAAGACTCTTAAAGTGCAGTGAAAGTCATTATTTTTGTGCTGTTTCTTTGCATAGCAATTGCCTTGAGTTTTAAAACCTTGGATGTAGAGATTTGTTGTGCAGTGTTCTGGAGAGGTAAACACCAGGACCAGTGTTCTCAACAGTCAAGACTAACTTGGGATGGGAACATGGGAGAAGAAGATAAATTAGGTTGCCTTAGCTAGTCAGTAAGAAAAACAGAAATAAGGATTTTGTTTGATTCTGCCCATCTCCCTTTCTCCTCTTCACTTTTAGTCTGAAGGCTCCGACTTTTCCACGTTTATTCAACCTTTTCCTTTGAAATGGTGCTAGGGGTGTGGGACAGTCACGACCTTCCTTATATTTATTGACGGTTATGTTGAGCTAGTCTGGCTGAAGCTCTGAAATGGTAGGCTCAGATTCAAGTTCTTGCCAGTCTATGGACATTCAGATCAGCATTGTCCAACCTTCTAAGAAGACAAGCTGTTTAGGAGAACGGTAGATTGTCTCTTTCTTGTTGCTTTCAAATCAAGTGAAATCATACTTCAGCTGACATAGAGCATTTGGCTCTCTGTCAGTGATAGCTAACTAAAATTCCTTAGATTATAGCATTCAGGCAATTTAATACTTACCTCTGGCCTTGAAATCTATTGTCAAGAGCCTGTGACTTGTCGGTCAACTGCTAATCCTTACCTGAGTGTTCAATAGACTATGATTTCACCTTCATTGTTTTTTCTCTCACTATGTATATTGTATTGCTACATGCTTTAAATTATTTTTCTAGTTGTGGAATTTATCATTTCACAGAACTGATAGAACTGTTCTTGAGGTTTACTATTGGGCTTAGAGGCCTTTTCACATATTGATAACTTGTCTGGCATAATTGTGATGGAAGAAGATTGGATTTTTTAGCTTTTCTTTTCAGTCTTGTTTATGGATCAGATTTTTTTCTTGAATTATAATAATATCTACAAGCTAGTAAATAGCAAGCATACTTTCTTGAGCTTACTGACTACTAATTATTGCCCTAACAGACAACTTATTTGGTTTCTATTTATACATTATTAGCATGCCTTTTTTCCCTCACTTCATTACAGAGCACATTTATACAAATGTTGGATGGCCACCTAGTTTTATTTTATATATATATATATATATAAGAATAACAGAAAGATATGTATAGGACTTCACAGATGGCAATGGTCAGATCACATGAAATCAGTTGCAAGAACTGTATTAGAAAGTTAAGTGAGATGCTTTTTCTAGTGGTGGTATTAGTATGCTGAGTAGAAATAAGCTTCAGCTTCACTGGTAGTAAAGAATGTTTGACTGTTCTTGGGAAGGACTGCAAGAACTGTAGAGACATCTGTAAATATCAGCAGTATATCAGGTGCAGGCTTGAGGTCTGGTGATAGGCTGGAGATAAGGCTGCAGCAGGCCATGCACTGGGGATTCTGTGGATGTTATGCACTACAGTACCCCTCACATATTGTTTGTTCAGACTTCCATTTTTCTACTAAGTACAGTTATGAAGACCCCAGACAAAAAAACAGGCTAGAAGAAGGTGACACTTAAAGTCTCGATGGCTTCTTTTCTCTCACCCATTAAGTTCTACAGCCAGAATGTAGTATGATATTTCTCGAGCAACAAAGGATGTTTTTTTTTTAAAAAAAAGAAAGAAAAAAGAAAGAAAAAAAAAACCCCACTGTGTAGAATTCCTGTGATCCTCTCTATGTATTTATATCTCAAACATTTCACTTTCATATAAAATTTCAAGCTAGCTGTCCACCCACTCTGCTGGGGAGTGATGTGTGTCAAGCAAAGCATCTCCAAGCCCTAGAAGAAAATGCTATCTTTGTAAGCTTCTCTGAAAGACATCCTCCTGATAGGATAGTCCCCTTTCACCCCCTCACTTAGTCTGCAGCAGTTTTCCCACCCAGTCTGCTCCTTTTCATGTTTTATTTTCTCAAGGCTTTCCCATTTCCATCCTTAACCTATGCACACTTTTTCCAGATGTGTGGCAAACATTGCCTTTTCAGAACACAGTTCTAAAAACAAAAACATTCCAGGGGCTAATTTATCTCAGAACATTGATGTCTTTGTGTGAGCAGATACCAGATGAGTTCAGAAGCTTGGGGGAGGCCTCTCCTTCCAGCCTTCCGGGTAATATGAGTCAAAACTCTGTGTACTCAGCATGAAGAGGAAACCTGTTTCCTCTGGCACCGGATGGGGCAGAAAAATATCTGCAGCTGAGCTCATATTTGTCCTTATGATGTTTTAGTTGTTGATGTTGAGATTTTGTAATTTTATGATTTGGTAGATCCATTCTGTAATGATTATAAGGTGTGCAATGCTTTAAATTCCTCTTAACAAAATGTTTGAAGCTGATTTCAGTGACAGATTACAAATTGGAAGTCAGAATTGAGTCTTGTGATTTGGCCTCTCTCCTCTGATGGGGTGACCTGACCCCTATAATAAAGTGAAGTAGTACCTACTGAGGCTGAAGATCAGGTTTATGGAGGTACTTTTCAATAAGCTGTTATTTTATCTACCAGTGAAGGAGACTGGGAAAATTAAGCCACTGAGATGAAGGTATGAACTAGGTAAAGGCAGTAGCATGAAGTTTGTCTCTGAGAACATGATTACCTAAACACCAGTAAGATGAGACCAGAAGTTCAGGGATCCCTCAAGATAAAGCTCCTGATAAAAATCTTGTGTGTTGGCAATTTCTTCTGAAACTCCAAGCATTCTGTAGAAAGTGTGGTCTTCAAACTAACTTAATTAATTTTAAATTATTTACTGTTTCACAGTGTGTGGAGATGCTTCTTAAATATATTTTAGTTAGGTTTTGCCTTGAGGCTGTTGACTTTTCTTGAAAGCTTACCCAAGCCCTTGTTTTATTCAAACAACTCGTATGTTTTCAGATTATTTCTTAGAGCCTTATGGAAAGAGCCTGAAATGGCTCTTGGCTGTGTTAACTAGTAATTATTCATTCCAGGAAATATCTAATGGTTCAAACCAAGCCCAGTGCAGCTGCAGGAGAAGAGATGTTCATAATCTTAAACATCTTGGAAAGATATACATTGTAGTAATGGATCATGACAGCTAAAAACAAGATCCTTTCCGGTCTTTGTCATTACTCATAAGATAGAGACTTAGCACTACTTGAATAATGTCAAGAATTATTTGTGAGTACTTTAGTTCGCAACTGACACAAACCCTTATTGAACACACTCTTTTTACATGTGTTCCATCCTAGTAGAGCCATAGTTTGAAAGCAAATGTACAGAACATTTCATGTCAAGCAGACTTTTCTAAATGCAAATGAACAGTGTCAGTTTCTAAGAAATGTTTTAGTAATAACTGGACAAACATATTAGGTAGCACAAGTATCTGCATAGTTTTTGATCCCAAACTTTATATTCTGACAAAATGGACATGACTTACCTTGCTCCTTCATTCATTCATCACAGATCTGCAATTGTCAGTAAAGTGGAGCCTTGTGTAGGTAGATGGAAAGGGTGAAATCTAGGCAAAATACAATATTTTCCCACTGAGTGTTTTCCTGCAAGTTGCCAGCCATTCACAAGATAATAACTATCTTTAGTCTCAATCAGCTTGTATCAGGAAAGAAGCATTAATTGTGTTCATATCTTCCTATGTCACCCACAAACTAGTATAGTACTTGTTCATTTTGATTTAATTTTCTGTTACGTAAATTTTTTTGCATACGTGCATATGAAATAGGATGAAGATTTTTCTTTGATTATACACATGCATTTATTTTATTACATCTCCTTTGGATCTTCAGAGTTTGAACCTGAGACCCATCTTTTATCTTCAGAGGTTTTTGGGTGACTCTAAGTACTGTTCATGTATTAAATGCAGGAAATACTTCAACAGTTTGACAGAAAGTGTAAGTGACATTTAATTAGACAGATAGCTTAGGTTAAACTATTAAGTTTCTCTTGTCAGTAGTAAACATTCTTTCATTCCCTCCCTAAAGATGAGGGACAGATTTATATACTGTATACCGTCAGATCAATATGCATTAAAGGCAGTCAGTTAAAGAAAATGTAAGAAGGATTTTGTATAATTGGCTCACTAAAGACTACAAATGAAATTATGGCAGGCTGTGGTTTCAGTGGTGTAAATTATTCACTGTCTTATTGATTATTAAGCATAAATAAAGGATAATCTAAGGTCATTATGGGATCACATTCAGGATTTAAACTTCCTTTTCCAGGAGACTGATTTTTCTGTCATTTATTTAAGAAATGTTTGGTAGAGCATGTTCTTTAAAAAAACCCCACCACTGGAGTTGCTTTAGAAAGACGCTTCACTTAGGATGCTTTCAATCCTAGTCATGTTTGTTATGTCCTGTCTGTAAGCAAAACTAATTCTTTTTTCTTCACTTAATTCAAAGGACTAAAGAGTAATTTCTTGGTTTAATATTCATAAAACTGGTTTCTTGAATGAGGTTTGCATTTTTATCGGTGTTTTCAAAACCCTAAAGAAATCCATTGTGAATTCCTGTGATCCCTCAAGGCCAACAGGAAACCAAGCATTCACCCTTATTTTAGCTATTTTTAGAGAAATGTGGTTAATCAGGGATCAGAAGGATCTGGTTTTGGAGGAATTATTAGGAATGTGCTAGAATGCCATACAGATTAACCTGTGGGTTGATAAAAACATAGGTACTACATTTCCCCTAGATTTCCTCTGCAGATGAGTTTGCACTTGAGAAATGGATGGGATGATGATTCACCAAAACTCCTTGTCAGAATCTTATTGTTCACAGTCTTTTTAGTTTAATAGTTTGTAGTCATTAAGAATCATCCTTTCTGGTTTCATTCCTCTGAGCTGAAAAGGAGGAGAAGGGATGTGATCATGATTCAGAGTGAACAGGTGGGACCACTCCAGCTTTGTTTCTAACAGGTTTTGCTGAAAGTTTCTGACCTTACACATCACCTTTCTGTATGATAACTGCAAAACTGACCCTGACCTTTCAGCACTAAAACCATAAAGCCAACAAATGTTATTGTGGACTCTGTGATCCTGGACTATCAGACTATTACTACAGTTTTTCATTGATGTGTTCTGTGTCTTTGCTTGCTGTAATTTCATTCATTAGAAGCAAGGATGAACTTGTTTGGTAATAGAATAAGATATCTCCATCAGGCAGCAGTCTGTTTTCTGGAAAAGAAGTCAACAGAATTGCCTTCTAACTGGTTTTCAGCCTACCTGGCAGGTTTATTGCAGATGATCCTTGACTTTAGAGACACCAGATCTTGCATCTTCAACTAGTCTGGTATATGAATGCCTGGAAGCTGATGCTACCATGCTGATTCAGCCAGCTGGCAATGCAGGAGTGTTTGCATGGCTCTACAAACCTGGAATCCAGCTCCTGAAGCTGCTGAGATTAGATCAACTTGAAGGACAGGATTGGGAAAGTGGAGTCTGCGCAAGCACCCTGTCAAAGCTGATTGGATCATTTTTACTTTTCTGATGATGCAAACCTAGAAATGCTAGGGAACATTACATTGCTATAAAATTACATTTTTTACTACAGCTACCATTAAGCACAGTGCCCTCTAAAGCTTGAAATATTTTATCTAACATGCCAATTTAATTTTAAATTGACTGTTTGGATAAGAAATTAAAGATTATGTGGTGGGTTTTAGCTGTACTAATGAATATATTTTCACACTAAAGATGACTGCTTTAACCTTGCCTGCTCCATTAACCTGTGACAGCACATAACACTAATCGCAAAATTGTTCAGTACTTGATTTTACAATCGAAAAATAAAAATGTTTGTCTTGCAGGAGAATATTGTTGGTGAGTTAATAAATATTTCAGATGCTGAGCCGAAACTCCATCTGGAAGTATCTGAGAACTAATGTCTGTGATTTTTTTTTAAAGATTTTTTGGCATTTTTTTGGCAGGAACAGAAGTGATAATAGAATTGAGAGCACCATAGCCAGATTGCTCCTGGGGGAGGGGAAGAGTGGCTTGGTTTCTATGTTGTTGCTGCTGTTGTGAATCTGCTGACATCCCTGAAATCTCATGGGGTTGTTTTGAGTTTGAGGGCTACAATTAAGATTGAAATCTAGTTCATCGTCACAGCATAGTCCTAAAGGCAGTCTCTGGGCCAGAACAGGCCCAAGAGATGTTTCATCTAAATTGTGCTTTTATATCAGGGGAGGTAGAGAGTAATTGACTGGGCAGTAAACAATTCTGTAACAACTAACACTGTTTATTACTCCTGAAAGTGGATTGGCATAAAGACAGGTGGATATCTGGACAGATGATACTTACACTACCTAAGGAGGGGAAACTTTGGGTGTCTAATATGATATCCATCTCCCATGGGGACCAAGACTGCGTCCTGATTCAGAAACTGGGACCCACATTAACATTGCCTTTGTTCAGTCCTGTTGGAAAAAACATGTCTCTCATTGGTCCTTAATACTTTCTTATTCTTTCCATTGTCAATAAGTCAAGTAATTCTTGTCAGTCTTGGGAGAAGTGATAGTTTTAAATTCAAGACTTGTCAGAAAAACAACAATTTCCAGTTTTCTGTTAGAAAATAGTTTTTCACTGAGTAGAGCTTTCTCTGAGAATGTCTGAAACTTTTTTTTTAGCTGTTTATACAGTCAAGAGTCTAGGTGGAAACAATCAGCTGATAAATCTAGGATGTGAAAACCTTTGGGCAAGTGGAAGATCTGCAGGAAAAGGAGATAATATAGATGACAAACCGAGTCAAAAACACTCATGCTGTTGCTAAAAAGTGTACATCAAATCAGGCATATAAACAAAGCTGTAGTTTGGAAGGCACAAAGGTAAACTGCAAGGATTAGGTTTCCAGACATGAGTACTTTTGAGTTCAGTGCTTGAGTGATTGCTAGCCCAATTGAACACACTTAAGGAAACAACCTACAAAATGTAATGAAACAACAGTGTTTTACATCACAGAAGATGAAGAGAAATATGCCAACAGTTTTTTAAAGACACAAAAAACTGCTGAGAAAGAGGGTGTAGTCTGGTATTTGCTTACATGATGGGTGGAGCAAGAAGTAATGGGTTTAAACTAGACAAAGAAATTCCTCATGAGGTCTCTTCTGGCCCCTTTTGTCTATGATGATATAGTACTATAAATATTTTAAACTACATTAAATGCAGTGGCAAATGAAGTCTTCTTTCAGATAAATGTGAGAAATCAAGGAAACTGATAAAAACCCACAAAAACAAATGCAAAACCAAAAAAGAAAACAACCGACCCCAAACTTAGCACCACACCACTAAAACAGCAACATGAAAATCTCCTGGGGAGTTCAAGCTATGTGGTCTGGGAGCTTTGAAAGGTGGTGTTTTGAGTAGGGAGGTGAATATATTTGTGGGTGAAATTGGGGGACTCGAATAGATTCAGAGAAGCAAAAGTTCAGGGGTATCCAGGGATGATCTCATAGGAAGATGGTGAAGGCTTTTGAGTTGAGATCTAGCTCAGACTTGAAGTGTTGAAGCTAGCGTTGATTGGCTTTGTGATATTCCATAGGAAAAATTTCTTTATTCATTTAAGAACAGAAATCAACTCTAAAAGCCTAGTTCTTTTGATACAATGCTCCTTACTTTATAAAATGTAAAAGATGTTCGATGCACTTTTTTTTTTTTTTTTTTTTTTTAATAATTACTGTGGTCAATAAGAAGTATAACTTGATTATTATATTATTCAGAAATTATTTTAGTCCTGACTTGGAACTGGAATAAATTTCCTAATGAAAAGCACTTCTGGGTGTATGTTTTATTTGTTGTGTTTTTTTATTGACATAGCATAATTAGCTAGGAATGGCACAGGACTACTGAGTATACTCAGTATTTTGTTATATTAAGTGAAAGTGTAGGAATAATATCTGGATCAAAGCCTCTTTAGAGACCATTACTATACATAAATGTCATGGGCTTGCAGCAGTTGATATGAATTTGGGGTCATTAAGATACTTGGAGAAAAAGATGTTACTTTCAAATGAGGCAAAATATTATAAACTGCATATAATAACTAAAAATCTCACAAACATGCTTAACTTCCTCTGTTCAAGGATAGGTCTGATCCACACTGCAGTTAGAGTTTCAAACATCCCCAGAGATCAAATCCTCAACTTTTATTTTTGCAAAGTCCCAGTGATCAGACTGATCCCAAATTAAAGGGTTTTTTTCTCTTCTGTCTTCTTTCTACTTCAGGATTATATATAAAACCATATCACAGATAATGCAGTTTACTGTATAAATTATATTAGATGTGTTATATCAAGTTACTTCTGTGTTTGAGAATAACATTCATATATGTGTTCACAAACATGAGTAATCAAATCTCATGCTTCAGGGCATTGCTTGATCACTTTTTATCACAAAAAAGCCATAGTAGCATAGCTTCCTGGAAAACGTTGTACAACTGACTTTTGGTTTCATCTCTCTAAGTGCTTCATTCAGTAGAATAATAGATTAGAAAGCCTGTGTTTGTCAAAAATGAACTTTATTCAATATAAAATATTACAAGTCTCAGCAGATAAATGCCTGGTCACTGGCAGTCAGATGCAGACCAACAGGGCTATCAATGTTATTTGAGAGGTTTCTTAAAGAGATAAGGGAATCTGTGAAATTAGAGCTAGGGAGAAGTCTCATGGTGTTATTTGCAGTTGAAGTTAGCATTAATATTCAGTTCATTTCACAAGGTAAATAAACACACTCACTAAAAAAGGAGCATTTCCAACCAAAAAAATCCACCATTCAGTCCTTGAGAAATATATAAATAATATTGACAGCAAAGTGTTTCCTACTTGGAATTCCTAATTTAGAGCAGAATGATGACCTACTGGGTATAGACTGAGGAGCTGTGTATGGGAAAATCACAAATGGCTAAGTTATGACTCTACAGAATATGCTATTTTTCAGTATACCCCCCACGTTTAGAATTATAACATCCTCTTTATGATGACTATAAAATTATTTTGGTTATTACACTAATTTAGGGTTTATGGAGTATTAATTTTTTTTTTTTTGGTATAAAATTAACCCTAAACTAGCAAGTCTGCAAAAGGTCCTATAATACTCCTTTATTATTAAGACTTTTTATAACTATTTACTTCACATTGCATTTTTTTCCTAGCTCACGTGAGGAAAGATCATGACCTGTCTCTTTGCCAGAGCTGTCAGAAAAAATTCTGTAAGCAATTTCATTTAGGGATATTAGAATTGTCTTAGTGGAACTATCAATCCTAGAGCTGTGTCTCTTGCTATGGATAATGGTGGAAATCAGATTATTTAATGCAGTCCCACTTCTACTCTACCAATTCACCTAATTCCAATACTTCATGATGATATTTCCTTCTGACCCCTTTTCATGATCTAGAACATGCTTACTGACAGGCTACACTTGTAATATTTTTTACCTGTAGGTATCTGTAAATTGACTTTTATATTAGTAATTATATAATCCCTTTCAAGAATTCAGCTAAGTAATGTTTTTGGGACAGTGAATTCCACAGTTTAATTATATATTATGATGATGTCTGTGGTTGAGGCTTATTTATAGTTTTACTGTTTTAAATTTTATGGTAGAGCACCAATGAGGAAAAAAATAAAGTAGAAGAGACTATAATCAATTGCAAACACAGCACCAGCCTTAACTCCTGTCTCAGTAATGTTTCAATATATTCTGCTTCTCAAAGATACTGAGACTGAGATTTCTCTTAAATCTTGGATAATGACTGAAAGATCCTGTTAGAAGACAGTACTGAAGAAAGGTGTTGAAGCTTAGAGGAAGACAGATCTTCATAAATACTGGATGGAAAAACATATATCTCATAATCATGTGAGAAATCTTATAATTTGGATTATTTTCTCTAGATGTTTAGCTGTATCTCATTTAAAAATGGTCTTCCACAGATTCTTATCCAGAGCAGCTTTGCTGGCCTCATATCACTCTGATGCTGCAGCTGAGATTATTTGGCAAAGGAATTCTTCTAGCTAGTTAATTCCTACCAATTGGCAAAACTTTGTCATCAGATGTCAGTCCTGATGTCCATTGACAAATTTTACTGTAGAGCTGGTTTTGCTGGTGACCAAGTGAGCTGAGACTTCTTCCTCAACTATGTGGTTGTATTTAAATGTGTAAGTTTAGACTTTACATTTTGATGAGTCCTGGAGGAATAGCTTGACTGTGCTCTTGTTTCAGTGCTCAGAAAATTTCCCTTCAGTCTTTGTGGACTTGCCAAGTGAGCCACTCTCACGTGGTGCAGATAAATGGGGTCTCTCTCTGCTCCCAGTGAGCACCATGTTGTTGCCCAGACACATGCAGGTGGGTAAGAGTCACTTGCCACTGTTGACAGAAGATGGGTGCAAATCACATAGGCAATGTTTGGTTTATGTGTGCCCTGTGTGCATAGTGTTTGACTCATGTTTTTCCAGCAATCAGAAAATCCTCCCTGTATCAGAAATAGGGTCATTGCAGTGAGTTGATGTCTGATTGTGTCTTCCCCACTGATTGCAAAACTAGATTATTCACTAGCTCTATCCTTTCTGGCCTTATTATATGGCTTCAAATCAAGTCCTGACAAATGGATATATTACTCTCTATCCACTCCATGACAAAACTAGATCATTCAGGCCCTAAATTATGAAGCTCTGGTTATCTTGATAACTCTCTTCAGAGGAAGCTGCATTCATTATAATACTGTCATCCTTTCCAGATTTTCCTTCCCCAGAATCTCCTAAATATAAGATCATCTTTTCTTTCAGTCCCTTTGAAAGACTGATTTATTATCTGCTGCTTTTGTTGATGTTTTTACTTCAACCGCTGTAAGATTCACTCCTATGGCTAATATTATCAAGTAGTAGAATAGATTAATAGATGTTTAAAGCTAATAGCTACCTGTTAGTCATGGAAATTTGATCAACAATGATCACAGTAACTTATATTTAATTAGAAATTATCTTAAAAAAATAGCTCACTACCAAAAAAACCTATATGTTATTTCTATTTTCAGTGTATATCTTCAGCTTTCAGTCTTTTTTGCTTTTATATGATTAGTCAACTTAGTATTTTTTTCTTAAGGTCCTTAAACACTGCAATAAGACATCTTTTTGATGCGTAAAAATGATGGACCTCTCTATGCATCACCTCACTACATTTTTTTAGCCTCTTCTGTATGTTTTCCTCAAAGTTGCATATAAATAGCAGATCTTATACTTTAATGTCAGTCTTACCAATTTCTTACTGGGGGATAATCTTCAGTCTTGCCACTTCTCTACTCACATTTTCTAGGATTTCATTGCCTTTTCTTCCTGTGACATTATGACAATTTGAGAAGTGTGTGCACATCCTTTACTTGTCTAGACAGTCAGGTGGAAAGCAGAAGAATATAGTGCTTGAGTGGATTGGGACCCAGAATTTGACTGTGTTTATGAATGTTGCTGTAATATAAATAATGTTTAGTAGGTCTTACCTGGCTCCCAAATCTGCAATCTTGCAAAAAAATAGCATGTTTTTGTCTGGTAATTTTCCACTTGATTAGCCCTTTCTGTATTTCCTAAAAATCTTTTTAATAGGTGAAGTAAAAAAACCAGAATTTCTCGGGCTTTATTCTCTAAACAGCCATTTTGTTTCCAATCCCAATCAGGTACTATGTATTGAAGTTATGACTTGCTTTTCTTTTTTTTTTTTCCACTAGTCTTTTTTTTGACATGAGGGAGACATTAGGAAAAAAAATCTGCTCATTATTATTAAGCAATTGAAAAGCACAAAATATATTACAGAAATTTCCCTGGAGCTAAAAGTGTTTCAGGAGGCATGTAAAAGTGTTTGATTCAGGTGTCTGTCTCTTTCCTTCAGACATTAAAAGAAACAGACTGACTAACCAGTAGGTGTAGCTTAGTCACAAAATCCTACATGTAGTAATAATAACTGTAGACTATTATTCCACTGTCTATTTTCATTAGTGCTATCAACTCCCTTGCAGAGCAGCATTTAGAGGCAAACTATATCTTGTAGAGAATTGTCAAAGTAAATATGGTTTATCACTGAAGTGTCAAAGTTGAAGAGTTTATAATACCACGATGATCCTTAAAAATATAATGTGAAATAATTAAAAAAGATGGGTTTTGGGTGGTTTTGTTTTTTTTTTTTTTTCATATGAAGATCTTACCTTAGTTAAAATTAAGCATCTTACTTGACTTTCCTCCCTTCCTCTGAACAAGTTCTGTGACATTTGATACCAGTCTAGGGGAAAATTATATTTCCTGGTGGAATGGTCATGAAAAATTTTACTTTGGTATTCTAGCACAGTAATGTATCCAAAACTAATATGCTCTACTAGAATATTTGAATTTGGTTTGGGTTTTGTACAATTAGCAACCCTTTTTCTGTGGTCATGTGTGTTGTACACAGAGATGTTCAGGCCCAAACAATGGATTGTGTGTCCTAGAACATATCTGAAAGATGTCACAGAAGGAGTCTGAGTTTTACAGACTTCCAAGCATAAGTATCTCTGTAGAGGTATATGACGATAAGGTATTTCTGAAAAGCAGTAGAGGATTCTATATGTAATTCAAGAATAAGCTTATTTTAAATAATATTTATACTCTAACTTCAAAATTACAAATGAGTGATACATTGGTATCATTTTACAAGTTTGAGTCATGAGATTAAAATTAATTTTGCAGATTGGGTAGCTGAAGCACAAAAGTATCTGATATGTGATTACAAAAAAAGGTTGAGTCTACTGAACTCTTTAAATCAGGTTTGAATTAGGGCTTGTCATGATCTTAGTGGGTATTCTCAATATTCTTATAAGTTGTTCAGACTTATGAAAAAGAGGTATGTGCCACAGCTAGAGATAGAAGTTTTCTCAAGGAGGAAACAAAACAACTATAATTTTCTTCCCAGATGGGCTTTTCTGAACTTCATTTAATTTTGTTGCGTGTCTGAGAGATCAAAACAATCAAATGGGCCTTGGCTCTTCAAATATGGATTATAATCTATGTCATACAAAATTTTGGCTGTGACATCTACAGCCCTAGTTAGCATATGCTTGGTTGAATTTAAGTACCAAAAAGGCTGGAAAGCACAAGTAAATCCCTATAGCTGTGGGAAGCACAAGTAAATCCCTATAGCTGTGCCAATTCTGAAACAGCCATAGTTCAACAAATAGTAGAAAACTGAATTTCATCAGATGTAAACTATGTTGACCCACAACTATTTTGAAGATATCTAAAGCTCTGACTTTGAAAGGGAGTCAAACATAATGTAACCAGGAAAAAACAATGCTGAGTTGTTAATCACTTCACTTACGTGATGATGAGCAGCTCTTGGGAAGCTGTAGGAGTTCCCAATAGGGACTAAGATTGATAATGGGCCATGAAATCACCCATGGAATTCTTACTGGGATGCGGGATACTTTACTTGCAAATTGCCTAATGAAATTCAATCTGTGTCCTTTATGACTGGCTGTCATATCACGCAGTAGTGGTTAAGTACCTACTGTGTAGGAAATTAATTGTTGCCTTTCAATTAAATACATTCCCAGTGAGTGGACAAAGGTCACAACTGGTGAGTGTTTTTAGACCCTGCAATTTAGGAAACTAAGAATGAATGGGACCTCCTGGTTTATTAAATAAAATCCCATTCTTCTGTAGACCATCTGTATCTTAATATTTATTTTGTAAACCGATCAAATTCCATATGAAATCCACTTTTTTGTGCTCAACTAAAGAGGCATTGTTAAAGAAGAACAGTCAGATAGTGAGAACATGATCAGATATTTTTTTGACCGTTAGAAATCTCTTAGTCACATAATAAATTTGTTCTGTGTGTAAACCACTGATTTCTCTATCAGCTTAATCTTTTATTTGAATAGCTCTTAATCTTCCATAGCACTTAAATCATTTGTTCTATTTATACATGACAAAAATAATTTCCTTAAAACTTTTCTTGGTGGACTATGAAAGTCAAGTTATTTTAATTTTTGTATATTTTTTCATTCTTCCCGTCATCTCCGACTTTTAGTAAGACTTTCTAAAAACTGGTGGTAACAATACATTTCTTGTATTCTAGATGAGATATTAGTGCCTTCTGTTTCTTTACTGGAAATATTGTTTGATACTCAGTAAATTATTTCCTTTTTTTTTTTTTTTTTTTTTTAAAGGTAACAACACAGCTTGCAGCTAGTCTCTAATTCACTTGGTTTTTCTTAAGGTTTTTATCAGCTGTGATTTCAATTCTAAGAACTTTCAGTTTTAGTGTAGACAGTCTTGATCAGTCCTGAAATAAGACTTACTGCATGACCTTGCATTTCATTCTGTTTAAATGCGTCAAATTAAGTTTTACTACAATTCCCAAGGTCATCCAGCCCTTTCATGTGTCATTCTGAAACTTATTTAGCAAAAATTATTTATGTATGTGACAACTTTTATGACAGAGAACACTTTAATAGCCTAAATTGGTGATTGGTGATCTTTCTTTCATACATGTAATCCTGTGAGTAGCTTCATTAAAAACTTAAGGCTATTTAAATATCATAACCAATGTACTTATCTAGAATGAATGTAGTCATCATTATACTTAGAGAAGCATATATATAGGCACGTAAATGGATTTACATGCACATATGCATTGTATATGTAGTTGTCTTTCACTTCTTACATTCCCAACTATCAGTTCCCTCTTGTCATTTTATAGCTTTAGATCACATCTTGGGCTTGTATCTGTGCCCTTTAGTGTACCTTTTTAAGAGTTGTGTTGTAAGTTATTTGGCTGGTTTTCATGGTACATTGTGACTGATGAACCCGAAGAACACAAAGCCAGCCTTGCCACATAATAAAATAGTCAATAATGAATTTTAGATGTAAATAAACACAGGGATAATAATGCTATGTTGATTGTTATGAGGATTTCTTTTACTGAATATGATTAAGAGAGGAGTGAGCCTTAAACTAGTTCATACTTTTCTCACTGGATTAAAAAATAAACTTTAATCCTAGTTGGTGAAGAGAACACTGAAACATATGTAGTGATAAATAATGTAGTGGTTATAATAAAGGGAGTAGGTCAGTGATACAGGCTTGATCTACTGGTGACCTGAATATAGAAAAACATTACACAGTTGCCAAATGTAGGATCCTTCCTATAGGAACAAAATAATTAGATTATATTTTCAGAATGGAGGGATCTTTTGTAGGAAATAACAAGGTTCAAGTCTGTGTAGAAGGGAAAACACCTATATTACAGTATAATTTCCATTAGTTTACAGGGCATCTGTGTGATGTCGTCACTGAATGCCTGGAGGTAAATCAAAATCATTTATTAGAAAAACTTGACAAGAATGGTAAAACTGTGGCCTTGAAGCTTCATCTTCTCAAAGATGGTCTGGATAACAAATGTGAGGGGTTATTTCTTACTCTCCACCTTTCTGATGGAATGTTTTTTTCCAAGACTGATCAGAAATCACTGATTTGTTAAGATCCAGCTAGATGACTGAAAATGGAAGTTCCAGACCCCTGCATGTTGGCATGAACCAAGACAGTATCTATGGTAAGCTTGCTAATACTTGGTCATTAAGAGAGCAGAAAATACCAAAATTCAGTCAACTGTATTTAATCTTGAAGTAATGCTAACATATGAAGAAAAAATTATTACAGGACTGATTTTGAATATATAGATGAGTATTGCATAGTGTAGCAGAAACAAAAGAAATTAGCATTCAAAAATAGTACTTATTGTTATTTAGGGAACAAAACAACAAAGTCTATTTAAGAAAGGTATCAAGCATGTGTATGTGCAGAAGTATCCTGACAGGTAAAAGGAAACTCTGTTCTCCCAGAAATTCATATGGAAGGTGATTGAACCATGAGGTCTCATCCCCTCAAAACAGGGGGAATAGACTGATCATTTCAAGAACGTGGAAAAGCAAGCTGCATAGTGGCACTTAGCCAGAGACTGTAAAGGAAATCCTTGTAACTAATCAGCTGAACATGTGCTTAAGGCCAAAAAGGCAAAGAAAATCTGTGGATATTCAAGGTCTTACAGAGAAAAAAAAAAAAAAAATTGGTAGGGAAAAAAACCATGCTGCTTTCTAATCACTGCAGCAAACAGGGAGTTAAGGCTCAGATTTTTCCCTTTTCTTTAGATCTTTATGGCTACTCTGTTCAAAATAAAAGATTCAATTTAGATTTCATAAATAACCTCTCACTGACTAGTCAAGTGCTTGATATATCTGGAAATAATACACTTATCTGAAGTCTAACATGAACTTTGTACCTCATTATCAGATTGCTCTTTATAGAAAATTTTATACTGTGTGTTGACTGGGCCTCTTTCAGCACTCATATTATGTAGTCATTTACGCTTGTGAAAAGCAGCACACTAAAACGTTGGTTCATTTTACATCCATATCACAATCATCATTTGTATGGATGACTATTTAGAATTCAAGGCAAGTAAGAACTGGGACATGCACAAGATTTTTTGTCCTGCTCATCTGAATAAATTTATTCCCTGAAGGCTACAGAAATATTCAAGAACTTAAGTGTTCACTCAGAACAGAAGTTCTGTAGGCTGCGTGGGGGCAGAAACTACCAAGGAATGTTTCGTATCAAATTTACACCCAACAGAGTGGGGATGAGTAATTGTTAGGTGAGAAGTTGCTATAACTTTGTGTTAGCAGTTCTGAGTTCAGCTACAAGATATTATCTAAGACTCAGTGGAGAGCTGACTAGGTGACTCAGAAAATTAGTAATGGCTTATACAATCATTTCTAGGTCAACACTGTACATATTGAACTTTATTGTTGCAAGTCATCACTAGCTGATGACTCTTCTGTGGTCTCTGAATTAATTGTTATTTTGTATTTGTTTTAGTGGATGGATCACTTAAAATAACTGCCACAGCAGACCTTGTTTGGCATAGCTGCTCATTACTGCAGTAGATACTAAGACCTGAATGGGCATGGAGGTTATAACTGCTCTGTTAGCATTAGAAGTAGCTCTTTCAAAGCAGAAATGAGATGAACACAGTGTGTAATATGGAAAAAGCAGAACTGAGAAGTTTTAAACTGACTGACACAACTAAACCGTCTAGTCTAATACTCCCTAGAAGAAACTTAATTTCACCAAATTTCCCCTGAACTGACCTTGATATCTTGTCTAAGTGACAACCAGAAAAAGATTCAGAACCAGAATCACCCATGTAAGATGCCATCTCTTCTCATCTGGCTACTGGAAGAGTGAAGGCTCTTTATTTTGAACACAGTATTAAAATGCTTGAAGCTGGATGACACAAATCCAGGTCTGTCTGAATCTGGAGAATCGTGTTGCTTCCTTCAGCAGCTTATCTCCAAATCAAATTTATTTCAGTGTTTTTTCACTTTCTCTCTAATAATTGTGTGTTTTCTTTCTAATTGGAATTTGTCTGACTTCAGCTTGCAGACATTAGCTATGATTGTCTTTCCCTGAGAGTCTGAATTTTTATTATCGAGTATTGCCTTCCTGTGGAAGTTACTATGTATCACAGGTAGGTTAATTGAACAACTGTAAATGTTATTGATCCATCAATGAACAATATGCTGTGCTTGAATTAGAACTAAACAATAATACTGACTTTTAAATGCTGAACATTTCCTTAATGCTTTGAAATTATCTAGTATGTTTAGATGAACATGTTGTCTAAGGAACCTGAGTTGGGTATGAGTGAATAATTGAAAATCACTGTTTAACTTTTTCTAGTGCAGTCCCAATTTCTGCTGCTGCAGTCCCCATTTCTGTTGCATCTGAAAATAATTGATTATATGTTAGTGTTATTGTGCAAGATTTAGGTGTTTGAGATAATTTTAATGTGAGTTTTATTAGATGATGAAAAAACAGAAAAATATGTTCATTTTACAGGCTTGTTTGTTTTTGAAGTGTTGTCCATTAGTAAAAAATTTAGTCATGGTGTTGGAGTAAAGAGAAACAGTTCAAACTAATAATATGACCAGATCTTTTTCCAGAATTCCAATAAAATATCTTTTGCAAAAAATTGTACTGCTTTTATTTAGAAAACAGTATTTTCGTTTGTACACACTCTATGTTGCTTAAAAAGCAAGCAAGAGCAAGACAGGCATTTCTGATTTTAATAGAGACAGAAGTTCTGAGGAAGAGATTTTCTTACATTGATAATTCAAATTTTCAGATCCAATATTCTTTATTAGCTCAAGGTTGGAGAACTGATAGCTTTGGGCATCTGTGTACTTCAAATATCTGGACCTCCTGATGTCCACCAACTTCTACTTACACATTATAACTTAACTGGACATTTTAGAAATTGTGTTCTTGTTTTTTAGTTACACTGAGAATTTCCATAAAAAGGCTTAAATTAAAGGAATCCGATAAGACCTTCCTCTTACATTTAGATTACATCTATATACATCTTCTGCCCACAAAGCAGACTCAGCCCCATGTTCTCTTATGACTAAGTTATTTCTTTCCTTACATATTAATTACACAGATGCAAAATCTGTTTTTGACATGACTGCAGGAAATCATGTTTTCTCCTCTCTTTACAGTAGTTTCCATGTATTTTTCATTACAGTGAGTTGTCATTTCAGTGTGGCTCAAAGAGTACCTTTGCAATCTCATGAATGTACTGTTTACCAAATAATTAATGCTGAACATGTGTCAAAACAAGCAGTAAGTTTTCCAAGCCACATTTGGAGAGATTATAAGGAGACAGCATTTTCTTCAGAAATTACTGTTAGACAGGGCTTCGGAGGGTGGTTCTGCACAACTTCAAAGGACAAACAATGTCAAAAATCGAGACTGCTGTATGCAACATCAAAATAGAACGAGGACAATATCTTCATCCTGCCCCCTTATCCTCTTTTTTTCTTTGACAGTCTGTTCCTTTGTGCTGATTTCTTCCTTGTGGAGATTAGTGTTGAGCCCACCCCTACCCCCACCTTCTTTGAAAATGATGTCACTTTCCTGCTTCTCAGGGAGAGTTCATTACAGAGCCCCGGTGTGACTGATGAATTGGAGCAGATACAGGTGGAAAGGAAAAAAAATCCTTTCAGAAAATAAGAAAGCTCAAGATATAGGTTGACAGTTCAGCTTGTAATATAAAAAATTGAAAGAATAATGGAAAATAAAGGCATAGTGTAAAACTGTCTCACATATTCCTACAGCTGTGGAAGAGCTGCATCTATTTATTTGATTCCATCTTGAATTGTTGCTATAGATTGGAGATAATTTTAAATAATGCTTTTGTGGTGTCAGTTACTTCCAATTATATGCAAAAAAATGTGAAAACACTGTTGAAAAGTGATTTTTTTTTTTCACTATTGTGTTCAAGAAACAATGTTTTTGAAGCATCTCAACAATGTTACTATATTTCTGTGATAATAAGTGTTTGGAAGATCCTTAAAATTTAAAACTGGGTGTTGTGCACATGTGGGAGCATGTGTGTTGTCAATAGGTGTGTGTGCATTTCAATACTGATTAGAAACTTCAGTTTTTGTTGAAGTCTTGGTAACTGAAATAATTTTCTTTAAGGAATAGCTGTCACTTAGGTAATAATATTTACCTGAATCAATGGTGCTAGAAGTAATGGGAAAGTCTCTTTTTCACTCTTTGGGGTATTTATGACACTGACTTACTTGATACAGACACATAGCCTAGGGAAAATGCCCAAAGATCATCATTCAGCTTGGCAAAAACCCTCAAGCAATCTAAAAAGGTCTAGATTTAAATTCTGATGGCACTAGAAAAAACAGTGTATCACCTGACTCTCACTCCATACTTTACCATGAATGATTAATGAGTTCATGAGCATCTGGTATGGAAATTAATTTGATTCATCATTCCATCAACATTGATGCTCTAAGTTACCTTTTGGTGCTAGTTACATGAATTGGGAGGACAGAATTTTGCTCACTTTTGAAACATAATGCACCATGGCCTTTGGGCAGTAACAGAATTACATCTGAATGCAGAAAACTAAGCAAAACCACAGTTTGTAACTCTTCTGTCTCACACGTGTTCAAATTTAAACACAAATATAAATGTTTTCCTGAATAAGGATGTCTCTGCTAATTTGAGCTATAATGAAGATGACAAATTTTAAGGAATGGTGTGATTTTCCTCCCCCCTAATGTATTATTCAAAACAAACTATTTTTCATTGTTCACCAAGCTGTACTGAAATCAAAGAAACTATAAACATCTTCCTGATAGAATAAGATTTTTATATGCAAAATATTTAAAGGTATTTTTTCTTCCCAGTCTACTTTTAAAAGTCTCAATGGATAAAGATTTGGTAACTTTTCTTCATAAACTATTGCATATTCTATTAGAAGTAACTTTGACATGCTTTTATCCTCTCCTTTTTTTCCAGTTAATGTCAGTTTTCCAGAACTTAAAGTGGTAAGTAGGGCAGACTGTAAATTCTTATACATAAGCTTAACAGCTACCATAGTTCTTGAAGGATCTAGACCTTTAGCTTAACAGTCTACAGGTGTATAGAAGTTGTGTAGAATGTCATATTTCAATTTTCTTATGTCATCCCTTAGCCAGTCTGTATCTGTGGATGTTCCCTGTGAAAGATTCTTGTTAGTACAATATTTAATAGATCACGCTTTAACAGGTGTTTATTGCTACTGTTGTCACATATTTTAAATTATACGTGCATAATTTTTTCCTTGTAACTCTGCCTCATCAGAAGATGTTTTTTGTTAGACCAATTACTAGGATTGGAAGCATCTGACAACTTTGGATGTATATAAACTTATTTGGCTCTAATCTTGGCCATTAATTCAACAACAGTTTCCCTCCTGACTAAAACTCCAGGGTCACACTGCACATGAGAATTCCCCATGTTACTGTTTGTGACTGCTGTGAACCCCATGTACCTGGAAACCTATTTATTATCTTGTGGTGAAAAAGGTGGTACATAGGATGCAATAGAAGCATCTCTCCAGAAAAAAAAGTGTGAATATTTGGAATATATGGAAGATATCTTTCTTCCCCTCAAATGCTTTGCACACACATGCTAATGTGTGTTTACAGCAGTCAAAACCCTCAGACTTCATTTACACTCAGTTTGAAAACAGATAATCAACATCAGACAGGAAGCTCTACCTTGATGTCACAAGAATGTGTTGCTTACTGATTTATTTAAAGAGCTTTTTTTTTGCCTGGAGGCAACAAGGTAGTTTTCATACTGTTATTAGCATACAGTGAGGTTTAAATACTCTGCTTCACCCTTTCCTACGTATCATTTAGCTTCTCTGTGAGCAGTGCTGAGATCTTTGGTAGAGTAGGGAGATCCTCAAATTTACTACACGTCTGAAATGATGCAGTTAGTGCAATAGGTAACTGACAACTGCTATATATACACTGCTGAAATGTATGCACAATGTGCCACTTATTTGATTTCTTTTGCTTTTTTATGAAGGCAGCAAAATTACTTCAACCTGAAAAAAAAACCCAAAGCAAACTCACACCTCTCTGACTTGCAAAGCTAAATTGGGCTTGCCATTTTGGCTTCTTTATGAATCATTTGGCCTTTTTGAGGCTTAGTGTGCTTCAGTTTGTAGCACTGGCACACTTCTCATGAAAAACATCCATTTCATATTAGCAATGTAGGTATTTGTTCCACAAGAATGTAAGTTATTTTTTTCCCACCTTTTGGTCCTCAAGAGTTCAAAGATTTATGTCCTTTTACTGAAAAATTTTATATTTAATGCTTATAATTTTTCTATTTTCTTTGAGAACTTAATAAAAAATAATTTCAAGTTAAGGAGGAGCCTGTCCTTCAGAAGAAAGAGGTTCTTCAGATGAGAGTAGATCTTACCAAGGGCATGTTCCATTTGGCTTGTTTCCTAGGTATAAGATGAAACAAGCCATGTTGCTTCAGGCAGATGAAAGCTGGGAAGGAGATGGGGGTTGGTTCTGACCCCAGTTCCTGCTTGTCAGAAATGTGTGACTTGTTGTCTATTTAAATATATTATAAAGAGCAGAGGGGGGCGGGTGAAAAATGGAGGAAGAAAGCCAAAAAAAATCAACCATTTTCTGGCAGGTTAGCCATCAAGTTTCATCATGAGAATGACTATTATGGTATGATACCAACCTTGCAATGTGGAATGCAAATATGTCTTTTGCTGAGAGTGTCCGATTTGTTTTAAAGGGCCTGTGCTCGAAGATGCTCTTCAGGAAACAGTTTAATGCTGCAATCTTAAGGTAAAAAAGATTATTTTAACAGGAACTTAATTCTTCAACATTAACAAATCTTTAACACTACCTTAAGGGGCAGGATACTAAAAAAAAAAAGTGATATGCATATCTCATTTGAGTCTCCTTTCTAATTTAATTTAAAGAAGCAGACTACTCAGACTTACTACAGAGTGGACAGCACTGCTTTCTGAGAGAGTTCAGACAGATTAACAACCTTCAGGGTCAGACTCCAAACATATCAGATTGCCACTGTTCTCTATTCATATTCAATTGTCCTTAATAAATGAGATGCATCAATCTCAGCTGGTATCTGAACTAAAACTCTTACAAGTAACTGAGGAAGAAGGTTATTTGTTCTGAGTATAGTTCCCTCCTGGGAAAGGTCCAGGTTAGTGTTTTTAATAATCCTTATGTATTTAGGGTTCAGGCTTGCAGTCTTCCTTTGAACAAAACTTCTGCTGAAAAAACATAGCTGTTATATTTAACAATTATATCTTGAAAGCTTGTACAAATTGTCAAGGTAACAGAATGAACAAAAACTTTTATCATAGGAGAAATTTCCTTCTTCCCAAAAATCTTAGGGTTGCATGTCATCTTTTTCTGTTGTCAATTTATGGTCTGTATCTTACCCTCTGCATACATTAAGCAATTCAGGTGAAGTCATTAGGAAGTAGTGATACAAGAAATGTTTGGCTAGAACCAGAATTTGTAATTGTATTGCTGCCTGTTAGAGGGGTGAATGATAACTTTGCCCAAACTCAAACACTGTTAGGAAACGTTGGTTGCTGAATATATAAATCTTTAGTTCCAGCATGTTCTTCTGTATAATCTCCTACAAGTTCCTCATCTACCTTGCTTTGTTCTATATCTACCTGAAACTTGGAAGAGAAATGTCAGGAATTTGTTGGAAATATATAGTAAATACTTAAATACTGGCAGTCAGAAAAGGAAATACCAAGCATGGCTGGAATAGAATATCTACATACCCACGACCATTTATAATACATCTTTTTTTGGTGGCTCACTTAGATCGTGTAATATGTCTCACAAAACTCATCTCATCAGTATTAGTAAATTATATCTTCATCAGGTAGATGTTTTCTTAGCAGTACCAATTCCTTTTGAGAAATTAAGCAGCTTGTTCTATGCGGAACCTTTCTAGCTATATTAAGCCTTGGAAATGTTGGAAACATATGCATTTGGTATGATTACTTTGATGATAAATTCAGCTTTGGCAAACTGCTAAAAACCTGATCTAGAATATTGATTTGTATAGTTGTGACGATATTCATTTTTGAGTATTGACTAAATACATTATAATACAGTTGCATCACTAAACACATAAAGCAGTCCTAGTAAATTAATGAAAAAGAAAATTCGCATACCATTTTCTTCTTATGTGACATATAAAATCTATAGTAAAACAGGTTTAAATGGTTAAACTGATCTAGGTTATTTCACAATTGGAAGACTAATTCTTGGTTAGAATGACATGTGGAAGGGTACATGTACTACTCTGTAGCTGTGAAAGTGTGTATTTATGCAGAATATCAAAACACTAATCTTTTGAGGTAGCTCAATAAAATTACAAATTTATTGAGTCACAATATGAACTTTCCTTAACTATTTCTTTGAATTAATAGTAAATTTACTTTTCTTACATTTATCTGTCACCATGGGTGTTCAAGGTTAAATCAATATACTTGAGGCTTTTTTCCTAAGTGAACCCAATGATTCCTTTTTCATAAACTGAAACTTAATACACAGAGGTAGACCTTGTAAACTGAAAGTTAATATACAGAGGTAGACCTTGAACAATGACAATCAACAAACTAAGCATAATAAACCAGGACTTCATTATTAATGTAGACAGCAAAGCCACAACTGAGGACCAAGTGTTCTCATTGCATGTTTCAGATGAAAGGCTTGGTATATCTTATGTACCAAGCCCTTTGTAGACACCTGGTACTTTTGCTCACAGGGGTAACACCTGAGCCAGCTACATCCTACTTCAAATCTTTGCTGGTCACAGAATAGCAAAATAATAAAAAACTAGAATTTGAAGGAGAATAGGAAGTCATCTACAGATAACATTGTAAAGAACTGTATTAGCTATAGGAATTTATCAGAAGAAGAAGTCATTCTCCTCTCAACATCACCAGCTGTGTCAGAGAAGACAGTATTTGCCATCAAGTCTTTGCAAAACACTGTTTACAGTGACAGTGTCCATGGGGGTGGGGAAACTGAGGGAAACAAAAAGAAGTCTACTGCATTAGTATAGTCACAACTAAATCTGCTCCTAGGTTGTACTTTCTGCTCATGTAACTCAATCACACTCTGGCCCAGGCAAGGGAAAAATATAAACTCTAAAGAGATTTGTTCTATTAACTAAATATTTTTCTCTTTGTTTTTTGAATAGATTTCCCAAAAGGTGTAACCCCTGATATATTTTTGACTGTATGCTACTGTAATTTCTCTTCTGATCTAGAAGAAAACTGAAGTTGATGCAGAAAGAACTGAAATTAAGTTTTAGGGAATCAGACAGAATACAGTCGAGATTTTGAGGACTCTGAGAAGAGTATTTAGCACTTTCAGTCAAAACTTTGTGAACATAACCACCAACTACATTGTTGAGAAGGGAGACAAGCTAACATTATTTTTATGCTATATATTTTTAGGTAGTATGGTAGGTTTTTGAGAAGATGGAAAATACTAGTATTTTGTAGTACCGCTAATGGGTATTTTAATGTTACTTTGCTTCCACTGCATTTCCTTGGATCTCTTATTTTGGACCCAAACTGGGTTAAGCATTATAAAAATTTCTCAAAGGGATTAAATGAGCTTGATACCACTGTTCTCCTGCTTCTTAACTGCAGCTCCAGCTGATCACCATGCTAACCAACGCTATATGCTGCACAGGTTTTTGTGACAGAACAAAACTGCTTTTGTAACTGTTGCTCCTGTAGAGCCAGGGCCTCAAAATACACTTGGGACTGCTTTCTCAGCCCTGCATGCCCTCTGTGACCTAGTGCTGGCTCAGGGTGTCATTTTGGATGGCTAACTGCAGGGCAGACACCTTCACTGTGTTCCATCTGTTCCTTAAATCAAGGTTGCAGACACCTGTATTAATACTACTGAGCAAAAATAGTTCTCTGTCCCAAAGTACTTAAAACATTAGAGAAAGGGAGATAAAAAAAAATATTAAATGAGTTGTGTATACAAGTAAAAAAAGCTAGCTAACATTATCTAAAAGAATAGCAAAATTTCTGGTTACGAAAATCAGGAACCGAAGATTATTTTGTATGTTTCCATTGGAGCTTAATTAAAGTGGCATGTGTATATCCTGAAAAGTAGATTTCTTCTGAATGCAGTGGCTGTCCACTGCAGCTTCTTGAGTGAGATATTATAATGCAGACATCATAATATCTTTAAATTCTAATGATGCATGAGGGATGATGTAATGAATTATGATAAAGAGTTAAAGTCAAGAAATGTTAAGGACACTGTAATTACTAACTAGATTTAAATTTCTGTTTTTTTGTATATAAACATGCACAATCGTTTAATAATGGAAGATATCTAATGTCTTGCTGATACTACACTGGTGAAATTAATTTTTGGCTGAAAGGAGAAAATTCTCCAAAATCTAAAAGCAATGGGAGCTGAAAAAATGAATGAGAGTGCAAGGTATTTTACAGAGAGCACTAGAAACAAAATCAGTGTTCTATTTTTTACTTTATTAATAACTGATTAATTAATATTTTCTTTAATTTGGCTAAATTTTGAAATGCTAGTTGAATTGGAATCCTACTGTGTTAGAAGAAGAGTAGCCATGAGCACAAGGCAGCTATGGGTTTGTCTACATGAAGACATTCAGAAAAACTTTACAGTACACAGTGTATCTACATAAGTATCTTATCTTTACATCCAGAAATCAAAAGATCTCTGCAGGCCTAAACACTTTGATCCTAAATGATAATAAACGCAAAGACTATTACACTTTTTAATTTACGCACATTGGTTTAGGATTTAATGGGCTTGCATTAACTTTCCTAAACTTTCCAGTGTCAAAAAAACTATAAAAATGTTAAAAAGCTTAATTTTTTGGGTGTTAGATAATGGCCTAAACAAATTCAACAAATTCAGCAAATGACTTAAAGTGCTATAATGCAGACTGTAATCTCCTTCTATGGCATTAAAAATCACAAAACCAACTTCACCTTCCCATGTCAGTTTTTCTCACTAGGCCTAATTTGTCTGTTCCCATAGAAGGAAAACCCATCACTATTCCACTATGTCCTTCAGTTAGGGTTAGGTTTGGGGACTATAAAATAAAGAATAAAGAAACTGAAATTTAGTTAGATTTTATAAGACTTTTTCCTAACTCTTTTGGACAACCTAATGAATGAAATATATTCCTTTGATTTCAGAATGGAGTATGTTGAGTGTAGCTAATGACAAAGATGTCTAAGGAACCAACACCTTCTGTTTCTTCTTTTCCCAGATGTTTCTTCTCTTTGCATTGTTTGTTCATTCTCTAGAAGGTTACTTACTCCCTCTTTATGAAGTTCTTTGTTATTTGTTGCTCAAAATGGTGTACCTATTGAGGAAAAACAGTACAAAAAAGCAAGCTTAATACCATTGCTTCCTGAATTCCAAATCCCGCTTTAGGAAAATAAACAAAAGAACACAGACAATAACAGGTCATACAAGGCTTTTCTAAAACACAGCTATGGAAGGGATTTCATGCTTTTTGAACAATTGTATGCTAATCCTAATTCTTATCACACACTACTTCTGTATAGCCAAGCAGCTAACCTACTTTAGACATGGTTAACCAAGTGGGATCATCTCCTCACCTCAGGAAAGGGTTTATAGAATAAAGACAGTAAAAAACTGCATATAATCAAAATTACTTTCTAGCTGTCTTATGAATTTTTCTACTTGTTTTCCAGTACTTTTGGAGTACCTCTAAAATGGGTGATTTTTTTTTTTTAAGTGAAAAGTTAATTGTACTCATATTTTTAGGCTCTAAGAAAACTGCCTGCAGAGATAAGAAAGTATAAGTAATTTCTATTCATGCACAACGGTCTTGGATTTTTTCTTCTTTTTTTTTTTTTTTTCCAAACTTCTTATGCATCTGGACAATTTTAGAGTCAAAGCACTAGATAATAGAGCAAAAAGATGGGTGATCTAATTTAATATGTCAAATATTACCATGTTCGGTGCTTTTCCTTGAAATGCTAGAAGTCTTTTACTCCATCTTCATAGAAGAAAAGCTCAGCTGTGCTTGAGTTAAGATTTTCCGTGCTTCAGACTATGTTCTGTACTCATAAACCCTGGAGTTAAACTGATGGTGAGAGAGCTAAAGAAATATTTTATACTTTCCTAAACTATACTTTAACGAATATTTAAATGTAAAATCCACTATTCTCAGCATTCTTCCATGACCTGGGTTCAGGCTGAAGTAGTGAGCATACCAAGGCAAAACATACATTTTTTTCCTGTGATATGAAGGCATATTTCAAACTTTCTTACACTGGTAATACAAGAGCTTTTCCTAGATGCCAATATCAGGATTATGAGACAATCTTGATTGTTCTGAGGAATGCTTTGATGGCAGCTACAAAGGTGAGTGGCACCAGCGTGTGTCTGTGGTTGGTACTGGTCAGTGTGGATAAGTGAACCTGGACTTCATGAGCACATGAAGCTTCAAGTTGCTTTCAGTACAGGTCATCTCAGGGTTAATGTAGATGAAGCATTACATGCCTGAAGGATATTACTCAATTTAGGCACTCCGTGTTCAGAACTATGATCGTGAAGCACCCAGTCTGATAACTGCAAATGCTCCATATATTAAAATTACATTGACTCAACCTGATAAACATATGTTTTAAACTGACTTGCCCCACATTTGTGACTAAGTAAAATAGCCAGGATCATTTAAATATTTTTTTTTTTTTAAATCATAGTTTTATGTTGCTTTCAATATTTTTTTTCCTGCAGCCTTGTAGTTATTGCTGATACCCAGGATGTGACAATATTTCAATAATTAATTTTTGGCTTTCCTTAGTATACTAAATATACTTTATACTAGAATCAAATCATTCCTCAAGAAGTGGCCTATGCTGACCAAAAGAAGGCTGTACTCTTCCGTCATCTTGATATATTAGGACCAGGTAGGAAGGAATAGCAAACGCATATATTAGAGAGAGCAGAAAGTGAGTGTGAAGAATTGACCTTGGCTAGTTTCCATGTGCCCACCAGGCCACTTTATCACCCCCCCTCCATCAAAAACAGGCAGAGAAAAATACAGTGAAAAGCTAGAAGGTCAAGATAAGAACAGGGAGATCACTTACCAGTTACCATCACAGGCAAAACAGACTCAAACTAATTTAATTTATTGCCAGTCAAAATCAGATAGAATAATAAGAAATAAGAACAAACCTAAAACCACCTTGCTTCTTCCTGGGCTCAACTTTGCTCCTGACTTCTCTTCCTCTTCCCCCAAGTGGTGGAGGGGGATAAGGAATGGGAGTAGTCATCAGTTCATCTCATGTTGTCTCTGCTGCTCCTTCCTCTTCACTGTTTCCCTGCTCCTGCCCACAGGAGACAGTCCTTCATGAAATTCTCCAATGTGGGTCTTTTCCACAGGCTGCAGCTCATAAACTGCTCCAGTGTGAGTCCTTTCCGTGAGTGCAGTCCTTCAGGAAC
Organism: Athene noctua; assembly: GCF_965140245.1. NCBI lineage: Eukaryota > Metazoa > Chordata > Aves > Strigiformes > Strigidae > Athene > Athene noctua. The sequence continues at coordinate 31,922,401 of NC_134042.1, read as the reverse complement.
AGACTGCTCCCACGTGGGTTCCCCACAGGGCCACAAGTCTTGCCGGAAGCCTGCTCCAGTGTGGACTCCTCTCTGAAGGGTCACAGGTCCTGCCAGGAGTCTGTGCCAGCATGGTGTCTTGTGTCTCACAGGGTCACAGTTTCCTTCAGGGCATAACCACCTGCTCCACTGTGGGGTCCTTTGTGGGCTGTAGGTGGATATCGGCTCCACCACGGACCTGCATGGATTTCAGAGGGACAACCTGTGTCATCATGGTCATCATCATGGGCTACAAAGGAACCTCTTCTCTGGCACCTGGAGTACATCATCCTCCTCCTTCTTCACTGACATTGGTGTCTGCAGAGTTGTTTCTCACTCCTCTCCCCAATAAGTTGTGCTTTTTACCACTTCTTAAACATGTGGTCACCGAGGTGCTACCATTGTTGCTGATTGGCTCCACTTTGGCCAGTGACAGGTCGTTCTTGAAGCTAGATGGAACTGGCTTTATTGGACATGGGTCAGCTTCTGGCATTTTGTTACAGAAGCCACCCCTGCAGACCTCTGCTACCAAAACTTTGGCACATAAACCCAAGTCAGTGAACAAGAATTAAAATGGATAAAAAAGGCCCTAAATGTCAGGTCAATATGGAGCCAAGGGAGTGTCAGTTAAATTATTTCATATCTTAAGGCACAAACATTTAAAAATTAGATTACTTTCTTTGTTATTTAAATGATGCATGATGATTCAGCAAGTGAAATGTGTGGGTTTGGGTTATGTTTCAGAAAATAATTAGACTAAATAGAATTGAACAACAGCTTAATATTAGTTTTTTCCTTTTCTTTTTTTTTTATTTTTTTTTTAAAAAAAAAAAAAAAAGAAGCAGTATTATTACTATAATGAGTCATAGATTTACTGACTGGATAAAGAACACAACTGACCAGGATGTTAGAAACCAGCCAAGAAAAGGGAGGAATCACTAGGATGAATTTTAGCTGTACTTCTGCAAATAACTAGAACTCCTTATCTAGTAATTCAAGTAGAAGATCACAGAAGCAGTCAAGCATTAAAGATACCTCTTATAAGATTCCTAAGAGAAAGTTTCTGAACCTGTGTAGGAGGCTTACATCATGGAAAAGATGTTTTCCACAGGTATATCATCTGATAGCTGAGCTCATCAGAGTTGCAGATTGTAAATAAACTGAAGTAAAACTTTTTTAATTTTTTTCAGAAAATGCAATCAGTGACCCTGAAACATGTTGTGAACTTAAGTAAGCTTCATCATATTATGTATTTAGGAGAATCTAAAAAAATTAAATTATTAAATTTTAACTCTTTCTAATGAAATATTTTGCTTTCTAGACTTAAAAAGACATTAAAAAAATCCCTACAGCTTTAGCTTGCAAAGTCATAACAGTTATTTGGACTGTTGTAAACAGTCTAAAATGAAGTACTGTTTTGGTTTCACTCCTGAACAAAACCTTTTTTCCACTTTTAGAACTGCCCCCAGAGCAAAGGCAGTTATTGGAACTATTCCAACTATATTTGTAGGAATTGAAAACTGTCCTGTGAACTTTAGTTGTGATCAAAGCATGATCAGATGAATTATTAGGGGAGGGTGCTAGAATCCATTGTGTGCCATGTAAATACAGCTAGCTGCTATTTCAGGTTCATTTATGAGGGCAGTCCTTTATTATCTAATGCTTGGTTTGCACTTGCATATTTTATGTACTTAAAGAAGACAAGCCAGGAGAGGAGGAATCTTTAAGTCTTCAGACTATAGAAGCTGCAAAACACAAATTAGCCATTAGCTCTGAGCTGAAGCTATGCCTTTGTTAACAGAAAAACAGTGTCACAAGTCACCGAGGTGAAGGTTTATTAATTCTTCCCCACCTTCACTGGGTTTATATGGGAAAGATAATTGTCTCTGAAGTTAGAGCATTTTAAGATAAGAGCAACTGATATTTTATATGTTGATACCTGTATGACTTTTGATACATGCTGTATATTATTGTTTGAACAGCGGCTAAGGACCAGTCAAGTATTAACCTGCTGCTAGTTACAGAGGCTCCAGATTGATTGTTGGCAAGATTCTGCTGTGTTGGGGGAAAAAAAAAAATAAATAGTGGAACTCCACCATTCTTTTTCAGTTCTGAAGAGCCATAGGGACACAAAACAAACCTTACAGCTATGCTAAAAAACCATGAAAGTTGCCTGTAATACAGACTTCAGGTATATTTTGCTGGGGGTTATGAACAATTGTAATCACTAATTAACTTAGCTCTGTAGATAAAACGCTGTTTTGTCAACACAGGGAGTTTCACTGAGGAGTGGGGAAAACTTAGGGTGGGTCACAACATGCAGCTCTCAAAAGTTTTTGCTGGTGTGGGATGAATTTCTACTTGTCTATACTGGCAAAATGCTTGTAATATAGACATCTGATAAATTACTCATGAAAGAAAATGATAAGAGAGAATGTTTGTGTGTACACACTAAAGTGCAGAGCTGTGAATGTTTCATTAAAAGTTAGTATTTATATTTTTTGGATGAGTAACGAAGTGGAAGAGTTTATGGGGAGGAGAGGAAAGAATTATTTACTTAGCTTTTACTTAAAAGTAATTCTTGGTATTATAATATTATTTACTTTCTTTATATATTTTTTTTTTTTTTTTCATGGACAGTGAAATACTTTCCTGACTGAAATGACAATATACCTTCTCTTTGTAAAGTGACTGGGAATTGTGAGAATTATGTAAGCTTTACAGTTGTTAACATTTAAGTTTTATGTTGTGTAATAGTCTCAAAGAAAGAAAATAATTAAGCTGAGTTTCAAGAGAAAGGGTAGGGTTAGACTAGAATTATCTGTAATTTTGTTTTTACATCATTTTTTCTCTATATATTTACAGAATTTCAAAATAAATGTGATAGGCGAGGAACCAGAAGGGGAGGGTGTAGATAATATTTCCACACTAGTTGTTAGGTTGTGAGAAGGTAGGCATAATTTATGAATTGAGAGAGTGAGAGAAGATGCAATTTACATCACTTTATTCTCCTTTAAACGTATTTACACATCAGAGGACTAATTTGTCAAATAAAATCTGTTCTGCACCCTTCTAACCCAACACTATCATTCATAATTTTGTTTTTCTTGTTTTGTGTCTGATTTAAATCTTTGTAGGCTTTTACAGTATAAACTCACTTGCTTGCATCTTATATTATTCAAGTTCTTAATATTCCCTAGATATATAGAAGAAATGTGAGAACATGTTACTTACTGGAAAGACCAATGATGGTCTTATTTATATGCTATATCACCGCCTGGGAAGAAAAAGTTTAGTTAAAGTAATAAATACCCTATGGTATGACATGCCAGTAATCCCAAATTATACGCAGCAAGGGGTATGGGTGAACCTGTAATAGAACACTGGTGGGGGACAATAGCTAGATGTCAATATCAGTTATATAGTATTGCAGTATATTAAAGGAAGAGGCATTATCCTTTCCACCTATGTGAATATTTCACTCTTCTAACTACTGTGATAGAGATATTTATGTAGTTGTACTTTCTATCTTTCTGTGTCTGGAAATACATTAGTGATGAGTGATCTGTTTAAAAAAGATCAAATAAATGTTTTTCTAAATTCTTTATCTCTGTTGATCATAAATACTTTTGGATTTGGTTTCATTTGAGATGTGCTGTTCTCATCGGCTTATAAGAAATCCATATTAGGGGAACCAGTTTCTTCTGTGGTGTGCAATTGAAGTTTTATGAATTCAGTTATTAGAGATGGACAAATTGATTTGGGGGAAGTGGAAGAAGCAGTTGTTGGATTGATGCGCTGCAGATAATTGAATTTTTCTCATTTTATTTAAATACTTAATTATATACATGGAATGACAAGGTTTCATTTCACATCCTGTTTTTTAGCTTCTGCTAGGACATGAGGTTTAATCAGTACCTTCTATGAAGCCATGGATAGGTGTTCATTAAAATTAACAGTTAAGAATTGGACTCTGATCCAAGGTCTTAAAAAATAAATTTCAGTTTCTACATTGAGTTCAATGGACCTTGGATTATGCTTCAAGGTACTGAAGGTTTGGCAAATGTCATATACACTTTTTCAGAAAATCTTAATGAAACTGTAATTCATTTCCCTGTTTTCCAAGTTCTACTTCTGTCTCAGAAATGTGTGCTGATATATCCTCAACTGTACAGCCTCTAGTCATGGTTGCAGGGACAAACACAAGGGGTTGCCCTACACTGCCTTCACAGTGTTTTGGAGTAGTGACAGCTCAAATTTTATTATTATAGAATTCCTGGAATTTGTTATTATTGACTGTCTGTACCATTGTATTATGGACTGTATCAAGCATCACAGAAGCTGAGAAAGACACTTTGTCACTTTATTCACTTTATTTTAAATATAATAAACACCTCTCTTGTCAATTTGTTTATAGGACTTAACCCACCTTAAAATAGGAAGATGTTAATCTAATGCTGTTAAAATAAAATTAGAAATTACTAATGTATAGTCATTAATCAGCTTCAGACTTTTGACATATATTCAAACCTACTCCTACTTTATATCAACCATATGTACTTGAAATAACTGTTTGTTTTTCTCCCTCTATGATAATGTCTGAAAAATGGTACTGTATTCATTGATTGCACTGAATCTGTGTAAAATATACACTGCAATAAAGAATGAACAAGTGTTTTTATCCTTTTAGAGTAGTGAAGGTGATCACTATTTGTCATTTCTCTTTTCAGTATGTACTATTTCATCAGAGTCCAGGGGAAGAGATTGTGGGAAACTCCAGCCTCAGCTGTGTTTGGTCCTGATGCAGGTCCTGCACCACCCACTGTCCACTGGATGATCTCCTACCTCCCCAGAGCCCCTTCTCTGACTTGGAGGAAGAGGCTGCCCTGGGAAACCTCCAGCTCCCCATCACCAGCTCTGCTCCCACCACATCCCTGCAATGAGGTGATGCTTTTCTGGCAGTACATCCCTGCTGCTCTTCTATAATAACTTTACCAGAAGTCAAATAGAATGGAAATTTCTGAGCAAAGTAGTGCTACTTATTTTAACAGAGTTCTATAGATATTTTATTAAATCTGGGTTCTCTGTTATGTTGTGAATCCTGAGAAGGAAGTTGCTGCAGAAGTGAGTTTATTAGGAGCCAGATCTATGTCCCTCTAAACTGAACACATACAGAGCCAAAAATTTTTTTCCACTGCTCTTATTTCTGAATAATAAATAAATACAGGCAGGTTTTTCTTTCATTTGGATTTATTTTTCTGTATTTGGAGTGGTTTTGATTCCTGGTGATCAGTTTTGAGACTGACTTACTCTGCATCATTTTCTATTCAGATTTTACTTAGCTCTGCTAGGCTATCAGATCAGGGAACAGAAAAATTAGAAAGTGCCAGCCTAGGGACTGTTGGAGGCAGAAGAGTTTTTGTGTACTTAAACTCTGCCTAAATCTGAGGAAGTGACTTATGAGATCTGCACCAAAGCATTTGTTAGCAAGGTCTTTAGACACTTGGAGGACTTATCCTACCTAACTTCAGGCATTAAAGAACAAGTATGAATTTTAGTTTCTTAATATCCCCTTGAAGTAGAAATTTGCTCCCCCAAAGTCAGCCAGCTTGCTGAAGATCTGAATTGCCTTTTAGAAGTGAGTGCCTACTCCTTCTTGTCCGCAGAGCAAGCCTAGGATGGCGAGGCTCCTGGTCAAGCTCCTGAGGTTGTATAGGGATGAATTTGGGTTTACACATGCTACTACTTTATAAAAGAATGCAGTAATCCTGTCCAAGCTGGATGTCACTGTGCTAAGGCAGTCTCAGAGCAGGTCTCAGGTTTATCCTTATCCAGGATTCTCTTGACAGGTTTGGCTGGTTTTGTCACATACGTATTACACACAGCACAGCACCTAGGTCCAGGCTTGAGTCCAGAGGTGTTTAATTTGGGCTATCATTAGGAACCCAAAGCAAGGAAAAAGAGCAGATTTCAAATAGTCTCTTGTCCTCAGCATTTCCTATCCCACTCAATAAGGTGGCTATTGTTAATTTCACTTTAATGCTTCAGAATACCATTTTTATTTTGGTAAATACATAAGCATATGATGTATTGTTTGTAGATACCTAAGTGGACTTTGTAAATTCAAACAGTTTGAGAGTTGAAGGTTAGGAATATCCACATTAAACTCTCCCTCAGTCTGGCATGAAGTCACCTTGCAACAGCAGAGAAAGGTTGTAAAAGATCATGGGTCTGACCTAGGGTATCTTTTATATACCCATTAGAGCATATTTCCTCTCCTGTTCCACAATAGATATTTAGCAAAGGACCTGTGCTTCAGGGGCGTCTGGACTGCACTTTTTGTTTAGACAGTGGAAATGGAAATAGCTGCTACAATCGTGCCCAGTTTATTTCTGATGATGCCTTGAATAACTAAATGGTTTATTTGCAGTCTGTATGAATGTCCACAATAATAAAAAACCCAACAAACCAACCAAGCAAAAAAACAACACCAGAAAATTGGTTTTGAATATTATCTTTCATTTAGAGCAAGTAGCAGATCCTTTTCTAAAGACAAAATCTTATCTTTTTTGTTATTCACTCACAGTTTGTTCCACTTATTTAAGTAAGAAGAAATTATTAGAAGACATACAGAGAATTCATTCAGTTCAGCAGGCTTATTCATGCCTTACTGAACTATGAACTTACTGAGCTATACTGAAACATACAGTAATATAAATGCTCTCATTGTAAATTGGACATAAATATTGTCTATAAATACTAGCTTCTGAATAATATACTTTCTTACAAAGGTTCAAAGACATACTGTATTTTAAACTGTAGCAATACCAATATCACTTGAATTACAAACATCTGTTTAGAACATTTCTTTAATCAGCACTGCTTCCTTTACAAGCAAAAATCTGAAGGAAATGTCAAGCTATAGCCATTACATCAGTTAAAGAGCTTTCACACCTCTGTAAGGTACAAGTTTATACAAGCTTTCACAAACCAATAAACTTTACATGAAAGCCTGTCGCCATTCGGTTCATAGAAGCCTTTCCAAAATTTGCTCACTGTCAGGTAAAAAGAAAATAAATGTCCTTGGTTAAGAATGAATCTATTAATTTTGTGTGTAAATAAAGTATTTTTTCAATCTCTTCTTGGCTAGATTCCATCTCACCAAGAAAGTAATATCATGGGTAATGCTATCAGAAAGCTGATGATAGAAGTTTTGGTATCAGCAGAGAAAAGTTCTTTTCTAAACATCTCTGGAGAAAAATCTTATGGAAGCTTACGGAATTTAAACCTTCACAGTGAACATGTGAGGTTAGCCACTGTCTTACTTCAGTTTATCTGGCACAATTACAGGATAACTTTGGAGGACCCTGCAACAGCACTTCTGTAGGATAGAGATATGTATGAGTCATGACACAAGCTTATTTGCAATAGGAATCAAAAGAATAAAAGGGATCTTATTTGAGTTAAGTAACATTATTTCTGATATAGTAGTGTGCCTTTCTGAGAAATGACAGGTGGATTGAGGGGGTTGATGATGTATATTAAACAGTGTTTAAAGGGACTTGTGCGTATCTACTATATTTACATTAATAATGTCTTCTTTGGTGTCATTCTCAGGAACTACTAACTTAATATATAAATCCATGTATTATGGATGCTTTTTGCTTCTTCATATGACTTGAATATGTTATATATATATATATATATTTATTCCTTTGGGTAACAGAATTCAATAGAGTTATTGTCATTTTATCTCTAAATTACTTCAGAGGAAAGATCTCAGGAAAGAAGTGTTTTACCCTTAGTGTGTTTGGGAGATTTGGCTAGGTCAACTAAAGTTTAAACGAGGAGTTAAATTACTTCTAACTAAATCTCTGAGACATTTGCAATTAATTTCTTACTACTTCTTTTTCTTTCCTAATGTGATGCTGTTTTCTGTGATTTTTAGCTTATTTTTATTATTATGAAGATAACAAGGACCACTATCTACCTTGTTGGGGATAGATGCCATCTTTTTATATTGTAAAAGAACTTTCTAAATTTATGTTGTGATTTCATATACAGTAAGGTCAAGTTTATCCAAACTGTGCACTTAACTGAATTGCCTTTTCAGAGCAGAAAGGATTGACCGGAACCTTCTATTCACCTGGAATGGCCTGAGACTCAATTCACCATAGAATTTGTGCAATCCCAACAGGCCTGTGTCAGTCCTTGTAAACAAAGCTAATTCCTTTTTTGTGCCTGTGTAGTTCAGTTATTGTAGAGGTTGAAATTCAAAAGTGAAAACATGATAAAATTTAGCTTTGTCTTTACTAGAGTGTTGGTATAACATTCTTTGTGAACCAAAAAGAAGCTTACTTAGGTTAAATAAGAGTGTTTACTGTTACATGCCAATAGATAAGTATCTGGGAAAGACAATGGTAAGGGTCAATGAGCAATTACTGTTCATTCAGAGTATACGATGTGCTTTAGATTTAGACAAGTGCCACCCTGTTACTTCACAACTATCAGATCAAAATAGGTGCCATGGTCATTCTAAGACACAGAATATAGATGGCAAGTATTCCCCATATAGTCTTTCATTACTTCCTTTGAAGATACCCTGTAGAGCATATATGATATAAGGTTATCTGTAATTACTGCTTACTTTTATTGTGGGTTTTCAGTCTTCAAGTTGTTTTGTTAGATCTCAGATTTAAAAAATGGCAATACATGCTATTCTAAAATTCTTATAACTAAGAAGAAGTTTTTTGATTCCTGCAATGTTTTGGGTTTGGGGTTTTTTGTTTGTTTTTTTTTTCCTTGTTCGTAACTTCTAAAAGTTTTCTCTGGTATTCAGCTGAACATTTGCTTTATTAATTTATGAATTATGGGGGTTCTGTTAACACGTTTTAAACAAAATTAATGGCCTTATGTGGTTTTTCTAACATCTTCAGTGGTTGAGAAGAACACTGACTTCTTAGCAGTAAAATAAATCCTGTAGTTCATACAACACATTTTGTGTACAGAGTGTATATGAAAAAGTTTGGAGAGAGGGCCAAATTCAAGAAATAGACACCAAGTTTCTTCACAGTCTTTATTTATAATTTAGCTCTCTGTAAGTATTGCAGACAGAAAATGAGATGTCAGTTGAGCACTCTTCTTCCTTGCTGCCATTTGTCTTCATTTTTATGTTATCTTTGGTATATATATTATTGTGAGAGACTATGCAGGAAGATATATACATTGACAGCATTTTTAAGGGACCTGATGAAAATACATAGGTATTTTGTTTATAATTGTAAATATTTGAATCAGTAATACAATGAGAACATATTTTTGAATTTCATCCATGCACATTAGTCAAACGATAGTTCATACCTACATCTTTATTTAAAAGCAACATTAAAACCCACTATAAGGACTTTTTAAAAAAATATTTAGTGATCTGACTGCACCAAGATTAAAATTCTCATCTCTATATTCAGTGTGTTAGCAGGCCGCCCTCCTTTGAGCCAGAAGTTCACACTGTGGTAGCTGAATTGATATGGCTCCTGTCATATTTGATGTATTGTAACTTCTTTACATAGACCCAGCCTTAGAGTTTTATTAAAAGAACAGATGAAAACAGTGAGAACTATATTTCAGTTCGTTCTGTGCCTATAGAGAACGTGGAAGGCGCAAGGAAAGAGTTACTCTAGGCCCACAGACCTATCTCCCTCATGCAGACTTCTATCACTGGCTCTGTGTGAGCTGTTCCAAAACCTTTTTAAATAAATCTAAAAAATAAAAATTAAAAAAATCTGCTGTTTTTACCAGTCATAATGTTCCTTCTGGCAGTTTTAGGATAATCAATTTTGGCAATGTGCCTGCAGGAATCTCTTAGCTGCAAATCATAATATCTTCTAGGAGTAGAAATTAAAGTTTCTACAGAGGCAAAAAGGATAATCCTGTAATATATTTTCTGAAAGACACACCTTCAGAAAACCTCTATCCAGCTTGCTGAAGAAACATTAACCTTCACATACACACAGGTTATTAAACTAAAATGTGTGTTATTTACATGTTGATAATACTGATAGTGGAAATTAGTTTTAACCAGGGCAGCTATTAAGTTAACTGCACAAGCAGAATTAATTTTGTTCTTCTATAAATTCAAAGCTATTTGTTTAAGGACTACTTGTTTAATTTTATGCTTGCCTATTATCAGTTTAGTTTTCAAATGCCATCTTTATTCAGAGCTAGAAAAAACAAACATACTATCATAATTGATCATTCTCTACATTGACCCAGAACACAAAGATTTTCTGACTGCAGGCATGAACTAGAGGAGGTCACTGCTCACAACAGTTGCAGGGGGAGATGGAAACAAACAAACAGGAAACCCAACATAGCCCTTGACCTTCTTTTTCCTACAGGTCTTTCCCCCTTCTTTTCGGTGTACAGGTTTGGTATTCAAATTGTAATATTTGCTTCAAAGCATCCTTTTCCAGATTTTGGAAATTTTTTTTTAGTAAGATCTGGAGTCCTCTTCAGAATACTTGTTGAATCAAGTTTAGACCAACTTTCATATACTTTTTCACTTGTGAATGATTTCTTTTATCCAAACACAGCTCTGTATTTTCAACCATTACTTAATTGGAATGTTTCACAGGTGGTATTCATCTCCTACCAAAAGAGAGATCTCATCAGTTGGAACGTTTTTTTTCAGTACAATAAAAGCTATTTTATTAATCAGAAAGTGTTTGTTTTCTGCATTTGTGCCTATCAACCAAACTGTTTATTTTTCTCTCCAGCTAACCTTATTTTCATATCAGAGGAAATATCCTATTTCAAGTACTGACAGTGAAATATTTTTCCTACAAGCAGAATGATTGCTCCTTTAATACTAGAAGAATCTTCCTTAAAAGAGCAACACTAAGATATTACAAGTAAGCTCTAAGGTTTCTATTATATTTTTTCTTACTTTTTTCTGTCCTTTTTCCTACCCAATCTCATAAAGATTCTTCATGTGACATTTGTACTGTAACTTCATAACTGAAGAACAATATAAAAACATTTTCAAACCTGTCCAAAGATTTTTCTTAATAGATTTGTATAGAATAGGTCCTTGTACAGAATACCTGGTGATTATTTGTGGTTTGATGAAGGTATTGTCATAATTCATTACAAATAAGAAATTCACATATCTCAAACATCTGCTGATATATTGCTTATTCTTTACTATAACACCACAGTAGTAATATGTGATATTATGTAGTCCCTTACTGTAAGTCTATGTATTTGCTCAGTTAGAAAAAGAATTCCAGTGGAGTGTTCTTTATGATCTTGCTGTTACTCACCATTCATCACATAGAGAGAGCATGAAAAACAACTTTGGAAAAAATGTAAGTTCTTAATTCAATTATTCTAAATAAGATATTTCCTGGTTTATTGAAGCTCAAGTTCACAAAATGGACACTACTTCTCTATGGGTGAGATCTCACTAAAAAGAAGAGATAAAATTGGCTGCAGAGCCAGAATAACAAGTTATCTTTTTTTTGTAGTCTTTGTTATAATAAGTGCATGTAAAGCTTTCACTATTTAAATGGTGCTGTAGCTATTTCTTCATCAGCAATTAGTGAATATAAGATATCCATTACAGTAATTTTTTTCTTTTTCTGGTACTCATCCTTGAGTGCTGTCAATTGGATTCTTGTTGTCCAGAGCTATAATCAACACTGATCAGTTACTGGTGTGACTTTGCTCTTCATAGTATGCTAAAGCACATAGCTAATGTTCCAGGATAATTACCAGGTTCTGGAAAGCTGTTATGCCACTATACACAATAATTAATGAAAGCCACATAAATAGACCTGTCTGTTTTTATTGAACTCTAAATGTCTCTACAGTACAGTTGCTGAAATATAGGCCATACGTTGTGGAGACTGACATGATTATAAATAAAATTATTCATATTTACTTATCTTTCACCTTTTGGAGTCTCCTATCATCTTTTCTATTTGAAATGATACTCCAAAAGATATTCCTAGGGTAAGATATAAAAAAATTATGAAAGACAGTGCATTTAGTTGCAGGCAAATCTCATTATAATGAAAACTTCTCTGGACAAAATCATTGGTTTTAATCAAGATTCTCTCAGGCTTGAATACGATTCTGCTTGTCCCAGAAAGTAAATGCCTTTAAGTTTGTTTTATTTCAGACCAGTCTTTTCTAAGGCCACACTGAGGCCAGTTTATGTCTCAATCTATTCATTGGAAGGGCACCAGATATTTCAGAACATCAGATGTGTAACAAGGCTGTCTAAAACGTAGGTGTTCTGTGATGAACATTTCAATAGTTTCCACTGAGGCTTCCCGGCATTGGAAAGAATTCAAAATTTGTGTTAGATTAAACACAAAAATGATGCCTCAATTCAACCTTACCTGTATTTTGTGAGAACCGTTCTTTGCAATAATGTGCAAGTATATTAATTTTATTTAATTTTCTTCTTTTTTGAAACCTATGATAATGAAATGGCATTAAAGTCAGAACACATATATCTTGACCAGTGACTAAATAAATTAATTAAACAGTCCCATTAGAGGCAAAAGTCACTTGTGCTCTCTTGAAGCTGCAAGTATTTATGTATGTATGTTTTATCCATTTCTGAATACTTTTTTAAAAACCCTAAGTCCAATTAAAAGAAAAAATAGCAAAATTGTCTTTCTGCAGGTAGTTTGTGTTAGCAGTCTAATAAATAAGAGTCAAACAATGAATCAGAGAATGTTGTCACCATGAAGGAATAATATGGGAATTTACCATCTTATAAAATAGTACTAGCCAGTCCTTATGACTCTGGGGCACAGAAAGCGGTTGACTCTGATCACTCAAAAATGTATGTTTTCTGTGAGAAAACTAGCCCCTGTTTGTCTTTGTGGTCTTCAGTGTAGATGATTTTTTTTTTTTTCTGACCTGAATAGTGATGTTTTATGTTTATTCTGTGCTGATGCAAAAGAGTCTTTGCACTTCAAAGCATAGAGAAATTAGTAATTTATTTGCTTATGTTATGAAGTATATTGAATTTGAAATTATTAAACTTTCAAAGTATATAAACAAGAGTAGAGGGGGGCAAAAGCAAGAGGACAGATTAAAACAAAGCAAAAAAATAAGCTCTTTGTATGATGGCTTGAACAAGTGCTTTCTTGGCTAAGAGACATTTTAACAAAAATTAAATTTGAGAAGGGTAGGTAGCATTGTAACCTCTACTTCAGCAAAATAGTGTTTCTGAAAGGAATGTATCTACCTGATTTTCTGATGAATCTTAATGGCTTGAGTAGAAGGTAAATACAATAGCATCTAGATGAGGGGGCCATGTGATTTTACTTCTAACTGGGAAAGAGGTCCAAAATCTCTTTCAAATCCTAGAATAGTTTGAGAATTTAGTGAGAGCCTTGGATATATATACACACACACACATATGCATGTACGTATACATTTATACATATAAACACAGAACCAGTTTTTTCAGGTTTTGGATCTAAAGTTTCAGTGCAATAAATATGCACAGAAAATGTGCTATCATTGACATTTTCTGCAGAGTCAAATATTCAGAGCCTGATACATGGCATCAACATTATGATGATGTGTAATATGAAGAACCCCTGAAAGTCAGGACTGACTTGGTAGTTTCCTACTAGGGACAATGTTATTATAATACAAAGAGATTTGTTATAAATGCCGGTAATATCAGCAAAAATTAAGTAGCTAAATAACATAACTAGTATAGTGATAGTATGGTAAAATTTAGAAGAAATTAGCTTTTATATGGAACTGCTGTGATGGAAAATTTCTCTGGGGACTGGAAGCTTGAGGACAAGTCATGCATAAACTACAGCAGCTTATGGGTAACAAAAGGAATTTCTGGGACTTAGAACATAGTGCAATAGTAATGGCAAATTGCAACATTTCCTCACCTGAGTCAGCTGCACTACATAATGTATGAGAGAGGAGCTCTCCCTATTTCCTCCTCACATATATCTTGTCTGTTTTCTTAGGGAGAGAAATATACAGTGACAAGGAGGAGAATAATTACATCTTTCAGGGGCTTGCAATCTAATTTAGTATGCAGGAATATTTGCTGATAGATAATAGCAATGAATCTTTCTTCTCACATCAGTTAGTTAACTAAACACCTTTCTTACCATAGTTCATTGTATCTGTTGCATTATTGTATTTACTTAGCCAGTGGGTAAATCTTCACACCTCATTTTAAATTGGTGAGTGAGATGCTGCCTAAGGATTAAATCACCACTTGGCTAGGTAGAGAATTTAGGGGCTACGCCTTTTATAATAGGCACCTTGGTTGAAGTGTCTGCGGATCAGAGAGGCACAGGAAGTAGTTATGGCGATATAACCAGCTGTGAAAGACATTACAGGAACGTTTTGCTGGCATGATTTATTGATTATTTTTTCCCTTAAGCTTATGATACTATAAACTATATATAAAGCACATAGATTACTAAATATAATATACAGTAATAGAGCTTCAGGATTCCCCCTCTGAGTGACCTCTCATTCTGACCATCACTACCTGCAGAACAAAAGGTGTAAGAAGGTCATACTTTGATATAATATCTTCCATCCACAAAGGTAATAACCTTGGAGGGATTAATGCGTGAGGAAGCCACTCCACTCGGGGACTACAAGGGCTCATCTAGAGCCATTCACAGCTGAGTAGTACATGGGTGCAGTTCCGGCTTTCTGGTCATTATCTAAGATCAAATGACAAACAGTAAGAAACAAGGCCAGAAAGATATGCTGAGGTTGTATAAGCCACAACCTTGGGTTGAATTACCCAAGTGGCAACTCTAACCTTTTCCAGATCTAGTTTTACTCTCCTTTTGATTCAAAACCCTTTTTTATTTGGTAAGAAAAGGAGGAAGGAACAGTTACACCCTAGCTTAGGTGGGTTCATAACGCATCATAGTTCCCAGAAATGGTTATTTATACTATGTTACAGTGAAACAGGCGATACTTGAAGGTGGGAAAATATATATGTACATGTATTTAAGTGTATTAAGTGATGGTAAAACACTTATATTTCTGAACTTTGATCATTTTAGGAAAATTTTAGAAATGATGTCACTTTCCCCAGGAAAAACAAAGTTCCGGCAGGCCACGAGTGGAACTTGTGTGGGTTACTGTTGTTTCCATCAAGAAACTGATAGACATTGAAATATTTTTAAGCCAGTATTTCAACCTTCCATATTTCATTGTATGTTAAATGGAATTTGTTTTTTCTTTAAACCTTGTCTCAGGTGAGATGATAACACATTAGGTTAGATATAGACAGGAGCCAAAATAAAGGCAGAAATTGCAGAAAAGTCAGGAAGTGGGTTTATATGGGAATGGATGACATCATTGTTGCTAATCAGTGAAGGTATTTTTGCCAGTTACTGAAAATATTAGTATCTCCTGAATAAGCTGGTTCCTATGTGGTATGAATCCACAGCTACCCTTCATAGAGTGTCAATGACTGAAAAGGTGCCAGGCTAATGCAAAATGCCAAGTGCCATCTCTCAAAACAAATTCAAATATAGGATCCCTTCTTACAGTAACCTAGAAAAGCAGTCACTAAAGACTGTATTTAGATTAAGGGACTTTTATTATAATTTTTTATTAAGAAATCCCATGGGAGCTGTTTATTTACTTCCCCTCCAAGCCACCCAGCTGTTCCTTCCATTTGTGGTCTTAGGGCTAATTACATAATGTCCCTAATTTATACTCACTGGTAAATCAGATCAGAGCATTACCTGGAGGGCAAGCTCTAATTAGAGGAATTTCAGAACAAATTGTCTAAAGAGCTTGTTTAGTGTGATTAAATGCAAGTGATGGGCCTCTCTGTCTCTCCACCCACCCTTTTTAAAAACATGAATATTTACCTTACAGATTAAAAAAAAGAATCCCAGCAATGACAGTTTTAATTAAAGGGATATAAAAAAAATGGCAGTGCTACCCAAGAGAGCAAGCTGAATTCCCTGTTTGTGGATATATGCAGATGAATGCTGTATTCTCTTACTACTGTTTTAATATCTTAGAAATAACAAAGGGGACAGTAAGTGACTTACATCACGGATGAATGGTAAAGCAATACATGTGAATCCCTGAGTCACATTGTGTCTGCTACAGAGAAAAAACAAAGAAAAGTATGCAGTCATTTGTCCTATATAGCCTTGGAAAAGATATATTTTCATCTTTATAATTGCACATATTGGTTGAGATGTTATTAAAGTCCTTGCTGAGCAGTACAAAAGACTAAGTAGAAATGACCCTCTGTACTTTGGCTGGGGAAGAAGGAAAAGCTCCTCAGTTTATATTACCAAGAGTTAAATAACCTGGGAGGATCCCCATCTCATGCAAAATGTCTTGAATACCTCTCTGGAGTTCATAAGGAGAATGGTGGGCAGCAAAGAGAAGTGTGAAGTTGAACAAAAGAAGAGATGTGACTCCTGTTTTGTTGGTGTTGCAGATTTTGGTTGAAGACTTTGGAATCAGATTCATCCACTGAGATGCATCAACAGAAGAAATTAATGGAGATTTAGGAAATGAATAGACATTTTAATACTCTGTCTTGTATTGTGCTTATGGAAATATAAATTATCTGATTTACAAGAGAATAAAGAGGGTTATATATTACCAGGCTCTGCCCAATTCCTAATGCCTTTGAATCTATCTATCATGTGAATTTGAGGTTGTCTGACATTCTATAATTAATTTTTTTGTCCTGAGTTGACCTTGAAAGCGATGACTTCATTATCACACAGCAGCTAATGTAATGTAATGTCAGCCTTCTTCCTGAAGCGACATCCCACTTGAGTGAAAGGACATCATGTAAACTTTTTTCCCTGAAGAAGAGACCCTGAACTCTTTTTACCACCTTCTTGTACAGAAATAACAGGAATTTGGAACCAGTATTACAAAAGTGATTTTAATATGTACTTACTTCTTGGGCATATTAAGGTAATGTAGTTATTATCAGCTGAAAAAATAGCTCCCTTTGCCTGACTCTTGATTAGAGACAAGAAACAGATCATGTGAGCAGCATATGAAGCCTGCTGAATGGGTTTTGAGACACTTCGATTTGCTCTCGGACTGATCTTTACAGCATTTCAGAACAAGCACCTTTCTAGTCTCCCTAGATAAACAGCTCTGTTGAGAAAACATTAACCGGCTGAAAGTGTTATATAGATTCCTAAGGGAAAATCCCCCATTACAGAGCAGCAAATGCTGCTAGAAATAGGTGACTGCCAAGATTTCTGTAATAAAAGCAGTAGTTCATAACACAGGCAAAGACAAATAAAGGAAAACAAAATCTTCATGGGCTACAAGTTAGTATATGGTGCCAAACCCCCAGAGGCTTAAAAAAATTATCAGGAGAAAAATACCTTAAACTTTTGGTGGTGTTATTTTTTTTAGAAGAAAAACAAGGTTTGTGCTTTTCCTTTAATAAGATCAGTTAATTTCTCCAGATCTTTGGCTATAGCATAGGTAGACATAGCCCGACTAATATTGTTTTAACTGGTGGTTCCTAAGAACTCTTATGCATGTATATATGTGCTAAGAAATGCCCCAAAAACTTTTGTTTTGAACTTTGAAAGAGATGAAATTTAATAAGGTACATTCTGCTATTATCGTTAATAATAAGTATCCTTGAAACTCTGTATCCATATCCCAGCTCTGTTTAGCTTTATTTGACTACAAATACACAGCTTCTTTCAGTTTTGGGATGTATACACCCATCTCCTGCATGGAGGAACCATATATAGAAGTTGTTTTAAGTGCGTAGTGTACAGCAAGAAAGAGTTACTTATTATGACTTTTTTCTTTTTGTCCTTCCTTCGCAGCGTGCTCGCTTTATGACTGGCTAGCTCTACAGTTGCTAAACGTGGTTTGTGCTAGTGTCTGAGAGACTATGATCTACCTTAACACAGGGTATTATAATTATATAATAGGGGGAACTTGGAGAAAGTGGAAGATAAGCATAAGAAATCTCTCCTCCTCAAATTTTATTCTTTTGTTTAATTGTTCCTGGAGTTCAGTGAAAGAGTAGATGAAACTCAGCTTGCTCTCAGAGTCATGTTGCTACTAGTGAGCAATTTCTAACATGTCTGAAGTATCTGCTTAGAAAAATAATTTGTAATTTGGAGTGCAATGAAAATAAAATCATTTTAATTGTTGAAAAACTCATTCAGCTTGCTTCAGTTATGCAGCTACTGGAAGAAATATGAAGGAAGGTGGTGACAAAATGTCACATTGCAGGATACTGCTGTGGGAGAGGGAACAGAGGAGGCAAGAGCCCCTGGGAAAAGATTATTTTCCTTACATTCATCTTTCAGAAGCAGTACTGGTGCTTCCAGCAGTTCTGTGCCAGAGGGAGGTGGGACAGTGCTGGAGCTGGTCCCAAGAGGCAATGCTACCTGAGTGACACAGAGGCACAGTCTGATCCCTTGCAGCATGACCCATGGCTGAACGGTGGAGGAAACTCAGACATTTCCTATAGAGATGCACCTACTTTTGTACGTAGAGCGTAAAAGTTCCTATCAGCAGTACACCACTAGATACATCTTCTGCAAGTGTCTTGGAGGCTGCCATCAGGATTAGGCCTGTGAGGCACAGGGAGAGGTCCTATGTGTTTTGATTGAAGCATATGCATTCTACACATGCACTCAGTGCTTACCCATGCAAGGCTAGAAGAATGGGAGTTTGTGGCTCATCCAGATTCAGAAGTCACATGGACAAATAGCAGAGAGGAAGCAGAAAGTTTGGTGAAGAGTGGCCACTGATATTTTAGACTGAACACAACAAGCTGCCAAGAACATCTAATGTGAATGCCTTCTGCCTGCTTTCCCTGAGTAATCACATAGTTATCTGTACAAACACACAAGTGTGTTCTGCTCGGCTTGAGCATAACAAGAGCAAGCTAAAGATCCTACTATGTGGTCATTTTTAAATTTAGAGGTAATAAAATATTTATCTGGAGATCTTGGATGCTTTCTGAAGACTATGAATATTTCTATTTTGTACTCTTGGTGTGATCTTAAATAAATCTTTAATCTACCTATACCTGAATTTTTCTTCCCCAAGATGATAACAGTGCCTTTCTCTTCAGCATTTACTTCTCTTACATGTATAAGTTTCTGGTAAAGGAACTTTCTGTTTATTGGTACTTGTGCACAATCTAATGCACTGAGACCCAAATCTTCGTTCATGCTCTAGGAAGTACTATAGTATAGTAATAATAATATTGATATATTTTTGAGGAGCTGTTTTGCCAATTATCAGGCCTAGCATAAAGGACACAGCCAGCATGAAGATGAACCAATAACCAAATTGTATTTGATACAAAAGGGTCAGTACATGGGTGAGCACTGGGGGTACAAACAAGTCAGATTATGGAATAAATGGTGAAATGCAGTCTCCCATAGAAGGGACAGGAGACAACCGAGTCAACAAGCCAAATACATAAGACCAAGGAAGCCACATACTGAATCTCCACACAGCCCACACTTACAAAAGCCAGACCTGACTGGAGCCCAGTCCCAGGGAGGCAGGAGGTCCTTCCCCAACAGGGAACTCTGCACAGGGCATCCACCTCACAGACAGACACTGCCCCTGCCTGCAGGTGGTCCCAGCTTTTATCCCTCAGTGGGACACCTGACCCTTGGTTACTCAATGTGGGACACCCGGGGCTCATTTACCCAATGGCTCTCCCTGCCAGGCCGGACCCACCCTGGAGGGAAGCCTAAAGGAAAACTCACCCCCCCTTGTGAAGGGCTGTGGGAATCACCCACATGTCAACCTTAATTTGGGGCTTGGGGGTGAAACCCCAGCATTTCAGGAGTATAGAAAGACTGTTTGGAATGAAGTAGATGATGGAATTGTATTGAATGGAGATTTAAGACTGACACCATAGAGGAAAGTTTTACTGGCATTTTAGAGTGATATTTTAAAGCAATTATTTCAAAGATATAAATAGTAGTTATGCTGCACACTTTCATTTCCATTATGTGGCAACTGGATGTTATTCGATTTCTTCTTCTTTGTAAAATATGTTTCTAAAACAGATACATAAAGGGCATTGCTACACATAATTTTCTAAAATACATTTAAGAAGATCCCTAATTCATAATCATTCATAGCAATTACTTGTGATGTTCATAGTCAGAATAAATGTCAACAATTGCCAAATAAATGACAGTTTGAAAGCAAAGGTCTCACACACTAGTTAAAATAAGGTCAAACCTCTTTTTTCACTTCATCCATGAACAAATTCAACACACACAGCCAATAACTAAGTCTGGCTTCACACAGCAGAGATCCTGAGCAAGGGAGAGTGGCAGGAAAAGTGTTTAACTTTATAACTGATTCACATTCTTTCTGCTAACTGCTGTATTAGGACAAGTGAAGTTTAAATTACTTGATTGAAAATTTATTTTATTTGCTCAACCTTGAAGTGAAAACTTTGTTCTTCCTTGACTCTCTGTGCCTATGAAATGGACAGGGTTGATAGTCCATAAAATACGCTAACTTTTCCCTGGCATCCTATCAATATTTTGTCATCTGAAAAGTCCAGGGAAATTAGATTTATGTGAGTTTGTTTCTCCTTGGAAAAAGTTGTTATAGAAAACTAAACCTCTAATTCTGACAGGAAGTGGTGGTATTTGTTTGTTTTTGTTTTGTTTTGTTTTTTTCATTTTAAGGATCACCCCTGCTTGAACAAAAGGTGATGCACCGATCTTGTCAGGTTAGAGCAAATTTTGTGAGACTTTTCTTGCTGCTAACCTAAACAAACTGAGACTATGATGTCTGTAGCCTCTCCCCTATTAGAAGAAAAGTAACATTTCAGTCTGGATTTATATCGCAGCATGCATATATAAGCTGCTTGTTCTTCCTCCAGTCATATCATTCATCTGTGGAAACTTCAGCCTGTTTAAAAGCCCAGATTTCCTTTCTATGGAAAACAGTGCAAAAACAAAGATGATCTCAGAGCTGATCTCAACCCAGGATCAGGCTGGGACATGATCTAGGAATGGACCCAAACTATGGAGCTCAGAAGCACTCCTGGGTCCTCTAGACAAACACATACTTATTTAAAGCTGTATATAGCAACTGATTCTCCATTTTGAAATGTGTTCTTCTGAGATTAAATTTACAGACCTGTGGTCTTAGGGTTTTCAGCTGAGACTACTGAAACTCCCAAAATGCCTTGATCCCTTTTGACCCCTTTTTAAAAATTTATAAAAGAGCCTGCTCTTGCAGACCTCTGTGTTCTTGCATAACCAGTTATAGCTAACCTTTAGAGAATTTAGTAATCACCTTTCCTATATGAGTATCTGCACAAAATTTCAATATATTAGTAATTTACAACTATACTCCAGACTGTTGTAGTAAAACCTTTAGAAAAGAACAAGAAAAACAAACAAAAGTTTTATAGATTCTAATAACAGGACAATATTTTATATCTTACATAAATAGAATATATCACTAAAACCAAAAATTTGCATTATTGAAATAAATGGTAGCAGATAAAGCATTTTCAGTTTGGTGGAAGCCAGACCTACCAAATCACTGAGTATCCATCCACTTTCCTCTTTTCTACTTGGTGCATTGCAGCCCATGAGAGAAGCCAGTGTTTAAACGGCAGCTGCTCCATAACCAGATGCTATTTTCTAGGAGATTTTGGTACAGTGAATCCTGTTTCAAGAAGCAAAATTCCAGTGAACCTTCATCTGTGATGTAGTTCTGGGACTTGGCAAATGTGTGTGTGTGTTCAGCAATACTGCGACAACTTTAGAACATTTTAATGTGTGATTTTGATACATGTGATTTTTTAGAAAGCCTGTTCTGAAACCAGTAGATCCTTGAAGGATGATAATTAATAGAAATGAATGCACTGATAAAGAAGGAGGATTTCATTCTAATAGATCATTCTACAAGAAAACAATATAAAGTGGTATTAATTTATTAAGGTTAATGGTGTGCTTAAGAATAACATTAATTAGGTGGATCTTTAAAGAAAATATTGATTTTTTTTTTTTTTAAATAAAAGTTATTGGAACAACTTTACCTTTCATTATCATCGTGAAATGTTGTTTCTTCATTAAAACACTTTTGAGCTTCAAGCTCAACTGAACTTGGAAGATTCAGAACAAAATTCTGCCAGATTTCATCTGAATCTTTTCCTTTCCTGGCATATAAAATTGGATGTGGTTTTGATAGTTCTGGAGCATATTGAGAAAATAAGTGCAACATTCAGATTTGTAAGAAAACTGTCTTATGTTCTTTTTCAAGGATTTTCTTTCTTAATCTTTCATTGACTTTATGTGACCTCAAACAATATAAGTCACTGCAAAATTTTTTATGCTTAACTTTGCCTAAATATAGAAACAATGTACTACATTATCAGGGATGTTATGGATTTAAATAATTAATTTTATTTTTTAAAATTTAATTTTTAAGACATAGCAGTAAATGAGCATTACAACTTTACAACTGTAACAATTTCACAGTAAGAAATAGAAGTACAACAGTACCTCTTCAGATATACTTTTCTATTTAAATCAGTTCACACGAATCAAGCTTATGCCCCCTTTATTTTCTCTAAGTTCTCATTCTCTGAAGCACTTTGTGTGAATAGGTTTAGCTGGCTAGACTGTTGCTGAAACCTGCATTTAACGTTTATATAAAATGAGCATTTACTATGGCAGTGTTAACACAGACAGCCAATCAGAGATTGGTAGCAATTTTGTGCAAATTAATCGTCCAATCACATCTAACAGTTTAAACAGCAAATATAATGTGGAACAGAGTTTGACATGTTTGAATAGTCCTTTTGTTTGCTACACTTAGGCTCCCACAGAAAGCTGTTATTCAGGGTGAGAGTACTGACTGAGGGCTAATCCTCATTTTCTACAGAGAAGAGGTTTTCATGATCAATCTATAAAAATTAAGGAAAAATAACTAATTAGATAATTTAAAATACATATCTAATAAAAATATTAGTAATTGTCGCAAGTCTCTTATGAACAGAAAAATTAGACCATTGCAAAACGATTCACTGAATTATTCACACAACTGTAGAAGTGATTCAGACTGACAGATTGATGGTTAGAACATGCCCATAAAAACAGGATATTCCCCACTCTTTGTTGTCCTTTATGTGTTACACATTCTATGGCTTTGACTGAGATTCTACAAGTATATGCAAAGCAATGAATGCTAGCCAACAGAATGATCTCTGATTTTCCTGCTAAGCGCAGAATTAAAGGATATGACCCAACAGGAGCAACTGGCTGAAGAAATGGAAATTACATTCTCAGTTAACAGTGGAGTTATCAACTGTATGCATATTATGTAGTCTTTGGCTTCAGTTTTATGAGAGGTGTACATAAAAGTTCAGAGTCAGCTGATTTTTTTTTTTTCCGAATAAAATGATTCTTGGTAATAAGCAAATAAACAGTCATAGGAAATGGGTTATTTTTTTATTGCAATACAGAGCAAACTTTGAATGGTTAAATTAGTGTGACAAAATATGCTGTGAAACTTCAGTAACAGGAGCATAATATTTTTCTGAAATAACATGTTTTGGAACTAACATCTCCCTCCATGTAAGAATATTACTGTAGTTTTAGATACTTTTTTTCTCTTGAAGTTACAGTACTACTGATCTCAGTCCAGTTTAACTTGATGAATTTACGAATAGTTCCTTTTAATTTTTAGCACAAAGAACTTTCCTTTGTCTAAAGGTAGCTTCTGCACTGGCAGTTTAACGGCTTAGTGACTGTAAAACTTTTACAATAAATGCAACATAGTCTTCAAAAGGACAGAAAATAAGTCTGTTGTTCTTACCTGAGTATGTAGTTGCTCCTTTTAAAACACCACAGCTGGTATTCTTTGATTAAGTTATGTCTATCAAGTGGATTGCTGTAAACAGAAATTTTATAGTGCTTGTATTTGGATAGCAAAAGCTGGATTTGTAGGCATGTGCACTGTATTTCAACTGTAGAGTGCAATAAAGGTTATAAGCAAAGAAACAGCATTAAATATTTGATCTTTGGGAATTTTTATTTGTACTCTTCCGAAGCCATCCCAGTAAGACTGAACATGAAATCAGAAGATATTTTGCCTTTATTTTTTGTATGCTGTGGTGTGCTAGGTACCTTTAAAAAAAAAAAAAAAAAAGAAAAATAAGAAAAGAAAAAAGAAAAAGTCTAGTTGCGTTCCTCAAAGAACTCTCATGATATGTTCTTCACCCTGATTTAGCCTTTGCGATGAATTATTAACTGATAATTTGACTTACATAGAGCTCCTAAAGGGTGTTATTTCTTTTATAGGCAGGAATGAAGAAATTAGTCCTATCTTAAAGATCCTGTGGTCTGTTACTATGAATCTAAGAATCTTTGGGCCATGGAATACCGTAGTTTCAGTAAATAATCATATGCATGGACCTCAAACCCTACTTTTCCCTAAGAAATATAAGTGGCAAGCATCACTTCATTTACAATTTAAGTTCTCAGTCCCAATAATGATTTATAAATCTTGTTTAATTGCTAACGAGTCTTGAGATACATATATATCTTTGTTCATAAAGTTCTCATCCCTGTACAGCCTAACCCAGTAAGTATTTACACATACAGGAAGTTCGTTCAAAAATCACTGTCCATAAATAAGAGTAGGAGTAGACAGCCCCGATATTTTGATACTACAGTCATGATTGGAGAAACTGTCTGGAAAGTATTAAACTTGGGTTCCCCTCTCACACTTAAAAAGCTCAAACCCTGTCATTACATTTTCTTCCAAAGTGGTTTTTAAAAGTTTTCTGAACACACTTTCCACTTCTCTTGTCCATGTTAGGTCGTTGCATGGCAAGGAATACAAGAGTCAAAGGGCCAGAAGAAAGAAAAAAAAAAAAAAAAAAAAAAAGGAAAAAACCCAGTGTTGACTCTATATTGGAATAGCAGAGGATTGCTTCTGCATTTTTCAATACAGTAACACACATGTAATATCACTGGGCATCAGAATGAGAATCCAGAGTCACCTTCTGTCACCTTCTCCATGATCTCTTTCAGGAAATTCATCTGTAGTTCCTGGAAATTTCAATGGTGAAAGATAAAAACTTTGAAGTCTTTTCAAAAATGAAAACTTAGTCCTGAGAAAAAGAGGAATTCACTTTCCTTGCAGTTCCTAGGAGAACTGCATACACACTGAATAATGTAACAGTCAGCGTGGGTGGGTGTGCATGTGCAGACAAGAACATCCCAGTGCCACTGCTGGTTCACAATGAAAATTCATTCCCAGACATGTCTTTTCCACACAATCATTTTAACACATTCCTCCTAACCTGAACATGTTGAGCACAAAGGAACTTCATGCATCATGCTGTTTATCCTTGACCTTTCCTGCTGGGTTCAGGGAGGTACACATGTCTTCTACATTCTCTTGGAAAATTATAATTAAAAGAGAAGGGAGAGATTTAAATGTGTGAAATTTTAATAGACTTTCCCACTGTAGCAATTGTACATTATGTCATCTTGCATAAATTTTGACTGAATTAGCTTTTGCAGAATGCCCACCAGACCTGCTTTCACAGGCTGTTTTGCCATCTGCACTATTAAAACATCCCCATTAAGTGTGTATAGTTTCTAATCTTTCACAACTGATTACAAATTGTCCATAATGCACAGCCTGAAACAGAATTGAAGGAATTAGTTTTTAAAAATCAAACTTGCAAATTCATTATATCAGAAACAAAATTATATATCTACTTATAATAATTTTAACCTGGAAAGGATGAAGATCAAATTGGTCACAGACACTGATAATAAAGATCAAATACCAATAAAGTGCAATCATTTGACTCATGGGTGTTCAGCAAAGTTTTAATGTGTTTATATTGCAAGTCTGACAGAAACTCTTGTATTTCTCTGGAAGTCTGGTTGGAAAATCCCACCATATGTGAGTCACTGCCCTCTCACTGGAATTAAATGATACATACTCATAGACTAAACAAAAAATACTAAAAAAGCTGCTTTGCAAACCAAATATCTGTTCTTCTAGATAGCTGAAAGGGAGAAAGGTTTGCTGCTTTCCTGTATCTCCCTTAACAATGGTCTTGTTATAAAATATTCTTCTTCATTTTGTGTATGAAAAAGGAAGGGAAAAAAAAAAAAAAAAAAGAGGTTAGAAGGTATAGCCTGGTAACTGGACGTATAGGTTCAAATCTTTCTCTGTGACTATCACCTTCTCCCTGTTCAGACGACTCATGTATATCCTACCCTGCACTTCAGTTATTCTTACCTGTGTCATGGAAGATATGATTCCTGGGTAATAAACAGTCACACAGAGCTAACTCAAGGTCATCTTTGAAGAAGCCAGAAATATGTAAAGTCTATGGGTTTCTAGAATGCATGTCCATTATTCTTCCATTAATGATGTATTTCTTGTTTGAGGAGTCTCTTCTGGAACCAAAGAAAAGGCCATTGTGGGGATTTTGCTTAGAATCTGGTTTCCTAAAATAAGATTTTTTAGCCTGGTTCAATATCTATATAGAAGTAATAAAGGGATGGAGAAGTCAGGAACAGTTCAGGCATTTTTAAATATCAGAGCTGTGTAAAACCACGAAGGGTGTTATAAGTCTTGACTTGAGCCGGTATTCCATGATTTCCAGGCTCATTTTGGCAAAACTGAAACCTGAAACCCTATGAATATCCTTTAGTTTGAACTCCTAGTACTGTCAACCTTGAGGTTTCCTCTGCAATGCAATTTACATCATGAGAGTGCACAAAGCCACAACAGCTGGGAGCTCTAGCCACTGTAAAAGAAAATGGGCATAAGTTGTCATGGTTTGACAACAGGTTTTTAGAAATATAATGCTTCACTGGAATTCAAACATTCAATAGAATGCCTACAAATTATGATTTTGGATGCAGAAAATGTTTCTTTTGAAAATTACTGATTCTATTTCTAGCATGCTCAAGGAAATGTCATTTTCTGATGACAGCCCTAGTATCTACCCTGTGGAGCTGTATGACGTATGCAGTCTTCTTTGGCACTTTTCTCCCCTTTGTACCTGAAAATGTATCAAAAGCTAAATATCTGAACATTTCTTTCAAAAAAAAAAAAAAGGTAGAGAAAACACTTTATTCAGACTTGTAAGGTTAAATCCAGTACTAAAGGCGTTCCTGAAGGATTAAAGAGAAAGCACATCTCTCTCAACACTGAAACAGCATACGTGCATTCTTCTGAAGAATCCGTCCAGATTTCTCAGGCTATCAGTATTCCTTGGAGCATTCATTCCTTGGATGTCTTAGCACTGGGAAGTTTGACTGCCACATCAGGTCTCAGCCTTGGCTTTTTTCAGAACTCCAGTCCACCTTTTCTTTTACAACTTTTGACCTAAAAGCAACAATGAAGAACAACTGGGAGATAGATAAGTATGCCCGCATCTAACCCTCAGATGACTGTCACCGTGCTATAGCAGATGAATAACACACTGATCAGCATGTACCTTCTTACCTTGTGCATACAAAGAAATTGTGGTGGCATATTTCCTCTTTCTCTTGCACTTTGCACACCACATCTATCAAGAAGACATATGAGCTAGGCAACTCAAAAGGCAAAAGAAGCTGTTTCAGCAATAGGGAGATGATTCAACAGGGAAATGACACAGGAAGAATTCCATGTTTATCTCTTTAGAAGGATACAGACAGAAAACTACTCACTCATTAAGAAGTACTAGGTGTGGCAGTTCTTAACTTGCCGTCCCTATCTCTCTCTGATCTTGTATCCCGTCTAAGCAGCTCATAACAAAGTTACCAAATAAGGCAATGCAGTTAAAATGTCCAAAGGAACATCTGCACGGAGTAGCTGCCTTTTCTTCCCTAAGGTCTGCATACCAGGGAGGGAGCTTACTCAGTGCTGAAGTTGAAATCACTGGAGTGTAACTTGTTTGCAATGACCTAAATGGATAGAGAAAGAATCCAGTTCAGGCTAATGCAAGGCAGAGCATTTTTTCAGAAATACCCATCATCTCTGATTTGTTCACATCATACTCTTGTCCACCAGGCAAAACGGTCATATGTATTCCAAATCAGACCAGGAGCAACAACACAAGGGAAAGGAGATTTTGGAGTCTGGGATAAAGCCAGTGTGGGCAATGCTCAGGTTAGTTGGTCTCTCCCGATTCTCTAACATCAGTTCTTTCTGAGCCTCTCAGGGAATGGTTTGCTTGAGCTAGGATCAGTATTTAGACTATCAGTAGAGAAAAGCTAAAAAGAAGGAGAGGAAACCAAGCAAGTGGATGCCACAACATGCTGATTCAGACTTTAAAAATTCCGTGTTGACCCTGGTAAATCCAACAGCAGCAGGGATATTCCGTGGGTTCTCTGAAGAGGAATACAGTCCTCTTTCTGCAGCTATTGTCTGGACATGCCTTGCAGCTGGGCCTTTCCCAGGGTTGCTGAAATCCTTCTAATCCTGGATTCCACCTGCTCCAGCACATCACATTTTGCAGCTCGGCAAGGCTCTATCTTTAGGCTCTCAGAAGTGGGACATTTTAGGCAGAGAGGATTAAGCAGGCCAACACAGATGTAAGTGCAGCCTGCAACTAGCCACAAATGTATTATCTGCATAAACTGTCAGTATTGGCAGGAACGTAAAACATGGTTGCTGCTTTGCACTATTTTTCATTAACTGGTTTTATTAAGGTATGAAGGAAGAGTGTTTCTAGCTAAATAATAGTGATATTAATTGAAATAAATTTCATTACAACATGTCTGTATAATTTAGCATTTGTTTGAAGAAGGGGAACTGAACCTTGTAAAGAAATATGAGAGAAAAGATGACTTGTCTGAAGAAAATTTGCCACACTAAACATTGCTGATATAATGTCAAAGTGACACATATTTGACAAATCTAGCCAGCTAAATCAAAGTGTGGTCATGGGGGACTTTTAGTACTGATTTGGATGTTGTTTATGTTTCAGATTTTACAGTATTAAAACATTCGTCCCTAAAATCACAGTGATTTACTTCATTAGATGTTGTACAATTTCTTCATTGTGGAGTCATAGCAGTGAGAGGAACGCAATTTTATTGAAGGGCATTGGGACTTAAAAATTATTTACGTGAATTCTCAAGAGCAGGTTGTTTACATTGGAAAGACTCATTACTGTGACTAGGTGCACTACTCATATGCAAACATTTTTGCTTTTGTGAGGATGAGATTCCTTGTATAAGATTCTCTCTTCTTTGGAAATGTTCTTCTTTTGGAACTGAGATGTGTCCTTGCTCTGAACTTGGGTTTGGTGGAGTATTTCCCTGTATCTGGGATATCTGCCAGAAAAGCATGAAGACATGGGGTGGGACAAGGGAAAGAAAAGGCTAGCCTGAGGGAGAGGTTAGCAGCCTGTGGTCAAGGGTTACAGAAACTCAAAGTATAAAACCTTCACTGAAGTTTAATTTTAGAAAAATGAAAAATTATTTAGGGAACAGTTCTTCCAACCTATAAAAGTGTTCAGATAGAGATGTGTTGGGCTGGTCTCCTCTAATTTCTGTACATAACAGAACTCCACTCATTGTAACTGGAGTCACATAGTGGTAGAAATTATTTTCTAATTTGGACTTGTTATTACCTCTTTTTTCTTCAGACTTGTGGGGTAAAAAACAATTATTATTTGAGATGACATTTTTACTGCATTTCTTCAGTCAAGTTTTGGATTTTTATTTTTTTTTTTTTCATAAAGAAAATCCATGTATCTGGTGTGGACAATTAGACAAATAAAAAAAATATTTTATGATCTGAAAAAACTGGCACTGTTCTCTGTGAACCCACAACTGAAAACCAAGCTGATTTTAAACAAGTACTTTGTAATAAGGAGGCAGCTTTTCCTGGTCTGAAGAGAGATAGGGTTGAAATAATATATGCACATCTTTTTAACAACCATAATTTGTTAAGAAGTACAGTGTTAACTGTGATTCTTAGGCAGCTATGACAAAGTCAATTACCTTTATTGGCCACAAAAGGGTTAGAAATGAGGAAAACACTCAAAAGTACTGTATAATTTTTTCCCTCCTCAAATAACTAACCCTTTAAGCCATAAGACTTCAACTTCTCTTTAAATTGCATCTGGCTCTTTTATGTTGGTAAATAATAAATCCTTTTATCTGCTGTTTCCATTCCCAATAGAAAATAAGCCATTTATGAAGAAAAAATTGTTCTTATAGCAGGAGAAGATGAGTTAAACTGTGAAGCCTGAGTTACCCAGGAAGACAGACTTAATTGAATAAAATTCCTTTCTGCTCGTAAATCTATAAATTTTAAGATAGTTAGTTCACTGTACCAAATCCTGTCAAAATAATCTTGACTTTCAAGAGTAAGTGCTCAGAGATGAACTTACTTGGAATTCAATGTGCAATTATTGTTGTGGATGGAAAAAAGCTGTGTAATTACTTATGCACTTGTCCCCTAGTCACACATAAACTATTACCACACTTTGAGAATTATTTTAACTGAAAAAACCTTGCTTTTGGAACAACAGAGATTTTATGCAGACACTGCATCATCTCTGCCTAGAAGAGCAGTGAAAGCAGGAAAACAGGGTGTGACACCGTTTGGCTTCTACATGCAGATGTTATTGTCCAGCCCTTATGAGTCATTATGTGCATGGTTCAGATTTAATAAAAGTTTCAGTTGTTGCTTGAAGCAGTGAGTTTTGTCTAGTGAAACCTTCAGGGCAAGTAATCCAGGGTAATCC
Source organism: Athene noctua (assembly GCF_965140245.1). Taxonomy (NCBI): domain Eukaryota; kingdom Metazoa; phylum Chordata; class Aves; order Strigiformes; family Strigidae; genus Athene; species Athene noctua. The sequence goes on along the minus strand of NC_134042.1, from coordinate 31,891,611 downwards.
AGAGTAAATTCTGTGTAGAACTTCCCTATCTCCTTGCATTGTTCAACTATGTCCACACCCCATGCTGGAAGATTTGTCAGAACTGTCTGATTTATTAGTTGCTGCAATTGTTGGTGTGACAGATCAGCTCCTCCTCCTCTGAGAATGCAAGTGTTGTCCTATAACAGGCAGTCATGATTTAGGGAAGTACAGGGGGCTCTGGAGATCTGGAATATATTTAGCAGGACATAGTTGGTTTTTTTGGTTTTTTTTGTTTTTTTTAACATAGTTTGGTGTGCACTACCATATTGATTCACTCTCTTAAATTAGTCTAGATATCCATGTGAATGCATTTGGCATAGCAATAATTTTCTTAATTTATGATTAATTCAGTGAAGTCACAGATATAGTGGATGCCTCAGATAGCAGTAACATTCTTCACAGCCCTATAAACACGCTAACTCTCCCACATAGTTCCTCATCAGGCTCTTTGTGTAGTATCACACTTGAGTTAAAGCAGAAGACCTGTGCTGATGGATATTAACTTTATCATCTCTGTGCTGTACCCCATAGTATATGGAGAGGGAGACAGTCAGTCATTAAAGCAAATGGGGACTCTTCTTTCTACTTCTCTACCTTTCTTTTTCTAACATACCTTGTCAACTTTCTTTATAATCACACGCAATTTATGTATGTGATTTGAAAAGCAAAACCTAAATTCTCCTTTCAGATCTTTTCATCCATCAAGCCATCCCTTTAAAGTGATGTTATTAATTTGATTACCAAACAACAAAGCAACAAAATTCATATCTTATTCTTTGATAATATTTATAAAATCCTCAATAAAGAAGCTGTTGATGGTCTGTATAACAGAGAAACTGAAGCTGGCTGCCCACCAAAATCTTTCTCAGAATGAAGTTTTTAAAAACTTGTGGAAAAATTAATTATGAGAATGGCAGCTGTTACCTACAAATAGACAGTAAAATGGTTTTCCAAACTGATAGTGCCCCATTAAAGCAGTAAAGAGCTGTGTGCAGACAGTTTTGAAAGAAGAATTTGGTCATAATTCTTGAAACCTCAGAAGAAAGTGGAAAAATTTGTACATTAGGCTCTAGCCTTCTGGGAGCAAATGTAGAAAGTGTTAGATTGGAACTTCAGAGCGTATTCTTGGGTGTGTGGTGTTGAAAGTTTTGTATACTGAAGGAAGAACATCTTAAAAATACAGTGAAATAGAAAAGGGGGGTTTTTTGTTGTTTTTTGTTTGTTCTGATAGAGTATCTTTTTCATACCCATTCAGTTTTGGAATTGCTCAGAGAAATGTTAAGGTCACTGAGGAAAGACTATACTAAGTATTATTAGGCAGGTCAAAACAAATAAATTATGACTTCTGAGTTTGTGGCTCGTATAAAATCTTATCATATTCTGAGAGCTAAATCAAAGAGAAATATATCTGAATATTTAAGTTAAATTATTGTACTTTATGATTATATGAACACATATGTAGACACACAAAAATATATAATTTATATCTATTTATATTTATCATATAAAAATATTTTATATATACATATATAGAGAGTATCTATCTGCATGCATATACCTGATATGAGAACACAAAATTTAAAAATAAACCTAGGAGAAAAGTTCTCTGTTTCTGAAAATTGTCTTTGATATTATTGGAATTGTATTTGACATTTTGGTGGAGAACCTAGTCTCTATAAATCATTAAGACAAACTTTCAAGAATATTGCTACATTCAAGAAGACAATTACATATTTAACTTACATCAAGGTTAATGTAAAAAGGATGCTGAACTGCAGCCCATCAGAATGTACATTCAGTGTCCAAATTTAAAGTTGCAAAACAACTTATAAGCAAAAGTTAATTTTTACTGTTTTCCTAAATTTGGAATTTCAACATTTTGTCAGCAAAAGCTGAAGTTCGGAGAAGAGCAGTCTAGAATAAAGAGGAGGACGTATCATATGATGATGTTCTCACTGAACAATGGAGTAGAAGCAGAAATCCCTCAGGTTTACATCCACATACCATAAATAACATAGATATGACATGAGGATGCTAAAAGGAAATAAAATCTCTGATACTGTCCATGCTGAGCTTCCAACAGGTTCTGGACTTATCCTGAAAACATGTAATAGAAACTCCTCTTAGGATTAATAGGAGTTTGCCTTTAAATGAAAAAAAAAATTAAAAATCTGTGTTTATATCCTCTGTATATCTATCTACACCCTATCTACACCTTTCTCTAAATAGAAAGACATAGGGCTTTCCTACAGTGTCAAAAATATATGTGATAGAAAAATGTCTTTGCTTTAAGTGCATTTTTGAATTGTATTGTAAAGAACAAGCAATACATTACAGAAAATACTTTATTTAAAGTTCCTATAGAGTACAATGGAGATAAACCCAATTATATTACAATTCTCACTACCCCTGGAACTGCATATTTCTAGAAATTTCTACTTTAAACTGGTGTTGCAGAGTGGGAATATCCATAGAACAAACACAAAAAATGGCTAAGATCTGAATCCATAAAATAAAATAAAATAAATCCATAAATCCCAGATATTTGAAACACGTTTTCAATTAGTCATCAGTATTCCCCACAAGAAATGATCTGACAGAATAATGAATGACCAGCATGCATTTTTTTTTTCCCATGCCTGAAATTTTCATTTCAAGTTCTTTGACTAAAGTGACATCTAAGTAGCTCAGAATGGGACTGACACATAATTTCAGCCACTTTAACTGAGTACAAATTCCGTATGTTTCCACTACAGTTAATTTAGAGAGATGGACACTCTAAACTTGTAATTCAGGTTCAAGGTGAATTGTCTGTTATATTAGACTGACTATAAGAGGAATTTAGGCGTAGTAAGTTCCTAATTCAAGTGTCTCTTTTAGGTACTCAAAGCAAGGTTTCATAAATCTCGACAAAATATTACCAATTTACAAGAATGAAGGGACACATGCTATCTTGTACTTTATATTTCAGTGCTATGGCAGAAGCACAAATTAACTCTGAACTCTGGTCTTTTCCAACTTGTATGAAAGGTCTTTTGTTACTGAGATACCTTGCTTTTAGCTGAAGTTATTTGTCATTCACATCTTCACTTGTACTTTCTAATGATCTTAGGGAGTTTATTTTTTTGTTAGCAAAACCTTTGCCACTCTTCTTCAAATCTTTAAATGAGTAGCAATAGCTTACATGAATTAAAAACGTACAGTTATCCACCATAGAAGAAAAATCATCACTTTAACATATTAAAACAAACAAGTATTTGTTTGACAAAACAACTTCAAAACCTTGCTGAAAACTAACAAATGATATGACAAGTGGTTTATTTTTCATGCCAGTCTCTTTTTTGCTATTGTGTATTCAAGTTGCGGCACTTGATGTTAAATTGCACACAGTCTAAAACACACAGTTTTGTGGGCTATAATAATCTGTCCCTGCTTTGCCCAGTCTGAAGTAAACATCATACATATGGTACTCATTTTACATAAATTTCAGTTTCTGATCGGTGGTTACTGTCACTCGTTCAAGATAACAAACACAAAATTATGGGAGAGCAATGTGGTGCAAAGTAGCCTGGAAGTTATCCACAGAGCACGTCTTTTATATCTCAAATTGTAATCCAGCTCACAAGAATGTCTTTCATGTATGAAGAAAGAGGTTATTATCCTATCAGTATACAATCTGTTAATAACAAACATCAGGGGAGAGCAATTCATTTGCCCTGACAGCTTTGTTGAACAGGCTTAGAAACTGTTCTGAATAGTGAAATACATTAAGAAAAAGATGTTATTTATGGCAGAAGACAGGAAAGGGAGCTTTCCTCCTGGAATTTAGGAAACTTCAGCCAGCCAAAACACAGCAAAATTTCCAAAATATGTTTGCAAGATTAATGAAAGACAGACCTTCTTATTTTCACCTTAGCTTTAAAGGTGAAGGCCATGTCACTTGGTGACACATTTTTCAAGGAACAATATTGTAAAGCTATCAATTTTACTCATACAAAAACATAGGTAGATCTGAGTTCCTATGAAAAGCTGGTTATTTTATTGGTCTGACCTCTGATTTAACTTTATTGCAATATTGTTAACTTGAATAATTAATTTTATTCAGCCTGCTCTTCTGCATGCTCTGGTCCTGTCTGTCCTTTCTCAAGAAATGTTATGGAATAAGAGATGGAGGCAACTTGCTCATGTCTACAGGAGGCAAGAGACATAGTCTGCTGATGTAATAAACCTCCAGACTTACTTTATGTGATTGTTGTATTTGATATTATATTTGTGTTTGATATTATTTTTATATTTTTATATAAAAGAAACACATGCCCTCCTGTACTGAAGGATATTTTTGTTACTGAATGTTCTTTCTAATTATGACCATGGTATTGCCAACAATTACACTTAGAGCTAATAAAACAAGAAATAAAAATCATATAAGAGGTTAAAACCAATTATGCTGTTCATTATTTTGTAGTGCCTTAAGAAAGGCTTGCACAGACATGGAGATGTATCTGAGCAATTCAGAAATTTAGAATTTCTAATTACTTGTAGTTTATACAGTGGGAATTACAATATATGGTGGATTTGCAATAGGTTCTTGTTAGTTGTAACAAAAAAGTTCTGAAAGAGCTCAGCAAAGGATACTGTGTGCTCCTTCAATCAGTGAAAGGAGGTTTTCCTTGTTTTAAGAGTTTACATACTTCATAAATAATAGAGGTGGAAACAGAGCTTGAGAAACCCTTCTTTACTTTCCCTTCCCATGAGTGCTAAATGTGAGAATAAAATTCAGGTTTCCTCCCAGTCTAGCGCCTTCATTACTTTCCTCTCCAGGAAGCTGCTACCGGGTGGGTGGGTTGTGCAGTTACAGGTGGGGGTTGGAGGTGCTGCTTGGCAAGGCAGGACCTGAGCCAGCCACACAAGGCCACTAGGCTCTGACATCTGCTCAGAAAATATGTGTATCAAAAAAGATAAGCATGATATAGACTTTATCAAGCTGGTTAAGAGCTTCAAACAATAGCACAAAAATCGCATTGTTGAGTCTGACTTTCCTTGATAACCTGTTACATTCCTGTCCCAGTTTCCCATAATTTTTTGGAATGAGCCTTTGTTTTTCTACTAAGAATATGAACCTCCCACCTGCAATTTTACAAGTGTGAAATAATAACATCTGCAACCAACCTTTAGTGAAAATGGGCCTAGCAATTTTTTCACTAGTACATTGTAAAATACATTTATAGTTCCTGCCCTTGTTATTTGTGGTTTAAACTCACATGCCATATTTTCAAAGAAATAAAGTGAGATATTAAAAGAAATCCCATGTGTAAGAGTTTAGTTTTCCATTTATGAAGCAAAAGTTACTGTTCTTAATAGAAAGATAATTCAGCAATACAATTAAAGTATTATTGATCTGTTATGGTTATTAGACAGTGAAAAGATTGACTATGAGCTATTTTAATTATAATTATTTATTCACATCTGATGGTGTTTCGTTTTTTTAATGAACTTGTCAGCTGATGAAAAGGTGCTGAACTTACAAGCTGAAGTCCCCTATTTATCTAGAAAAGATGCTGCCACAATTTATTCTCTGATCCAGCGTTTCCTCTCTGTGGGACTAACAAGGGAAATCCATGTGGGTTAATTCACTGAAAAAAATCCAACTGTATCATAGGTTTTTGTGAAAAGCACAGACACCAGACAACATAATGAAGTTAATTACTATTGGATCTGGAATTCTGACTCATCAATCAAACAATTAACTTCCCCATTCTGTATTGCATTATCATGTGTCAGCCTAGTCAGATAAGAGCTGAAGTCCTTGGTAAAGAAAATATTATCTGTGAAGTGATGGCCAGACAGGTATGTACTAAATCACAAAGACTGAACTAGTTGGGAAAATCCATTTTGCATCTGTTGCCATCTGATAAACGGGGGAAGGATTGGATGAAAGGTTTAAAGATGAATATTTTTTTTATCCTAATGGTATCTTTTGCTATCAGTCCTGTATCTTCAGGATTAACAGTTCATTAATATTAGATGCATGAATGCCTTCTGGTCCAAATTTCTATCAGGTCTCCCACACAAGCTGAAGTGAAATCCACATGTGCATTCAAAAATTCACATTTTCATTACCAACTGGTGACTAAATGACACAGTTATCCAAATCACATGGGCACTAAAAATCAAGCATGTCAAAGTCTGAGGACAAAAAATGCTTTCCCCACAGGTGCCTTTTTAAGTGCAAGCGATTTCTTATGAAAATAGCAGTGCTTATTTTAGGGCTCAGGTAATTAGGAGGAAGAAGGAATTAGATTCTCCAAATACAAGAAAACATCCATCAATGTAAATCCACACACAAATGTATTTTTATTCTCATTTTAGCTTAAATGAGTTTTAGGTGACCTTTCTTCATAAGTGTGATATTTCTGAGAGAGTGAGGATGTAATGAATCCTCTCATTCAAATGAAGAAAGAGAAGAATAAGAAAAAACAGTTTTGCAAGTCCACACAGAAGCAGGTGGGTGGAGTTCAGTGAGATTCCTCAGTAACACAAAATCAAATGTATTTCTAGAGGAAGGCCTTTTTTTTAAAATCCAGTTTATTGAGATTATATTTCAAGTGTTCTGTTGGACATGATTGCAGCTCTCACTTACTGCAGCATTTTGTCCTGCTGCTTACTGCCATTTTAGTGTGGTGGAGATTGGCCACATAATACTACACGCCCATGCTTCGAGCCTCAGGCTTTGTATTGCAAACCAACATTCCCCTTTAAATTCTGTATAATAAATTGGAAGTTCTGAGTGTGACATTTTGTCAGTAAAGAGGTTTGTAGGAGCTGGAAAGTCCATTTGGAAAATCACTGGACATAGTGGCTACAGATCAGAAAGAACGTATTAGTGGCATTTAATTCAAGAGGAATGAATAGGACAACCAAAGCAGGTGAGTCATTCAGACAGGTGGTAGGCTTCTCCCATGTTGTGACTACTCATGGTATATTTATGTTCTCTACATGATCCAGAGAGACAAGCCAATCTTAACACCACCACTGCAAGACAGATAAAAGTTATTAGCTGTAGTATAAAGTTGAGGAACCCAAGACTGAGAAATTAAGATTTGCTAAAAGACTCACAATGACTCAAGCAAAAAAGTTGGATTAAGAAACAGTTCTCATCTATTACTATGCTTCATCACATTTTCTGTCTCAAAATTTGTCTTTGTTCATGGTCAGAAAAAAATAATTGTGGAAAAATTTTTTTTTCCAGATAGCTATGGACATTCAGGAGAGGCAGGCAGCTATGTGCACACAGATATACAGGCACACAGCACCACACCCACAATATTCAACTGTTTTGGAATGTACTAATAGTATCTTCCTTTTCTCTAACAGCTTTCATCTGAGAAGATCCTAAGGAGCCCTATAACGTGTCGAATATATAGAGCTCTGCTGAAAACCAACCAACTTCCTATATACCTGCTTACTACTGGGGAAAGGAGGAAGTTATGCCAAAAGCATGAAAATGTATAAAAATTCTTGTCTCTTTCACCTCAGTAAGACTGAAGAGATCAGTGTGGAGAAAAGTAGCTTGAACCTACTTCACAATCCATCAAGAAATACTAACATCTAAAATATATTATGGGATTTTTTTTTTTTTTCAGTAAATTCTCAAGATCTTTGTGTTTCTCTTGTCCTGTGCTGAAACCTGTGCTGTATCTGTGAGCTGAATAAAACCTATTGGTTACATCAGTTGTCCCCTAATGGATGTTCCTGGGCATTAGATTTTGTTTCCATCAAAATGAACATAAAGAAAGAACTGCAAATACTTACTTACATGCATGTCTGGGCTAGTCTATATGACTTCCTATAAAGTTATAGAGAGAGCAGAAAGAAAATGTTACTAATCATACAGCCCAAATAGCAAAATAACTATAACAGATATTGTAATTCTGATGGCTAATACATAAAAAATGTCTGGCATGGACTGAAATGTCTTCCGCTACAAAATAAATTTGAAAAGTACAGAAATAAATATTTTTGGTTTGTATTTTGGATTTTTTTCTTAAGAAATAATGTTAGACGATGATTATGCTAGTTAAAATAACTTTTATTCATCAGTATCATCAAGAGGTGAAACAGATCATCTTCCTCATGAAATGTTGAGAGAAAAGAAAATCTACTGTGCTCTTTCAAAGTTAGTAGGGTCCCTCTGGAACAAACTCATACAATTTTTAAGCACAAGGATTTTTATACTTCTGCCTTTGGAATAACTTCCTTCCCCACTAGTAAGCAGGTATGTAGGAAGTTGGTTGATTTTCAGCAGAGCTCTATATATTCGTCACTTTATAGGGCTCCTTAGGATCTTCTCAGTTACAGCTATTTGAATAGTTGTCCTTCAGTGATGTGCTTGTTATTATTTATACAGTGCCAGCACTTCCACCTTTAGGAATGAGGAGGTAGTAAATAATATTTTTCTAAGTGAAAATATGATATGTTACCTAAAGTAACTTTCTATCTGTCAAGAACTTTTGTTAGAGCTTATGGTTAGCCAGTCCTTTTTAAACAACAGATTGTCTTTAAAAGCCCATAATATTTGCTTTTACTTCATAATTTCAATATAAGAAAACATATTTCTGGATTTCTGTCCATTGAAGCTATTGTCTGTGGATAATTGTTAGACTGGCTTGACACTTTTGTACTAGAAAAAAATGACCCAATCAAGAGAATATAAGAAGTCTTGATCACCCAATCATTTCCGAGAAGTCAAATCAGGATTCCATATTGAAGTGAAAAAGGAATGTGTTTTTAACTAGAATTGTAAATATTAGAAAATATTTTGATAAAGACAGTTCTCATAAGACCCTGGTACCAATGAACTCAATCAAGAAAACCCCACCAACAAAATTAAACATGTCTGGATTTTAACATAACCTTCTTGAGATGCATACAGCTATAAAACAGTCAATGAGGTGGCAGAGCTACATTTTGTGTTCTACATACTATTTTTTTATGTTATTGTCAGTAGAAGGTTTGTAAACCGGACTTGATTCAGCATGTTACAAATAAGTAAGCACTGTATTCTCTAATAGACTCATTATCTTTGATCTTATTTCCATTTATATTTTTCCCTTATAATAAAATAAAACATTCAAACTGAAATATATCTCTGGATTTCAGGTTTTTTTAGTTGGCTAGTTGTCAATGGTTCTGGGTTTTGTGTGCTTATGATTATGACATTTTAGAAGAACAAACAGATGCAAGATATCTCACAAGAGAGTTTTTATCACATTATATTTCCAGTTCAGTTCCCAATCCAGATAGCTGAGTAATGAATACAAATCCAACAAAAAAACCTAAACTTCCAAATATGTCAGGGTTCAGCAGAAAGTGCCAGTGTATTTCATCTATGCCATTTTGATTCTTTAAGATGTTATGATGCTAAATCCCCTCAGAGGTGTCTTAAGCTAGGGTTTTCCAAAGAGCCTCAGGGTATAGGGAACAGTTGCCTGTTTTCTTTAGTTTCTCCTAGCTATATTTGGCTTAGCTTCAGAAGACCTTATTTTTCACTTTAGAAGTCCCATGTCCATAAATGTTATGTCAAAGGGTTTTGTTTTGTTTTTTTAATCTTACAATTACTAGCTACAAATTCAAAACATCTTAAAATGAAGTTGCTTTTGGATTCCTGAATTGTGGGAAGTGTTTGAACTGTTTGTAAGATATGAACACACTAAAACATATCAGCTGTTAGTGCACTAACATTAAAATTACTACTTTAATGCTACTACCATTAAATTTAATAAATATTTCATATTTATTTATATGTCTCATAATTATGGCCCATATTGGTAATAATAATAATTATTGTTATTATTAACAATAGGGTTTAGATGTGTCTGAAGAAAGTCTAGACTAATTCTAGAGCAGATTATACAAATGTGAAAGTGGAGACAAATCTAAAGTTTGCCAAGCCCCATAAAACCATGCAAAATAGAGTTTAAAGTCTTTATGTATCTCGTGACTTCTGTAGTAATTCAAGTTGGTGGATTGGCGTTGCTGAGGAAGACTGTCATAGAATGATGGGTTACCATTGTGCTCCATCAGGGACACCAACACGTTTCTGGGGCAGAGACTTTCTCTTTCAATCTAAGATCACAACACTAATGTTTCAGGTGAATATTATCAAGATGATTATGTTTTTTATATACTTTTATCATTGCTTATAGAAACAGCAACAGCTTCCCTCAGGCACTACACAATAGAAAAATATGCATAATCCCTACCCTGAGGAATCTGCTATATATAATAGGGAACTATGTCTAATGTAAAAGTGGGTTTATGGCTTTTTCTTAAAGATTGGGCAATATTTTTTGTCTCCACAGTTAATAAAACTCCTAAGGATAGAAAAAAAAAGTGACATTTAATCTTCTTGGGTTTGGCTACCGTATTGCTGTGTCTATATATACATGCACTCATTACGGCTGATCACACCCACTCATGTACACACAAAGCTAATCACACTGTTTTAAAAATAAAACAAGTCCTTACTGCCTAACCACAATGGCAACCCTGCCAGCTCACCTGGTTCACCATGAATAAAATACATGGAATACCCCACTATTTAATCTTTTAGTTAAAATGAACATTATTTAAAACCACAATATTTAAGCTTCAGGTAGTTGAGTTGTGTTGTCTTCATTGTGATTCTGTGAAAGTGTTAACAGAATTTGAGTTCACAGAGTTCATGATAAGTCAAGATCATGAAGCACTGCAGACCAAATGTGCTAATCTGCTCTGGAATGTTGCCTCATCCCATCTGAAAAGTCTGTATTTGTGTTGAAGCCATAACAAAAATAATTCCTGCTTTCAAACTCACTAAAGGTATTTTAAATACTCGTCATGCTAGGGATCTCATCTATCATCATTGCATTCAGATATCAATTTTATAAATGTACTTTTCTATATCTCACCTAGACACAGGAGATTTTAATCTCTCACTTTCTCTACTCAGGGAATCAAAGAAATCAAATAATCAGCTTTTTTTAATTATTATTTTTAAAATGTATTTTCTTCCTGTAGCTAGCTCTTTTGCTTTAAAACTAGGAATCAGATCATATGAGCTAAAGCCAAATCCCACAGTTCGAGTGTTTTTAAGACTTGGTCAAATGTTTTCTTATTGATGAAAGAGGTAAAGAATGGCAGCAAAAGAAGGATAAGATAAAGAGAAACTGCACTTCTGTAATTATAATGTAAGTGTGTAGTTGCAAACTGAGAGATCTTTGCAGAGATTGTATGGTATTGTCCTTTTCCACAAAACATGAAAAGATAACACTTTAACAATGTTTAGAGGAGCTGAAATACTTTGCACTAAACAACAAACCTATCCTTTCATGCACACTCCTTAATGGAATGTGCCTCTAATTACTTTCTCCAAAAACCCATTTTCAATAATGAAGTTTAAATATAATCTTTATCAGCTTTCATTACTAATATTGACAGATGTATAGCTATTATACAGGGGCACACACAAGCATATTTCCACATTCACACTGTGTGAAAAAGTGATTGCAAAGGTGTTGCAAACTCAAAGAATCAAAAATAAGAAAATGAAGTTTTAATTCCACCTGCTTAGGCATATTCAGTCTGCAGTTTGGGGTTTTGTGATCCCATACTGCCTCAGTCACTGCCAAGGATGAATGATGTACTGTAATGAGAAATTATTTTTTTCTTTATATTTCAATTCTTACTGATATAACTGAATTACTGCATCACTCCAGATGGGGTCTCACCAAAATGGAGTAGATTGGCAGAATCACCCATCTTGACCTGCTGGCCACACTTCTTTTGGTGCAGTCAGGGATGCAATTGGCTTTCTGGGCTGTGAATGCTTATTACTGGTTCATGTCCAGGTTTTTATCCACCAGTACCCCAAAGCCCTTCTCTACAGGGTTGCTTTTAATCCCTTCATCCCTCAGCTGGTATTGATACCAGGGGTTGTCCTGACCCGTGTGCAGAACCTTGAATTTGGCCTTGTTGAACTTCCTGAGGTTCACACAGGCCCACCTCTCCAGCCTGTCACGGTCCCTCTGGATGGCACATCCCTTCCCTCTAGAGCATCAACACCACCAATCAGGTGGGTGTCATCTACAGACTCACTGGGGGTGCACTCAATCACACTGTCCATGTCCCAGACAAAGGTGTTAAATAATACTGGTCCCAGTATAGACCCCTGAGGGACGCCACTTATCACTGGTCTCCACCCCACAATTCTTGAGGTGCCACCATCCAGTCAATTCCTTATCCACCAAGTGGCCCACCCATCAAATCCATTTTAGAGACAAAGAAGTTGTGTGGGACTGTCAAGTGCTTTGCACAAGTCCAGGTAGATGACTTCAGTCGCTCCTCCCTTATCCATCAATGCAGTGACCTTGTCATAGAAGGCCACCAAATTTGTCAGGCACAATTTGCCCTTTGTGAAGCTGTGTTGGCTGTCACAAAGCACCTCCTTATTTTCTATGTGCCCTAACAGTTTCCAGGGGGTACTGCTCCATGATTTTGCTGGCTACAGAAGTGAGACGAATTGGGCTGTAGTTTCCTAGGTCTTCCTTTTATGCCTTTTTAAAAATGGGGGTTATGTTTCCCTTTTCCAGTCACTGGGAACTTCACCAGTCTGCCAAAGCTTTTCAAAAGCAGCTTAGCAACTTCATCTGCCAATTCCCTCAGGACCTCTGGATGCATCTTATTAGGTCCCAAGTGACTTGTGCACCTTCAGGTTCCTTAAATGGTCTTGAACCCGATCTTCTGCTATGGTGGGTGGTACTTCATTCTCCCCGTCCCTGCCTTTGGATTCTGTATTTCTTTTTTTTTATTCCTATGGGGTATGGAAAATGAACTATTAAAATCACAACCAGGGTTTAGGTTTTTAGGATGGGAATGAAAATAAAAATCTTAGTTCCCTTTAAATTCTTGGAAGAGTTTTTGGTTTTTTTCTTTTCCTTCCTTCATACTTAATTAATTTATTTGACTTTGGGTTTTAGGCAAAAATTTTGCTGTTCTTGGAAAGCTGACAATTTGTTGGTGTGGTTGTTATAAGAGCTTTTGTTGAAAAAGTAAAAAGATATTTATCTAGTGTAGTGTTTGCCAGTCTTTGATTCCTTTTGGTTCCTGATGGCCACTCTTCAGGATATTTTCAGATGTCTAGAAAAAGTAATTTTAAGACTTACTCTTAGCTCACATGGACAGTATATCTCTTCTAAATGAAATAAACCCCAAAACAGTAGCTATTGTTTTGAGCAAGATAGTACCAGAAAAAAACCCCAATTTATTATGTATAGCACTAAGACTTTTAAAGTTACAAGAATATTGTCTACATTACATCTGATATGGAAATAGTTGTACTGGTATGATGGATGTTGGATCACTGCAGTTTAATTCCCCTTTGCAAGGACTTTCAGCCTTCTGATATATTAATTATATTTCAAGTTTTCCTGGAAAATTTGCTATAAGAAATATTTTTTTTTTTCTACACAGTAATACTTCTTGTGAATAAAAAGTAACATTTAGAAACAAGATTACACCACATAAAATGAACAGTGTTATGTTTGATATTTCATTAGTACTGTTTAACAGTTAATATTTAATATTTAGTATTTTACTACCTATAGATTTGGCTAATGCCAATAATAACGTGTATAAGAAAGCAGAAAGCAAATCATCTTAGGTGTCAAAACCCCCCACTTCCTAAATTAAAACTAAAGAGCTTTAATTCATATAATGAATTTTAAAGGGAACTTCTCCTAAAAAGTATTTGTGGCAAATATATGTTTATCAGAGTTTGACAATAATAAGGAACTAGATGGTGCAAAAATAAAAGGGGGGGGGGGGGGGGGGAGAGAGAAACAAAACGTTTTTCCCCCCCTCAAAAAAAGGAGGGGGAAAAAGAAACAAAATCTTTTTTCACTGTGTTATTTAAGTTGATGTGAACTTCTAACAGCTTACTCTCTCTGACAGACCTGATTAGCTCATAGGAAGACACTAAAAGGGATATAAAAATGGAGGCGGGGGGAATCCACCCCCGCACTGTTTGGGAGAGAGAAGAGAGAGTGTCTATCAAAAGAGCTCCCTTTCTGTCTGGGCAGCATATGAGTAAACACAGCAGCAGTCACAAAACTTGTTGGAAAGAAAACAAAAACTGTTTGAAAACCTGGCACTCATCAGTGTAAGATCAATCCTTTTCACCCAGAGGTGTGGGGTACAGGGGTTAGGAAGTGAGAAGCTCAGAGGCCCACACTGTGCTAGGAGAAATTGTGACTATAAGAAAAAGACAAATTCAAAGCAGTTATTGTGATACTTCATTTCTTAAGACTTGTCTTATTTCTAACACCAAAAAAAAAAAAAAGCTACAAAAAAAAAAAGCTACCAGAAAGATTTTTGGTCAGTTACACAATTGTGTTGCCAAAGTCTTTATGCATTATGAATCACAGCAATTGTCATTATTTAATATTCTGGTTTTAAAACAGGCGTTCGTTTCTAATTTTCTAGAAAATCTTAGTAAGGAACCCACTGTTTTCTGAACTAAGACTTAGTTCTTTGGAAAAAACCCATACATAATAATTAAAAGGAAATGCAGATGTAGATTTAACGTATAAAATACCAATCAAATTCTTCAGTCATTTTCTGAGCAGAATATTTAGACAGAATCCACGAGTGTATTTTTTTTTACAAAAGCATTTCCAACTGTCCTTAAAAAAACATTAACTTTCTAACAAGATTTTAATATGGGATTTCATCAGTTTGCTGAAGAGCAAACAAACATGCTGTAAAGGTAAAATCTCTGACAGTAATAATCCTTCATGCATAGTATCAAATGGCTGAAGTTAGAGCTTTAGCACAGTTAAGGTCTCAAACAATATGTCTAAAAGCTGGAATTGCTTGGCTTTAACTAATTAAACCTCTTATTCATGGCAAAGGAATTGTGTCCACTTGTGAGCTTGGCCTCAGGTATGAAAATAAGGCCTTTTCCATTTAGTTTTATTGTATCAAGTCTCCCTGTAAAGTACAGATATATTAACAACCACGTAGCTCTCTAACTTGACATTTTACTTGGTTGTGTAACAAATGACAAGTATTTTTCAGTATTTTTTCGAATAAGCATTCCAACACCAAGACATTTTGTCTGAAGATATGTCTGTAATGATTACACAGGTGTAAAACATCAATGCATCTTCTGACATGCATTGTTAAAGTGTACAATTATCTGATTTACCTTTAAGAGTTTATTCTGAAAATTATGCATATTACATAACAACAAAATAAGACTCTGAATTTCAGTTGAATGTACACTGAGAAAAATTTGACAAATAGTGTTTCTGATTTTTCAAGTTTCACTTTTTGGAAAACTTTCTGCTTAAACTCTGTGATCAAAAAATAAGGAAATGTTTGTTTTATTTTCAGCAGTTTCCCTTGCCATAGTGAACAACCTGGTACATTTCTTTGTCATGTTTAAGAAAACTATTTATATTCTGTCTCTCCACACCATAACAATATACTATCAATCAGAACAATAAACTACTGACTTCAATTCTGTTCTTAAAGGGATATTGTATCTAATTTTAAAAATTAAATAAGGCCCCAAAAAATACAAACAGAAGGGTAATTAATATTAATTGCACCCTCACTGTCAGCCTCAAAGAACACCAGCAAGATTCTCTGCTAAAATGTCAAAGAACCTAAAATCAAGTCCTAATCCAACAGACAACCCTTGCCAATACAACAGCATACATTTTCTAGAATAACTGTCTCCACTCAGCACATAAGATCACACAGACATATGAACATTGCTGTATGTGCACATATGTATACATGCACAAAGCCCTGAAAAAAAACCCAATCAATCCTTCCATCCATGGCTAAACTTGGAAAAGGCCTGATTTTGATATGAATCTGCCAGCAACACTATCCTTGCTTTGATACATCCTACTTCTGTCAGAGAGCTCAACTCGGGTGAAAATGTGTACCTCTGTAGTGGATGGCTACGTAGACAAAAAGTTTATAGAATGGGCAAAACTATAATGAAGATACTTACAGAGCAGTGGTTCCATCACTCTATGAATTAAAATGTATTTCCCTTCCAGTTCACCTATCCAACATCTTTCATACCACTTCTGCTTAAAATACAGTAGTCTAAGGGTGAAAGAGTTCAGTTGACTACATTTAAGGATTTTATAGACATTTGACTTTACAATTCAAACACCTTCATGATAATGCCTATGCTATGACACACATAGTTACACCCACATTATCACATTGAATAAGAATGTTACAGGATTTTTTTTTTTTAATATTTCTCAATCTCATATTGAATAAGCATTTACACAATAGAACTTTAGAGTTTTATGCAAATGCCTTCTACCCACCTACACAAAATTTTGAATTAAAATAGGTAGAGATCCACACAGACTGTTTACAAAATATCAAGCTCATGAGATACATGCAGATCAAATACTTCTTTTAAACTAGACATCCAACAGAGGCAACAAGAAGTGATAAAAATATTCTAATAAGCTTCCAAAACACAACCCTGCAGTTATCAAAAGTGGCATTACCTATACAGTAATTAATGTACTTAATTTATTCCAAGTAGTTCAAGATTTGCAAATAGGACTCATGTCTGACTAAAAGTGGAACCCCAGAGGCAAAATGAAATAATCAGAGGCTAAGGAAAAAATAATAGCTGTGCATGAAAATGTTAAAAACCTCCTAGATTATATGCATGACATGTTCTAGTAGGAGATTAGAGTTCAATGTTCTCGCTGTTTTCTCCAGACAGTACTAATTTGTTTCCAATTAGTAGAAAATGTACTGCAACTGACTTAACAGACTAAAGTGGTCACAGGAATATTGTCTCCACTTGTGATCTTGCCACAGAAATCTGTTCTCCCTTGTGTTACCTTGTTCTGAAAAATTATACCCAGTCACTTGTCTGCTTTCCACGTACTCAATCTGGGGTTTTTTTTTAATAGGATATAATTTGTGAGAACACACATTAATTTAGACATCCCCTCAACCACATTAGATGCCATTAGAGAAGAGAGGATTTGTAGCTGCTCTGGTGGAAATAATAATGGAGTAATTGAAACCGATTATAATACTGTACTTAAGCCACTTGCAACAGTCTGCAAGGATCTTGCATGGGAATTATATACTGAGCAAAGATTAATGAACTTCTGTTCTCAGTGTGGTGGGGTTTTTTTGGTTTTTTTTCCAAGTAGTTGTTAATGCCCTAATCTTTAATGGGAAAATATTTTTTGCACTGTTGTAGGAGTAGGTAATTGTTTCCTTATGAGTCTAATCTTTGTGATGCCTTTGCAGTGGCATGTGAGTCACCCTTGGCACTGTAGGAAAATAAGCTACAGAAGGTGGGAAGAGCACAATTCCTAAAGGACAATAGAGGACATTTTGCATTGAGGTGACACCATTGCTTGTCTTTTCAAATAGAAGTTGGAAATTCTTCTAATTCTTTTTCTCCCCCTCTTGCTAATCTGCAGTTAAAAGATCAGGAAGTTGAAGAAATTTTAACACCCCAAATGAGAAACTAATTCATGAAACAGAAATTAACAGATATATAGCCAATTTATACTCAGAAAATCCTGCTATGGGAGCAAGTCCCCAACCTTCAGCTGCAAAAAGCATTTCTTTAGTAAGGCAAGGATGCACCTAATTTGAGTGGCACCTGGAGAAACTCACTTTTAAGACAAGAACTTGGTCTGACTGGACAGGAGATTCATTACTGCTTCCCCAACTAACATTGTAAAATCAGCTAGGTAACATAGGGACTAAATGTCAGATACTGTAAAATGAAGGGCTGCATACAGAATAATTAGAAAGTTGAGAGATAATGAATGTTTAAAGAAAAAAGTAAAGACTGAATGTCCTGACATTTCATGCTAAATGGCAGGTAACATTATTTTTCATTATTTGGCAAAGTGATACAGTGATAAAACAGTGGTCTGAGAATTAGATATCCTAAGCTTTATCTTTGTCATTCACCAGCTGTGGGTCATGATATAAGCAGGTCACTTCAATCTCTGTAGCTCACTCTTCATATGTAAATAAGGATTAGAACATTATCTCTTTTTGTGGTTTTGTTTTTAATTTTTAAATAAAATATACTTCTCTATCAAATATGAAACATTACGCCATCATGACTATTTTTGAATTTTTTTCCTCTCTTACCATCTGGGATTCCCTGTAAAGAAAGACTGTATTGCAAACAGAGGAATATATCAGTGAATTTAGAAATTTATTACCTTTGTCATCAAGTAAAGGCTCTGTAACATTACGTTTTGATTAAAAAACCCCTGTTTCCTTAATTTAGTATTGTCACTGCAAAATGAGATTAGATTTTACTTTTTCATTGCTGAATTTTTTGTTACTTCTTGCGTAACTGTTACTCCGATGTTGCCCTACATTTTCAATTAACAACCTCATTAAATGGACAAGGAACTTCTAGCCTCTATTAGGTCTTGGTCTGGGATGCTTGAGAAAGTCACTTGACATTCTTGTGCCTTGGTCTTCCCAAGTTTAAAACAAGTTTGTTAAGGCTAATCATCCTATATTAATTACTCAGATCTATGTCTCCTAAACAGCAGCTGCCTCCAAAGATTTGTTTTTTATAAAACAACAATTCTCATTGAAAATGCATTTAGTCACAACATTTCTGATCTCTTTTAGTTAACACATCAGAGATTAACATATAGTTTTCCTAGATACACATAAATATTACAAGTTATTTTTTGACTTGCTGTACTTACAGCTATAGACCAATTAAATAAAAGCTATGTTAGCAGCCAGCATTAGTTTACATTTTCTACAGTTGTTTAGAGGAATGACAAAAATATAATATCTGAAAATCAAAGTCTTATCAGATCGTGTGCTCATTTCATTTGGTTTTGGTCCTTCATTTTGCAATTCTTGCTACTGCCAGTCACAGCAGGAAATTCAGCTGGAGTCAAAAGACTAAGCAAATAAACAAGGCAGCTGCTTTAGAATACTTCAGACAGGGCCACATCCTGAGTTGAAGGGCAAGTTAGCTAAAATAAGGAAGGTGAAAAATTAAAACTGTATAAAAATATTTTATATCTATCCCATCATAAATGGCATTTTATTCCGTTTTTAATTCATTCAGTTTTTTTTAAATTAAGTAAGAGTGGTGGAGTGAGATTGCTGGTTGAAGACTAAGGGTCTAGTTCTGGTTTTGGATGCATATGTGTGGTTCTTGTTTGACTCAGAAGGGGCCTGAGGCCACAGTTTGGCCCTGAGTGATTTGTGACAGATGGTGAATTACAAACTCTCTAAGCAGAGATCAAGGGCTTTGGGTAAGCATCTCAGATTCTTGCCTGGGAAGATGCAAGGGCTTTGTTATAACATGTATTTCAGCAACCTTTACCTGTCAGTAAACCTTACATAAACACAGAAAGCACGAGGATGGGAGAAATATATTAAACAAATGTAGGCACAGATGCCCAAAGGTTTTTCTTCGGACTGCTGGTCATTGTCACCTTATTTAACAAAGCATTTAATCTAGCCTGACCTATGGACATAGTGGAAAAACGAGACAGCCAACAGTTTATACATTATACCAGAGGGACTAACCCAACCAACAACATGAAACCTTTTGCTGAGGAAGCCCTTCAGCACACCATCACCTCAGTATGGTATTACCAATCTATTGTTGTGCAGTGCCAAGATGATTTAGTGTTCCTCCATGGAGTTTTTCTGTGAAAAAATGTGGGTTTGGTGCAGTATCTTAATTAGGTCCCGGTTTTAGGCAGAGGCTGCTAATATATAGTGCAGATAGCTTATTTTAGAGAAAAATGTATTTGTTGCAGACACTGACTAGAAACAGCTACATAGATTTGTGAAGAAATACTGCTTACTGGAGGTTTTATGCAAACATGTGAACTGTGTCATTTGACTAAAACATCACTCATTCAGTAAAATAATAGTTTGGCAGTCTACAATGTGATGTTCTCATATTAACTTCAAGAAAAGCCAGGCTAAATTGATGTTACCAGTTTTCATACTGTACCCACGGTATTAGTTTTGACACTGACTGCATGCAGGTGGATGATAATGCACAGTATTGATCTGGAGGATTTTTTTCCCCCTTCAGCTGTATCTTAGCTTCTAGTCTTGATCTTAAAAGTTAAGATGGATGTTCAGTATTATTATCTAGCAGAAAGGGTAAAAAATCAATTTTATCTCCTGGTGCTTCATTTCCTTGTCTTCCAGTGCTCAAGCAGTGGGGTTGTAACAACCGTCAGCATAAAATAATTTATTAGCTGATGTTATGACAACTTGTGGCAGAGGACTATATTACTATATGTACACTGATGCTCCTGAAACCAACTTTTTGATTAAATATATGAAAAGGGTATGGCAACCAATCAACTGTTTTTAATGGAGTAATAATTTCATAAAGCACTACACTGCAGGAGAGTAGTAAGATCTAGCTAAGAAAAACCTATGTGTGAGCCATACATTTTCTAAGACAGATGGTGATAGATGATAGTTACTCATTATAGTTTATGGATTTTAAAGGTGACCTGAATAGAAGAAAAATGACAGTTTCAAAAATTTTGGCTTTTTACTTTCCAAAAGGTAATGAAATCAAACAAAGGAAGGATTCTAATTTTTACTAACCCTGTGCTAAGTTACCAGAAAAGATATGATTCATCTTTAGCTTGAATTCTAGAAGTAGGTAATTTTCTATTAAAGTGTTTTGATAAGTCCTCTGAACTTCATGGGAGAACTTCCTTATCTCACAGGATGTCTTGGAAATGGGAAGTAAGAACCTGCCTTCCTGCCCTCCTTTTAGGACAATATTCAGCCATAGCTGAGGATTTGTGCCACTATCCCCTGGTCTTTTCTAATCTTTTAAACCTCATTAATCCTTTCCTGCCATGTCCCCTATAATTCAATTTGTTAAATGCAGGCATCATTCAGCCCTTCATTAGCCCAGTAAATCTTTTTATGTTTGATTATTTTACACAGATATAATGTAGATCAGAATCTGAGCAAAATTTTCACCACTAAAAGCAACATTGAACTGCTTTTCCTCATTATGTCGGTGGTTCTGTGCTCATACATAATGATTTCTTTTATTGTATTGTCTACACGATACAGATAGAAATGTAACAGAACAAGTTATCAAGCTACACTAGCAGTATTTATGCAACTAATTTATTCCTTTAGAAATATATCGTGCAGGTTGCTGACCTACCAAAATAATCTGAAAGAGGTAACAATTACAAAACATATATGTTATTCTGATGTCCTTTAAAGCAATATAATAAGGAGTAGTTCTGTTGAAATGTGCAGAATTTTATGCCTGCTAAACTCACTGAATGGCACTGTAAATGATGGCATATAATGAAATCATCACAGGATTAATGGTTTACATATTTTATAAAATGGCATTAAAATGCTGTTAAGACACCACCTATCTTTCCTAACCTTCAAATAGAATCCAATCTACTTATGACAGTTTCAATATTCCTATTAAAAATGAAGCCCCAAATCATGAGATTATATTAAACTTCATAGAATGTAAAACAAAGGTATACATTTACTTTTATGTTTCTTTCTTTTCCTTTTGCTTTCTTGTTTCTGAGCATTCAAGGTTATTAAAGGAAAGAAATTAAAGAGATTTTTTTTTTCAAACAACTGATATATTTGGGAAAAATGATAGCAAAGGCAGTAATAGTAGCAATAAATAATTAAAACAGCTGATACTAGCATATAGTGACCTAACACCATGAGTTGAAAATTATGAAGAGCTGAATGTCAGGATACATTACTGTGGTTTTGTTTTGCTTTGTATGGTTTATTTTTTACAATTCAGCTGCATTTACAGAGGTTTGTGTTTCTTTTTCTGCTCATAATCAATATATATTTAAAGTCTTTAAAAATATTTAGATGGTTTATATTTATAGATGTATGACTATGTATTATTAAATTTCTTATGAAAGCAAAACTTTTAGATGTTTATTCATCTGCATAAAATGTTATAAAATAGACCCATTGTTTTATCTTCTGAAGCTTTTAATAAAATACTAAAATTTTAAAGAGTACATGTTTTGTATTTGAAAAACTAATATACTACTTAAGTGGTTTGTTAAGTGGTTTC
Source organism: Athene noctua (assembly GCF_965140245.1). Classification (NCBI taxonomy): domain Eukaryota; kingdom Metazoa; phylum Chordata; class Aves; order Strigiformes; family Strigidae; genus Athene; species Athene noctua. Next base: position 31,869,422 of record NC_134042.1, on the reverse strand, counting down.
AGTCAAGATAACCTGCATGGAAATATTTGCAGAAAAGAATATTGTAGTATAATTTTTATTATATTACATTACATTAATGAATAGAAACCAAGATCAGAAATATAAATCTCTGATAAATTCTTTGTCACATCAGAACAAGATAAATTTTTATTAATTTGTGTAAATTTTAAAGAAATTTCTCTCGATTTCTATCAAGGTATCCTGATTAGCACAAACTCTAACAATAAGCATTTAACTGAGACCAAGTAGATAGATGAAGCTTTTATTTGATTGCCTGCACACTTTAAGCCAACTGGCCATTCATTTCTGTATACCAAGGTTTGAAATGAATTTGTTTTTCTTTAAGAAATAAAAAGCAGAAGCTTTAGCAGCACAGAGTAGATTATTGCAGTGCATGAAACTAAATATAATAAACCCACTCATTTTAATGATGTTTACATATGTGACAACACATCTATGGAAACTATTCAGATGTGAGCTGTAAATACAAAGACTGGCACTGAAGCCAAATGAAATCCCTATCAAAGGTAATTCTATACCTGGGAAAATAGTAATTTTGTTGTGCAACTAATTGTGTGTTTATGGTAAAAACAGCACCAAGTAAAATGATAAGTCATAATTCTTTACTTCTCTCAATGCTGCTGACATGGTATCTTTAATTTTTTTAAAGGATAAAACATACAAAAGCACACACAGGCTATACTTGGAATGACTGAGATATTTAGACGCCTCTAGGGTTGTTATATTCAGGTACTGTGCTGATGAACCTGTTTTTCTGGTGGTGTTGACATCCTTTCTCTTCTCATCTGACTGATTTTTTCCATTGCCTCTCATCTATGGACAATGGATAATAAATTTAATTATTTTCTGTATCTCCATCTGTTTTAAGGAATGAACAGAAAACTTGGACTGTAATAGAAATTATTACTGTAATTTACTTATATCCTCAACTTTAGCTGGGTATCACTCAGATCTCCCATAGTAGCAGATGGCACTGTAGAAATAATTCTTTCACAAAAAGAGCATGCAATTGAGAAATTAATTTGGTTTCTGACCAAACAAACTTGACATTCAAAAAATCCAAGAAAAGAGAATAAGTAACTGTAATAATGCGTTTCAATTCATTCCCCATGTCCATGCATCTAAATATTAACATACAAGGGAACTGTGGCTCATCTGTACCAGCAGAAACCCTTCCAGGTTTAGGTCTGTGAAGTCTGATAATAGTCTATCAGGGAAAAAAAAATTGGAAGAACAAATAGAGATTCAGTATAAAATTAATTGTAGCGTATTAGTACAATTTTGTGTGTTTGAAGAGGTGGGTTTCTGAAGAGTATAATTTAAGGTAAGGGCTTAGGAGCTGCACTGAACTGCTGTCATGAAGCTGGAAGAAACTAGTGTCAGAAGAACAATATGTGAAGCTACAGAAATCACAGCATATCAAAAACTCAGAAAGTAGAATGTATTATTTCTGATATGTTTCTGTGTGGATTGTATGCCATGTATTTCTGAAATGGTATTTTTAGATCTGAAAACCTTTTTTCCCTTAGGAAAGCAATGCTTGTCTTAAAAGGATTGATTTGCCTAAACTGTTTTATTTAGAGATATATTTTTATTTTGTCTTATGAAATTCAGGCCTAATAGATAAAGTGATATATATATTATTTAGATCTGACCAAATAAGAACTTTTCCTTGAAATGGAAGGCCTGGACTGACCTGCACTTAAGCGCCATTAACCCTTAATCTACATGCCTACTACCTCAAGAAAAAACCATTGGGTTTTTTTAGGATTTTACAATTCATATATCAAGTTACTTCAAATGATGTTCAAGAAAACCAGACATATATTCATTAAAAAAATTATAATTAAACCAATCTTACAATATTATTAATTTTAAATAGCTATTGTGATCAGAACACTCTGAGAAATATTAGTTAATTTCACACACTAAGAGCCTAAGCTCTACTTTCAAACAGCACATAGGTAATTATATTAAAACGGTCTGTTGCAAAGGGTCAAAGACTGAGAAGGTGCATATTCCCCAGATTTCCTCATCTTCCATGGAACTGCACCACCTGAAACCCAAAGCTATTCTAAACTCCTGAAAACACCTGCTTGTACATTATCTTTTCAGCTCATGTCTCATTCATTTCTACAACAGCCTTATGATGAGGGAACAAAAATAAACCAGAACACCATAGTTAAAATTGATAATCAGTTATGTAAATGTCACATGTAGAGTAAAATGTTTCTGAGTAGAGAAATGTTATTTTCAAGACTACTACTGGGCATGTCTACATGTGCTCAGAACACTGCTCTCTTCATTGTTATCTGAAGTGAACAGCACTGCCACTTAATATCTGCCTCCTGGGGAAGATCCTGACATTAACGTTCAGAATCTTAAAGCTTCACTTTTAAATGCAAGAGGAGGACTACACACAATTAAAATAATCATTCTCCATAACTATTACACCTTTGTCTAGGGATCTAAATGGGAAAAAAAAAAAAAAAAAGAGTAAGCAATTAGGAAATTAATTTGGTGACAGTTTCCCCACAGACTTTTGTGTATGTCCCTAAAGACATTGTTTAGAATAATTGCTAATTATTCTGTTGCATGTATAAAATAATTTAAATGGAGACATAATTTACTTTAGAAGAAAATAAGGGATTAAAAAGAAAATAGAACAAACTCAACAGTCTGTGCATCTTAGTTTGGCATTTTACCTCAAAAAACCTATTTAAAATTACACGGATCGTTTCTTAAAAAATAAACATATTGGGGGTGGGGATGTATATGTACATGCAAACAAACTGCCCACTTACTGAGTAGTAGTTACGTGTATTTAATGTTTACTAGGTTTCTGACTATGGGAAGCATAGGTGCTTATTAATGTAATTAATACTAAGTGTCCTGATCCAATGATGGGGGAGGTTTCGATATGATCCCAAGAGCGAGATTAAGACACAATGGAGGTCAAATGCCGTATACCCAAACCAGGTTTTTATTATTAAAAAAGTGAAGAGGGGTAGCAATAGGACAGAATGGAAGGAAAAGACAGAAATAAAGCAAGCATCCAGAATAGAGTTGCAAGAATAGTCACCACCATGGATCCAGTGGCGTCCCGTTGGTCCTCAGCCTTCAGTTCTTCGGTGGTGGGTGCACACGGATCTGGCTTCGATGGTGGATGCACACTGAGCAAAGTTCTCTGTTGCCTTTTTAAGTTCATCGTATCCGCTGATTAGCATATCTGCCCACCTTTAGGTTTTTTTTTCATTGGGGGGTGTGTCCTTCAATACACTCTCTCTTCTCTGGGAGACGCCCCCCAGACCAATCCTCAGGCTGCAGCAGCTTCTCTTGGAGGTTTGCATAGACACAAGCAAGCTTTGAGACAGTCATATGACATTTCAGTCTCTCACACTAAGTGACAGAGAAAAACTAGCAGAAAAAAAATTCTAAATACCTGGCTATCTTTTAGCTTAGTTAAAAAGTTTCAAGATGAATTAAAATGCCACCTACTTCTGGTTCTCCTGTCAACCTTCTAAAGGATTTGGGACAAATCCCTTCTCTGTGTATAGCTATTCTGGTTTTTTGCTGAGGTGTGATAATGGAGTTTGTGATTGAGTACTGAGAATGTCACAGAACTAGGTGCTTTTACACCACAGGGATAAGCTTCTCAAAGTGACTCATAGTTCTTTCCCTCTCTTAAGGAGAATGCTAAAGGTTTAGATCAGCTGCAGGGATGTCATGTAGCTCTGTAGTAGCTCTGGTGATCCCTGTTGTAGACACAAGGAAGTGAAAAACAGTATTAATGCTGTTGATGTTTGTTTTTGGAGTATGAACTGATTAAAAATGTGATTCAACATAGTAGAAATTGATAGCAAAATACAATTCTTGCTTTTCATTCCAATTACTTATCGTTTTTCTCCATTCAGCTTGACTCGTGTGTCTTATGGAAGAAAAATCCCAATGTTTTTGACTGAAAATGTTGTTAAAACTTTATTTATAGAAAGTATGTCATGTAATGGTATATAAAAACTGATTAATAAAATCAGTTAAAATCCAAAATATAGCATTCACTCTCCACCTTAGTTTATGCAGGGTAAATAATGTTTTCTGTCTTCCCTCAGGGTATCGACACTTCTTCTCAGAGCTGTAGGCTACTCATAGAAACTCTTCTTCTCTTTCACTTTGAGATTTTTTTTATTGGTGCCCTTTTCAGATTTTCCAGGGAAATGAAGCATGTGTCTGAAATTGAGCCTCTGAGGTCAGTTAATAAGGCACCTAAAAACCAGCACAAGTGGGCTACCAACTACATGAAACAACAAAAATATTTCACAGAAGTTCTTTATATGTATTGCAGGTCACTGAGAGGCAAATACCTTTTACCTCAGATGTGAACATTATTTAGTAGATATCTTTGGACAATTAATTTTTTTTTAACTCCACTGAATCTCTCAATTTCTCATTAATACAGTGATATAGAGCACACATAGTAAAATACTTCAAAATTCCATATTACCACACACTACTTTTAATTAAATTAACTTGAAATGCCATAGAAATATCCATAAATAAGGAACAAAAAAATGTCCACAAATATTTTTATCAGGAGTTAATCAGAGTAATCCTATATAATTCCTGTTTTCCCATTTTTTTTCTTGAGGAGAAATGTTGAGTTTTTAGTAAAAATAAAATAAAAAAACCCCAGCGAACTCAATGAGGTTTGGAATGAGGGCAGGAACCTATAAGTATCTAGGAAGTTAGGGGTCTGAGGCTTTTCTGTGAGTCTTTGCTATGTATCTACAAAAGCAAGAATTTTTTTTGTTGTTGTTATTGTACATTTACTTTAGGTTTATTTCTGAAGCTTTTTTCATAGTCCAAACTTATAAAACGTGTATTGAAAAAATAAAATAAAATATTACTTTAGCTAATTGATTATAAGCATATAATTTTTATTATATCAAAACATCAAAATTTGATTATCAAATTATCATTTTGAAATATCTAACAGATGGTCTATCAAACCATTATGATTCACTATGCAGTTGGATGGAATTCTACCTTTCTGGACAAAAAACTGTTTATTTTTGCCTGTTGTTCCTCTAGAATTTTGTTCGGAGTTATATAATCATATCATATTGCATATTGTATAGCATAATCTCCCATATCTAAATCATATCCTGAAGATCTACAGCAGAGCACCAGGTATATGCAGGAACACTTTTACCAAAATACCGTTTTCCCCAAACACATGCTCTGTCACCCATACCACCCCTGTTTTTCTTTTTTACCATCTGTTGCATTATTAATGTATGATGCTATCCTAATGAGCTTTTTTTTAACTTATCCAGTATCTGTGTTCCATTTCTGGTTAACATTGCCATCTTCAATGTTGTATTGTTACTTTCAAGGAATAATAATGCCAGGGACAGCGCTCGTGAGTGGCATTAGTTGCATTCTTCTACTCTTTCAGGGTCAAGTGGGTTTAACAAGTCTTCTGTTAAAGAAAATCACTGGTAGTAAGAAATGGAATTAAAAAAAAAAAAAAAAAAAAAAAAGGAGTAGAATAAGGAAACAGCAGTACACCTGTTCTGCGGCTGTTTCTCATTCCTCTTTTTCTGATGGGCATAACAAGAGTCTAGGTTGCAATCCATAACAATGCAGTGTTTTCCCATTCAAGGTGACTGCAAATTCAATTCTTCCTGGCAGCACAAATTATTCACCTCTCAGGTTTTCCTTCTGACACTGAAATCAGTTGCACAAGAAAATGTGTCTAGCAGCCTTGAAATGGAAACAGACAAATTGTAAAGAAAGGTAGCAAGGCATCTAAGTGCTTCTGCCGCATCTTGCTGACAGATGGGAGCTGTAACACCAGTCACCAGTGCTTGCAACTCCAGTGCAGTTAAAGAGAAGGAAGCATTCATCAAGCCATTCATTTCTCATTCCTCAAACAGAAGGCTGTTTACATCATGTCAGCAAATGATTACCCTCTGCTGCTGTTGTTGTGCTACCTATTGGAAAAGGTGAAGAGGTTATGTTTTGAAATCCCATGGAGATGTTGATTAAGGAAACAAAGGAAGCTGGTTCTTAACACCAAAACCCAAGAAAAATAGGAAGCAGGCATCATCACACTCACATCTCTGACACAAGAAACGAGTTCTTCTTGGAGAGAACAATGAATTCAAAGCACAAACTGCTTACATATATCAGGAGAGAACCAAAGGGCCTAAGCATTTTCCCTTCCAACTAGGTCATGTCTTTAGGTCCTTTCTGTGGCTTAGGTCCTTATTCAGCTCTTATCTGAGAGCTGACCTGGGACAGCATGGATCCCAGATTTCCTTGGCGGCTTCTTAAGGCTCCATTAACTATGCCTAACAAAACAAAGCTATATAACCTGTGTGAAAGTCTGCAAATGTGTAACTTCGTAAATGAGTCCATATTGGACCATCAGTGGGGTCTATAAACTGAAAAAGTTTGAGAACTACTCTTTTAGGGATTGAACTCCTACAAGATTAAATTAAAATGTACTCAGGACTGCTAGGTATCATCTAGTCTTTGCAGGGTATTTGTCAGGAACAAGACTCAGTTTAACAGCTCATGAATTTTTGAGACTTGCAGCTAAAGTCTTTGGTTCTCAAAGAAGATGCATGAAATGATTCTATTATTAAAGGTAGAACTTTGCTTATTTGAAAATATCAGGTGTAACTGTGCACAAAATTATTGTGGTGATTTCAGTGCTTTATCTTAGCCTGGGCTGTCTCCAAGACTTTTTTTGGTTAAATGTGTGCATTTCACCACTGTTGAAGAACTGATTTTTCTCCTTCAGATATTTAGTCTAATATCTGGACTTAGAAAATTGTTTAGAAAATTATTTCATGTGTATGTAAAATAGAAAATACTATGTTCAGTTAAAGCAGGATTAACATATTCTTTGCTTCCTGTTCTAAACTGCTATGTAAACTACTCAAACTTTCCACCTGTATGATGGCTTTATTTCATTTTCCTTAAACTTTTGAAGTATAGTACACCTTTAGGGTATTTTCAGTCTTGGAAGATTAATTCTATTTTAAAAATGCATAATTACTATTAAAAAACCTCCTTCATTCTTATTGTAGGGTAATTTAAATTTTAGGTTTCCAGGACTATTCTAAGTGGATATTTTATTATGTAGATTGTTTTCTTCCTTCTCATACATATTTATCTCTAGTGCACGAAAGACTTCATTCTGTCTGAGAGTTGCAAACTTCTACCAAGTACATTACATTGGATTTCTTTTAGCTCAGCTGTGCACATTTTAATTGAGGCTGGTTTCAGCTTTCTTCCCATGCTTTATGAGGTGTGGCTGCTTCTCTTTCTTATCTTGTGCAATTTGTACACAAGTAATTGATATACCCTGAGTTCTGCCCCAATATCTACTTCCTTTTCATGCACCTGAGTGGCTCCCACAAAATAAAGTATCTCCCAGCACTGAAAATCTCTTATCCTTAGTTGTGTCCTACAGAAGAATCTTTAGGTCTGTATTTTTTCAGTTTCTGGACACAGTCCCTAAAGAGGCTAACCTGCACATGAAAGCTCCAATGTAATAAATAAATGAAAAAATATCTCTGTGAATATCAGAGGTGGAATACAGTTCCCTTGAATGTTTATATTTATAAAAGTGTCTTAGTTTTCTATTCAGAGAAAATGAGCAGCCACATCTTATCCATGGGGTCAAGCCAAACTTTACATTTTGATTTGCAAAAAAGATGAAACTACATCTATTATTTGTCTTTTTATTATGACAGATTCATGTTATAAAGAAAAACATAAGTTGCAAGTTTTTTGGGGCATCAGTGCATGTTATCGCTGTGTCTGCATATGACATAAGTTTTCTAGATGTTTCCACAATGTTTTTATTGAGAAGATTACAACCAGGACATACTGGAAGATCTCATGCTGATGACACAGTATATAAGACAATACAGAAATACAGGAAAAAAAGACTTTCATATATAGTTGGTATGTCCAAGGTGCAAAACAGAAAAAGAAGAGATGAAAGGACTGCCTGATATGGTACATAGTTCTGTTTTGCCTATATGACTGAGCAACTTCCCCATATAACAACTACTGTCACTCCTGGTAATTTTGGAGGTAAGAAAAACAGATAGGGCCCTTATCTGATAATTATACTGTCAAAAAACTAGATAATCATACCCCAAACCCCAACACTATTAGGAGGCACTAATGTCAGAGACAGAACGGAATACCTAATTTCAAAGGCATAACTTTAAAATTATGTGAATCAAGAATATTAATCAAAAATATCCAGTACACTGATAACTGAGCTGCCTGTTATACAAATCTTTCATCCTTTTTTTTTTTTTTTTTTAATATATAATGTACATTTTGGTGATTTGATATAACATATTAAACCACATACTGTGTAAAAATTCTGAACGTCATAACAGCCCTTCTGAAACACCCATAGTACTTCTTTGACTGAACATGATTGTGGACAAGGTACACAGAGTAGAACAGGCATGTTAAACATGAAACTGCTTTTACAGCAGTACTCTAACCCCTGTTAGCCACAAAGGTTTTGAACAACTGCAAAGCAGTACAGACAGTTGGCTTGTCATTTATACAATACAACACTACTTTTCTTATTTCTAACCAATGTTTATATGCTATTCATTTGGCAGTTCTCATAAACTTTACTCTGTTTCTGATTCTAATCCTCACATGCATGGTAATTTACCACTAAGGCTGTAACTTCTGCATCGGACTCTGCTAGGTTTTATGTTTCTAGGTTAGGTAATTCACACCACTGATGATGATGTTATGAATGGCTAACATATAATGAACACATGATTAACTTGAGCTCAGTCACAGACACTGACAATAAAAAGAAAACGGTAATTTGCACTGTGTAAGTCTAGATAGTTAAAGCACACCCTATTTAAAACAGGACTGTTTTGAGCATATTTGATATTTTTAACTTCTTCTGGGTACTTATTTAATGACATATAGTTAAGTACATATATATAAATAAGCAAGAACAACTAAACAATCTGTACAAATATGAATATATAGGTGGTGGGACTGTTTCACTATCAGAACTTTACTGGTATCAATGGGGCAACAACTACATACCTATGTGTGAAGGTTAATGTATTCTTTTAATAAGAATATAGTAGACTTCTACATCTGGAACCAGTATACCACCTGAATTAAGCCTGAGGTTAGGTAGGTTTGGATTTCTGACATTTTTCTTCCATCTTTAAAATGGATTTTCAACCTCCTCAGAGGAGCATGATCAGACATAGGATCATTGCTGAGTTCTCAAAACCCTTCCAGAGGCCATTTCAAAAGTCATTCACACTACATAGCAAATCACAGAGAACTTCAGATTATTCCATACCAGCACCTGGATACTTTCTTCCTCACACCTGAGAAATCAAGAGGTACAATTAGTTCGTGCACTACTTCAGCACCTACGGAAACAGATTTAGATTTAGCCTCAAGTGCAATATTGATGTGACTTACCTGGAGACTGCAGTCTTTCTCTCAGCCAGAATGACAGACCACTTTCGGGGTGGGGGGAGGGAGCAAAAAGTACAATATGCTGTACCAATATAAGTAAGTAGCTATGTCAATATATCTGTAAAAGAAAAATGGAGAAAGCAACGTTTTAGTAATGAGGTAAACTAGAAAACCATTGTTAATGAGAGTTAGTTAATACACGTTAATCCTGTAACAGGACTGAAATCAATTAGCATTATAGTAAGAGAGGCATGAGAATAAGATAAAGAACTGGATTTCAATGAATGATCTGGTTTATTCATTGCCCCAGGCCATAAATGTTACATCTTTGCCTTTTCTAACACAAAATTTTTGTGAAAGACAATAGCTAGGAACACTGCAAATCAAAGCAGAGATGTATCAGCATGTTACTCTCAAGGAGCAAGACAAAGATAAAAGTGAGAAACTTCAGGAGCTGATCGAAGTGACTCAAAATATTAAGCTAAAAACAAAAGAGTAAAAAAAGCCTTTACTAATAAAAAATTACTATTTTAAAATGATAACATAAGTACTATATCATAATAATAGCAATTATAGTTTAATAATAATGCAACATGTAGTATTTCTAGAATATATAAATTATTATAATTATAAATATGTTTATTATGTATTATGTAATTTACCATATATTTTATCTTAGAATAATATTAGTATATTCATTTAAAATGTTTCTGTTAAAATGACTAAAAATATCTTACTATTCAAAGATACTGAAATATAAAATCTGTTCTGTAAGAAAACCTAATCAGCCAGGAAAATTTACAACATGTTTTTTAGGTTGTCTTAATTAATTATTAATGGATGAGAAGAGTATGACCTTATTTCTCTCTTCCCACCTTCCTAATCTCTTCACTCACACTTAACTCCCTTGTGTCTCCAAATGATGCTGCTACACTTAAGGCAAAATCTTCCTACACTACTGCTCCTGCCATTTGGAACAACATTCTTGTAATTCTTTGCCTCATTAAGTCATAAAATCATCTGAAAAGCTCTCTTCACGTCTGTGAATTTTAGTTTCTTTTTCTTTCTATTGACCTTCCAACACCGTATCATCTATGACTGTTTATGTCAAGACATGTGGATCTTAAAACCAAATTTTGCATTGGCTTAGTGTATATCACTAAACCTAAACTAACCTCATTGCAGAACAGAGAAAAAAATTGTGTCTAAAAAGTGTATAAAATACACCCCTACAGATATCAGCCCATAAAATTGATTCCATTTATTCATCATGCACAGAAGCATTCTGTAATACAAATTAAGATAAATTAGGAACCTGCTGATTTGAAAGATGTTACCTAAATTAAACTGGAATGATGTGTTATGATCAGAATCACTGACTGTTTGAGTGTATCTTCAGTACAGGCTTCCAAACTGATTCATTATCAGAATTTATGGCTTGATTTTCAAAGTTGTGCAGTTCCACAGACTAGCAGATATCTGATTTTGCATGTATACTTACATGCATTCATTGCTTGGTTGTCAAATTCCCTTTGGTATTAATGGACATGAATAAGTGTTTCAGTTAATTAGGAAAATCTATTTGCCACTTGTTTTCTAAATTTCTTCCTATAGATAAACTGTAGTTTGGTTTTGTAACTGGGACATTAGACTGTGCACTTTCTGATTATGGTACTGAACTTGGTGCATTTTTCTTTTTAAGTATAAAGCAAAGGAATACAACATTCTTAACAATGTTCCTTTATAAGGAAGTTCCTTTATAGGTTCTCAGGGTTTGGAGGAAATGGGTCACTGGTGTTGCTAACAGTATTCAACAGTTCACTGATGCGAAGAAATATATTTTTTCTCTCTGACATGGCAAAAACAACTGAATAGAAAAGCTCCTGTTCATTGGCACTTAACCATACTATATTCTAGCAGTCATGCAACAAATACATTTTTCTTTTTTTTTCTTTTTTTTTTTTTTTAAGGAATCAACAGAATAATACTACTAGACAACCCAACATTTAATGTTGTGTTCCATTCCTGGATCTGTCAGTGACTTACTTCTTAGCCCTGCAGATGGAGTTCATTTAGCCAGTGTACAATTTGATATATTGAGGCATTTAGAGTTTTGATAACATAATTTGCTTAAATGTTTATGCAACATGGTGTGTTTTGATGATATAAAATACATAAGAACATATTGTATCTAATGGTAGGGCAAACAACAGAATGTTAAGAAAGCTGTTTTGAATAATACTTTGCCAAATGTTAAAACTTTCATTTCCACCTCTTTTTTTTTTTTTTTTTTTTTTTTGGGTGGGGGGGTGGGGGAGTAATACATAGTCATCAAAATCTGAAATAGCCAAATTATATATTTGTGTCTGTGAGAGCTCTGTATTTCAATGAAATGGTCCTTTAATGGTATGCTATGCACTAGTCTTACAGAACATATTATTTTCAGTGAAAAACATATCACAAATGTAAAATTTCTAAACATTCTTACATAATGCTACATTCCTGAAAATTTCCAACTTGTGATTCGTTTTACATGCCTGGTGGATTAAATACAAATTAACATGTAAAATTATTCAAATGCTTATTTTGTTCAGCATCAGCCTCAGTCCTTATAACTTTGTTAAAATTATATAATTCCGGAACTCTTGTTTGATATTCTGTCTTTTGTATAAAGGCTAACTATCTCTGACTATTCATTGTAAGGGATAATAATTGAAGTGTTTCTGAAACAGACTTTGTAAAACATTCAGTAATAAACTATCTGTTACCATAGCCATTATTTAAAAAAAAAAAAAAAAAAAAAAGACAGAAGTATTGCTTTAAAAATAAAACCAAAGGGATGCTGACTTACATTTGACCTAATATGAGCATCAAGGTATTATGTAAATGAGAAAAAGTGAAACAGACCCTGTTTTACGAAGAAAAAGAGCACACCCATGGTACTACGCCAGGTTTACTTCTGTAACCCAACAGAAATGACAGTAAGAAAGTAAATCATAACAGAAGTTTTTATTTTCTCTATAAAATAAAGGTATAAGGCACCAGCATAAAGAAGCCAAAGCCAGCTGAGGGTGATTTTAGAAAAGAAAATGTGTTTCTACAGCTGAGCTTTGGAGATATTCAGGTAATCTGGATGCCAATATTTAGATCAGGATTTATTTCTAATCACTTCTCTTTTAGTTCACAATGTAAACACTAAGAGAGATGAAGGTCTGGGGTAATTTCTAAAATATGCAAAGCATTTATCCTATTTTCCTTTCCCTTAAAGACCTAATGACAAGACCATATTGATCTATTTGTTTTAGGGATAACTGATTTACAAATTTCTGAGCATGGAAAATCTTTAAGCACATCTACAAGCAAGGAAAAGAACTCAATTCAGACAAATTATTCAACTTTCACAATTTTAATCTTTATCAAAAAGCAATCACATTCAAAATATGCCTTAATTTTTTAGCAAAACAGTATTTCCCAAACAGAATTTGTTACTTAGTAAGTAAATATATTTTACACATTCCTCTGTTTATAGGTAAATTTTTGTTAATAAATTCTCTATAAGACAGTTCTCAATTCAGTCATCAGCTTCATTTTAAGATCATACTACAGTTCCTAGTGTTGACGGTCAGCTCTCAAGAACTCTACTACAAAACATTCCTCCACTACATGCAGGAAGAATAAGGAGAGATTGGTTTAGAATATCTTATATAGCAACTGTTTCTATCAGTATCAGTTAGTATCAGTACTCATACAGTCTTTTGAATAGTCAGGAATTCTATAGCATCTGCAAATAAATATTTCCAAAATATTGCCAATATTGCCAAACTGACCTCCACCATTAGAAAGAGGAGACATGAGAAGTAGTGCAGTCACAGAGAATTCATGAGCGCTGAGTTCAGTGCCCTCATCTAGCTTTGAGGTCTCAAAAAATAGATTTCTCACCTTTTCAGAGAGATTTACTAATTCTCATGCCATCTGCTATTCAGTCATTTTTTTGGATGCTTTTATACTTTGTATTTAGAAACATGAAACTAGAAGATAGTCTGACAATTAGGGCAAGCATGTGGGACACTGGTGTTTCTATACCAGGGAATGCTTGAGCATTTAGGAAGAAGTGAAAAATCTTTTATTGGAAAAGTTACTGACAGGTTCTTTGTTCTTTTTTTTTTTTTTTTTTTTTTTTTTTTAATAGTCTACTTAACACATTCTAATAAGATTTGGGAGATATGTGTATGACACATTCCAGGGTAGAATTTATATTAGTAGTAGCTCATAGCTTTTCTTCTCAAATTGTGACTGATCTGAGTCATGAATTTTCCATAAGAAAAGGTGTACATCTGCTCCTCTCCTCTCCTCTCCTCTCCTCTCCTCTCCTCTCCTCTCCTCTCCTCTCCTCTCCTCTCCTCTCCTCTCCTCTCCTCTCCTCTCCTCTCCTCTCCTCTCCTCTCCTCTCCTCTCCTCTCCTCTCCTCTCCCCCCCATGATTCTTTCCACAGCCCTGTCTGAGAGCCTGGACTAGTGTGTTGCAAATACAAACTACCGGTAAAACCTCCACAGGCAAATAATTAAAACAAACAAACAAACAAAAAATCTGTCAAATACTGTAAAACACCATTTTAAATAAGGTGGATTTAATTTTCAAATGTATGTTTGTTTTTTTTTTCTTCTGTGTGAAATGTCTATTAAAGCAGTACATAGTTCAAGACAGAATTTAGCATTATGAATTATTTTATTACATGAGTCCTGCCTCAGAGGAAAAAGAAAAAAAAAAAAAACAAAATCCGACAGCTTTCTTTTGTAACTTTGTAGACCCTATAGTTCCTTCTTTCCTGCCTTTTTCCAGTTGATTGAAGCCATTTTTTCCAAATGCAAATATTCATAAGAATTGCTGTAAATTCCTTCCACTCCAACAAATTGTCTGTACGTCACTAGTGTAAGAAAGCAGAAGGCATAGCAGCAGCACCAGATTTCTCATGAGAGAAAGTTCATTTCTGTGCTTGCTTGTTTGCTTGATGTACTCTGTATTTCACTAAATCAAAAATATAATCTAATATTAAATACCAGTGACATTTTTGTTGTTGTTGTTGTTATCAGTTTATTTTTAAAAGAAATTGAAAGTTAAGTGTTTAGAAAAAAACAGTATCTGTTTAGACTGCATTTGTCCAATTAGGACAAAAACTGGTTTTGGTCTTTACTAGATAAAATTTTAGACTAACCTGATCAAAGAAATAAAATTACAATGATTCACATAAGAGCATAATACTCCTCTCTAGTTCATTTATTCCCAGTTCTCAGGTGGTTCAGCATGATTATCTGGAAAGCATATTAAATATATACTTTTCATACAGATTTTCAGAGATGCTTTCTACATGAGTACATTAGGTTTACTCATTTCTGTATGTCCTTCATCTAAGCATAAATGAGTGAATGGGACAAAATAAGAAAACCATGAGAAGAACTTTTGGGGACTGTTCAAGGGTCTTCCTCAATCTTCTCTCAACATTCCTCATTTTTAGCAGCAGTGTTTTGGCCACTTCAGTTAAAAGCAATACCAAACTACTCTGTTAAAATTTGTCATGTCAGATCCATTATGCAATGCTTCTAGTTTACAAGAGAGGGTGGACTAACCTATGCACTGCTACAGCAATGACAGTTTTATTATTGCTCTTCTTATTTAAGCTTATTTGAAAGTGGTGCCAAACCTTGAACATGGGGTTCAAATGTACATTCTCACTCTATGTAGCTTTTTTTAATTTTACCTTGTCTTTCTTTAAAAGGCTCTGTTTCAAGAAAAGTTAATCTCAGTGTGTCCACACTTCAGTTATTAGAGACTCACTTCCAGGGTGGGGGGATGAAGTAAAAAAAAAAAAAAAAAAAAGAAAATCTTATTAATTTGATTCTTTTGCTAAAACAAATTAAAGTACAATTTTGGTTTTGTTCATTTTAAACACAGCTGGTTGAGATCATACAACATTATATTAATTAGAACACAATTCCCCCAGACCTGCTGTTATTGCAACAATTCATTAAAGAGTCCAGGTGTAAAATATGAGGGATTTGATTGCTCATGGGATTGGTAAGAGCATATGGAGTTTTTCACCTCTAAATTGTTGGTGTGAAACCAGCCTGGGACAATAGTCAGCAACTCTTGAGTTGTTACTCTCTAATGGTTCTTCTGTAGCTCAGGGTATATGCCTAGATAGTTGCAGTCTCGTTCCGAATTGTGTCAAACACAAAATTTCTCAACATTACCTTGTTATTTCCAACTAATGGGATGAACAGTAAAAACAAAAATGCAGACTGATTTCATTGGTCCAAGTTTGAGATATATTTGGAAACTTGTAGATATGATGTTCCAAAGTTATTATTTCAGTAGCAGAATATGAAAGGGATTATTTTCTAACACTTTTACTCTACCATCTTCAGCAAGCACTACTTTCAGAAATAAATCATACTGCACCTCACCATTATTCTAGCTAGCTCTCTGCCTGAAAACAGAAAAAATGTTAAAGACAAATACCCTTACATAAAGAAAGACACAGTTTCTGTTATCAAGACTTTCTATTTCCTTTTTCTTGGTAAAGATAATTTCTTTTACAGAAAGGAGTAGGGTAAATCATGGTACTGAATTGTTTCATGTTCCAATGGCCTGGAAGGGTCTGGTCTTTAGTTCATGTAAATGGAGGCTGATGAAGCAAATGTACATAACTGAAAGAAATATGGGGGCAATATATGTACAAAGAAATGATTAACAGCATGAGAGACCAATTCTAAACTCATTTTATTTTATGAAAAATATTTACACCTCTCTGGAGAATACTTGCAAGTGTTTTTTATGTCTAGTCTGCAGGTCTATTTTTTAATTTTGCTAAGTCACCAAGCAAATGCTGCGATTAGGAGTTCTGCTGCCATCTGATTGGGATTGGGCTGTTGTTGCTGCTTTGATGTAACAGAAGTATCCATGTAGCAGGTGGTCTTTCCTGCTGTTTATAATGCAGCCTAGGGAGGTCTGTCAGATGTTAACAGCTCTTCTTTATCTGTATGGAATTTGGGTAAATCACACTGGAACAGATGGAAAAACACTCATGTACAACCACAGTCCCACCAAGTAGCAGCTTGTAAAATTCCACAAATACACCCGGCTCCCCAAAAGAGAGAGAAAAAAGTTCACTGGGTATATTTCTGAACTGCTGGAGGATATTCACTTTGTTTATACACAGACCTATACCTGGGAATTAGGAAAATAGAACAAAACTAACAAACAATTTAAATTATCTCAGCTGTTCTGTACATATATTTTACAATTACATTCTAGGTTTCTGCAGGAAAATGTTGAGAAATTGGAAATTATTCCCTAATCTCTTGTGCTGTTTCAAAATCCTTTTCCTTTTTCCTTTTTCCTTTTTCCTTTTTCCTTTCCTTTCCTTTCCTTTCCTTTCCTTTCCTTTCCTTTCCTTTCCTTTCCTTTCCTTTCCTTTCCTTTCCTTTCCTTTCCTTTCCTTTCCTTTCCTTTCCTTTCCCTCTAATTCTTTTCCTTTTTCTCCTGCTATCTCCTGTCCTTACAATTTGACACACTTTAACTGATTTTATAAGAAAACTAGTGAAACCAAATGTTGCTAAGACTCTTGCCTAAAAGACCTTTGTTTTCTTTAATAAGTAGGTTGATAAAAGTTTGCAAAAATCTTCTTCATCCAAGGTTTTAAAGAGGTCTTACAGTTTTAAAAGATGACAAGAATTATGGATGTATAACAAGTATAATACTTAAAAATTACATATTAAAAATAATGAAAAATTCATTTAATGGGAAATAATCTAAGCAAATTAACTCCTTCTAGAACAAACAGTCTTGATGCTGATGGTTCAGATTTCCAAAGCAAATATTTTCCTTTTGCATACCAAAACAGTGGTTTATTTAAAAACAATAACATATACTAGCATACTAGGTACTGAATTTCCATTGAATACCTGCCAGTTCTGTGGGTGATAAACAGGGATGTGACTTCTTTCATAAATATGGCATCACCAGTGTGATGTGTTGACCCTAGCTGGATGCCAGGTGCCCACCAAAGCCAGTCTGTCACTTCTCTCCTCAGCTGGACAGGGGAGAGAAAAATAACAAAAGGCCCATGGGTTGAGATAAGGACAGGGAGATCGTTCACCAGTTGTCACAGGTAAAACAGACTCGAGTTGGGGAAATTAATTTAATACCAACCAAATCAGGTTAGGATAATGAGAAATAAAATCAAGTCTTAAAAACACCTTCCCCCTACCCATCCCTTCTTCCTGGGGTTAACTTTACTCCTAATTTCTCTACATCCTCCCCTGGCAGGACAGAGGGACGGGGAATGGGGTTTAAGGTCAGTTTATGGCCTGCTGTTTCTGCTACTCCTTCCTTCTCAAGGGGAGGACTTGTCCCCAGTTCCAGTGTGGAATCCCTCCCATGGAAGAAAGTCCTCTACAAACTTCTCCAATGTCAGTACTCCCATAGGCTGCAACTCTTCACTAACTGCTCCACCTTGGGTCCCTTCCTCAGGGTGCAGTCCTTCAGGAACAGACAGCTCCAGGGTAGGTCCCCTGTGGGGTGATGAGTCCTGCCAGCAAACCTGCTCCAGCGTTGGATTCTCTCTCTCCACAGGCCCTTCCAGGAGCCTGATCCAGTGTGGGCTCCCATTGGTGTCACAGCATCCTTTGGGACCATCCCCCTGCTCCATTGTGGGGTCCTCCCCGGGCTGCAGGTGGAGATCTGCTCCACCAAGGACTTCCATGGGCTGTGGGGGCACAGCTGCCTCACCTGGTCTTCACCATGGGCTGCAAGGGACTCTCTGCTCTGGTGTCTGGAGCACCTCCTCCCCCTCCTTCTTCACTCCCTAGTGTCTGCTGAGTTGTTTCTCTCACATATTCTCAATCACTCTCCTGCTGCAATTGCTGGTTCACAGCGTTTTTTCTCCTTAAATACATAATCCTAAAGGTATTACCACTATCGCTGACGGGCTCAGCCTTGGCCAGCGGTGGGTCTGTCATGGAGCAAGCTGGCATTGGCTCTATAGAACATGGGGGAAGCTTCTAGAAGATTCTTACAGAAGCCACTCCTGTAGACTCCCCACTAAAAAAACTTGCCACACAAACCCAATACACAAGCACATATATATATACTTATCAACAATCCGTGTTTCTTCCAGTCTGGTTTCTTTCTATTTGTTCCAGGTTCTATTTGACTCCCATTTGCATAAAATGAAAATAAAAACTCTCAGAAAGCTATGCATGTCCATTTATCAATAGCAAAACTTTATCAGTTAAAACTCATGAGAATATTAGTTCATTAGTTCTGTGTTTCTAACTATATAATTATAGATAGAAAAGATGGTTCAGTCCTACAGGAAGTCCTACAGGACTTTAATTCATTCAGCGATTGCCCAGCTTCCTTTAATTTTAATTTTTTTTAATGAAAGGGGTAAAAGACAATTCTCTGTCTCACAGAAGAGATGCAGCTACACAGTGTGCATTATGAAGTGCTTGAATGGTTTGATATTAAGTAGCATATAAATATATTTGTGCATTAATATTTGACTAAAAGATACATTCGCTGTTAAATTCATACATATCTATGAAGCAAAGAGCATTGCTCTGCCCGTCTGCTTCACTTGATAAATTCACATGGTTTTGGAGCTGAAGTCAGTCTACTTGTAAAAGCATAAGATAAAACTAAACTAATAAGGTGGACTTATTTATCTGCTATATTACATAAACCCAACTTTGCATGATGTGCTTTAGTATAATGCATGGAGATTATGTTACGTTTCATGAAGCTCCATTATGTAGGGGAGATTTCTGCTGTTGTTATCTGATTCTTGTATCTACTTCTTTCTAATAGTTCTTTAAAAAACGGAAGACTTTTTTTTTAAAAAAATTAATTACCAGGACTAGATTTCATTATATGAATATACAGAACTTATACAATGAGATCCTGATATCTCATTTAAGTCTCTAGACATCATCATACTATGAATAATAACATTATAACAATAAAAATATAATTTATATGCAAAACTAGGACAACAATTCTGTTTTTCTCATATACAAATAATTCACATTTTTCACATACATATTTTCATCAGATAGATTCTAGAACTGAAGCTTATTTTATTTGCTGGTACACTGGAAAACAAAATCCTTTGTCAGCTACTTGCAATGCAGAGCCCTTACCGGAAAGTAAAGCCTTCCCTTCAGGCATTTTCTCCCTCACTGAACTGGTTCCATTAATTAAAGGTAGCACAGAAAAAGCTCTGTGTTGTCTAAGTAAAGATGGGGGGGGGGGGGGGAAAAAGTGTGAATGAAAGAGTCAGAAAAACGGAAGTGTCTTAGTGATTTCCACTTCATCTTTGGAAAGTTACTTATGTTTCCTCTTTACAGTGCTCGCTTCTGCCAAGAAGGAACAAAACAAATAAAGGGGTGTCCCATCAAGCATCCTGTGTGTCAAAGTATACTGTAAATTTCAGAGCTATATGCCAGTGAAAGCAGACACTTCAGAGAAATGCAGAATTGATCGGCAATTGTGGACTAAAACCAAAAGTCCTTCATTTCCAACTAAAAACCACAGCAACTAAGTGCTGATGCAGATTTATATTTTATGTGATCTTCAATGCAACACTTTTCTGACATATTTAAGATTACTTGAGGCTTTGATAGGTAAATAATGTTTCAAAGGCAGTTAATGTTTTAATTTAAGACCACCAGCTTGTGCTATCTTGTCCTGCAATAATTATTTTTCTTCCTCTGCAGAGCCCAGTGTACAGAGGACCACCAGATCATTGTTATAAGAGGCAGTATCACCCAACAGTTAGGAAAAAAGCCTACTAATAGGGTGTTTGGGTCACTGTGGAAATGTGGGGAAACTACGTAATTGTTTCAGCGTTAATTTTAACTATATTTTCAGTGTTTAACTTGTGCTTAAGCCCTGCTGATTTCTGGGATTTATACATTCATATTTAGATTGCTGTTTTGAACAAGGGTACTTCCCTATAACAAATCACTCTATTATAGCATTTCCATCTTTATAGTGGTTATGATTATTTTTTCTCTATCAACAAATTCTGAAATATAATTAGTGTTTCTAAGGTGGTTTGGCAACTTGGGGCAAATTTTAAAATACAATTTTAATATACAATTCAAAAGCTAAATGAAAATTTTACAGGACCTGACTAGTCTATGTTCATATTGCAAATATGAATTTTCTGATTCACATAAGCGTTTGCATTACGTTGGGCAGAGATAGAGTCTCTTAGAAATTTTCAAAATATAACACCATGTACTTGAACATGACCTGTTCTACTGAACTGAAAAATATATTTCATGTTTAGTCGTTAGCTAAATACCTACCTCTGTGCACCAAAAAACATTTTTGACCTTGTGATAGTTTTTAGCTATCTTGCACAGCCAGAACAGACTGAGTGCTGAAAAACTTTCTGAGTGAAAGATGTCCTGGGACAAAAGTAGAAAGTTTTAAAAGAACAGAGTTATTTGTCTTATGCATCCTATTCTGTTGTGTATAACTTCTTAAACATATTCCACCTCTGAACTTTGTTTTGAATGTCTGTCTTTCTTTGAAAAAATAAAAAAGTCAATTAGAATAACAGCTACAGCTGAAGTAAACAGTCATTAGGCATGTACTGCCACTGCCTGTGCATCCAACTTGAAAATACTGTTGTGTTTGCACTTCAGCATTTCAGTGTGATGTCTAATGGCTTTTTTTTTTTTTCCCAGTTTCAGGACCTCTAAAATATTGCTGAAAGCTGAAATCTTTCCTTTGCTTGAACTACTAATTAGTTTTGTGTATATGGGATTTATGAAGTACTGGGTGTTTAAATCATATCTCAGATTAGATTTGCCTGGAAGTGCTCTACATCACAAAATAGATAAATATAACCAGCATCCTAACAAATACAAGGTTTGTGACTTATTCATGCAGATCTTATGGACAAAATTAATCTGTAAATCTTTTACCTAACAATTGTTGATTTCCTCAGTCCTCTTGTTTTAATTGTATTTACTTTGATTAAATCCCTTATCCAACCTTGAAGGAAATCATAGTTCTGGCCAAGAAATAATGAAAACAACTCACAATGCCAGGGCTCCCCATCTCCCTCTCTGTTTTGCCGACAGAGACAGATTTGTTCAAATCTTGCACAACTTCTGACACCTGATACCTGAGCTCATTGCCTAAACAAGGGAGAAAAAAATATCCACTTAACAATAAAGCTTATATTTTCATCTTCCTTAGATTTTGTAGACATTGTCTTATTAGGAATCCAGTCTGTCAGGAAAAACAAAGCCAATGCAAAGAAATTTTTATTGGCTCTGTGCTATGTTACGGTACTTTTATTAGATGGTGACATTCCTAAAACAGCACCTGCTGCGTGGATTTGGGCTTTTAGCCAGAAAAGAAATAAAAAATAAATGTGTGGTTTAAATCTGAGTGGCAATGGGTTTACATTAGTGTAACAAATACCCACATGCCTGAACAGTTGGAAAGTTAGAGTGAATCACAGTTATAAGCATTGGGGATAAATATATATATATAAGTGGCACTGTTATCACCATAGCTTTCTGAGCAACAAAGATATAAAATGTCTCTTCTACATCTGTTCTTCTTTCCCCTGTGAATGTGCCTATTGAATGATATTTTTTACCCAATATGCATGGAAAGAGTGAACTTTTTCTTTCCTTCATCTGTGGATTTGTTAGCACACTCTGGTCCATTCTACTGGCAAAGCAACAGAATCTGTAATGAGAAAAAAAATAAAATTCTATTTTTCCTTATATCCCTGTAAATCTGGAATAGCTCTAGATTTACTGCTGTATGAATGTGGCTGAAGGCAGAATTATGTCTAGAAATATTTGTGGTTTTCCAGGGCTGCTCAAAGAATAACTGTTCTCCATGTGTTAAAATTCAGTCCCCAAAGGCAAAGGAGCTCACGAATCCAAAGCAAATGTACTCTTCAGACATGATATAAAAGATCATTTCTCATTTGTGAGTTCTGCATTTGATATACTGGAAGGGCGATCTGGATATATGATCAGATCTAAAAAGCAAGGAATAAAATAAGTAAGTCCAAGAAAACAAGCAGATACTAAACTAGAAGACTGTAAACCTTTTTTATTTTAAAAATCTAGATGTAGAATTTTCTTTGTGAATTCATATTGTTTGTTGATATCCCCCCCAACCACCTGCAATACAGGGCAGGTGTCATAGAATTCCTTTTCATTGATCATAGACAAGTTATTTTATGAAGAAGTAAGACTGATCTAGTCCCTTATGAAAAGAGGGAGCTTCTGCTTTAGAAACTGATGTCTAGCAACAAGACTGTAATTGAAAAAAAACCAGTAAATATATTCTGTCAGATTCTGGCATCCATCACTTTCTCAGAACAGTATTTTAGCCTTTGAGACATCTGTCTGTTTAGGTTCAAGGGTGTTGATTTTATGGGATTAGTCCAGATGAGCATAACCTGATGAGAGGCAAGTGCAAGTAATTCCTCAGACTTTTAATGGGAGATGGTGAGATACAGATCAGTTGTTCTCTGTATGATAGTCACACTCCTCTGACAGATATAGGAAAAGAGCAAAAATTGCATAGTTTGAGTGATGCTACTTAATGGAAGCCTATTGTTATTATTGCTGTAATTTATTCAGCAGCTGCCACAATGTCTTGGGAACTTTCTATATATTCAAGAAAATTCCTACACTGAGAAAACTCATAATGACTGGAACTCATTGAGAGGTCCTTGGCTATGTTCAGGAGGTATGATTAAACCTTCCTTCATAAGCAGTGTTAGAGATAGTGTGAAGACAAGGTTGGAGGTAAAGTGAAGGCATAAACTTCTATAATGCTGATTAGAAAAATCTTATGCAACTTGATATCATTAGATCGTGACCAGTTTTGCAAATAGTAGGAAATACATGCTTGCCTGGGCCTCTGTTCCAAACTGTGTCTGGTGTGGCAATGTACATTAAGGAAATACTAACGAAGGGCTTCCTGATACCCCTTTTGAGTCCTGCTAGTGTGAAGGTATAATAATGTTAGAGCAAGAGAGAGCTTTCAGTAACTTAAAACTAGACTTCTGCTGATAACCTTTCTTTATACACAGCCCTGTAAAGCCTTTTTTAATAGGTTTGTGAAAATGCTGACAGATGTTGCATTAAAATTCAAAAACTTTTAATACTGAAAGAAAACTGTGCTGAGTTATTGCTGATATGGCCTTTATCTTTGAAATATTCTTGTTTGGATCAATTCCCTTGTTACCAACAGGACTTCGCTCCCATCATGCAGTGTTACCTGCTGTCTTTTCCCTGTCCACAGCAGGTGGGAGTTGGAACTAGATGATCTTTAAAAATCCCAACACAAACCAGTCTGATCCTAAGAATAATGCAAACAGTTTTCTTTTTACCTCCACTTCCTTCCCAGACTGGGATGTTTCTGGGATGTTATAAATATAGGTATTTATATTGCTACAGGTCACATAACCTGAAGCCCTTACCTTCAGTAGCCTTTTTTACCTCTGTTGCAAATGAGAAACAATGTGTTCACTAATTTTGTAAAAGAGACTGTGTCACTGGGTACATCACAACCATGTGATTCTTTAAAAGGCAATACATTCACTGTAAACATAGATTTTTTGTCTGACACATTCACAGTCTTTATGCTGCTTGTTGCTGCAAATTGTTAGACTCAGAAACAATACATATTTGTATGGGTGATTGGAAGAAAATTAATGCTTAGAAACGTATTCATCATGTCTCTTTGCATTTTGAATGTTGTCTTTCATTTTGTCTTTTAAAACAAATTCTGCAAGTAGGGATTTTCTAGATCTCAGCATACCATTTTACAAGTAATTTAAAGCGTGCTGATGGGTTGGCATGAAAAGGTTGTAAAGGAAGTCATAAAGGCAAGGGCTGTTATGACTCCTAGGGAGAATACACTTTCAGGACAGAAGATGCAGTCCTTGTTACAAGTGTAAGCTCACAGTGACTGTCAAACTTCTCTGGAGAAATCAAGAAAGCATACTATTTAGAGAACACAGAGGATCAGTAAAGGTTAATTTCCACATTTCCCAGAAGGAGCACTGGGATAGAAAAAATAAGTCCCAGAAGGAGCACAGGGAAAACTTGTCAGTACAGTGAGAGGAAGATTCTATCAATGTGTAAGCTCTTATGAATTAATTCTTCTGCAGCACTGTTCAAAATCCAAACCTCTTGCTAAGGCTTGAGGGCTCTGAAAATTCTGAGACTTTGAAGTATGTACGTAGGTAACACTAATCTTCCTTCAAGAAATGTAACTTTAAAATCCAAATTACATAGGTGTGTGGCTTTGGGTGTGGGCAAGGAGGAGAGGGATGCTTCTTTCCTGTCTAAAATTTTGTAGATCTGTCTGTGGAGCGTGTAAGAATCCTGTTGTCTTCATGAAGCGCTGCAGTTACACAGCATTTTTAGAAACTGCAAGTATGTGAACTAGTACCATACATTCATCCTTTTTATGTACATTATCTCTTGGCCCCCTGCAATAAACTTTTTCTTCTGCTAAAAGAGTTTTAAAATGCAAGATTAAAAAGAGAGGATTTTTTCTAAAATAAATGTTTCTCTTTCTCATTTTAATTACAAGATTATGCTTAGGATGAAATGCAGGATGTTGGCCCTAACACTCATATGTTCTACTGTAGATCAGAAATAATTCAATTAATATTGATGAAAATACAGCACTACCAGTAAGAAAAAGGCAGCCTACAAAATCAGCTACTTACCTCACCCTGCTTGTCTGACTTCCCTCACTTCTGCTCTGTAAGGTAAAGCAGGAGGGAGCTGGGCAGAACATCTTCCAAGACCCATCCATTATCCTTCCCTGTTCATCTCCAGTGATTCATCACATATCACATTTCCCATCCTTGAAGGCATATGGCGGGTATTAGTGATAATAGCTGCAGCTTGTTGATCCTGGCCCTACACACCTTTGTTTGACACTAGATTGCTGAATGACATTTACCTTGACAAAGAGTTACATGTGCCTTTTCTTTATCTGCTTTTAAATATATCTAACACTTCCCTTAGTAGAAGTGAGGAATAGAGTTTCTGTTTGGTTTGTAACTGATTTTCATATTATTCAAGAATGAGTTGAATACTGTATGTAGCATAAATGAAGAAAGCTGGGCAAGTGTCACCAAGACAACTGATTGGGTTGCTTTTCTACTATCAGGATATCTGCAAGGGGACTGTGATTTCATCTGGTCTTTGCAGTTTGGAATATTTTATAAATCAGTAATTCTTATTCAAAGGAATCCCCTGTGCTGTTGAATAAAATTTTGGGCACACTGACTTATAATTCAGTGTAATATTTATTTGCAGAAGATAAGCACAACATGGGATGAAAAATAGGATAAACACTACCACATGAGTTGGGCACTAGGGCAATGGAATATGTGCACATGGGAGAATTTAATGTTTCAGGTAAGTATCAACTTTCCTTCCAATTCAGTCTGTGATCTCTTTCTGTCCTTGACACATACTCTAGACCAGAAAAGGGGACAGCAGTCATAGGATATAACAGTTGTTTATTTAAGATTCTGTCAGAGATTTCTGTTAGATTTGTTTTCTATTTATTTAATTTCTCTTTACGGGAGTAAAATATCAATTTCTCTGTCTGCAAAAAAAATATGCAAGATAATTAGGATTAAATTGCTGTAGTGACTTTATATGTATATGTTTTGGAGAAAATTGACTTGTGCTGAAAAGGTTCTTCTTCAATAAAAGGGACTAATGGTAATCAGAGTGAGAAAATTTATCTTGGATTATAGAACAGACGTCTGTCTCTCTGGAGTTGTATAGAATTCTTTCCCTCAATATATTGATTAATGCTTTTATCAATCCAGTTCTAAACTACATAAGTTACGGAGTTTCTTTGGGTCATTAGGAAGTTATTTGTACTGTTTTATAACTGGAAAATATTGATATACTTAAGTTCAGTTTGTTTTCTCACTTTTAATCTTCTACACTTTTTTGCCAAGTTAAGCAAATTTAGACAACACTTTTGGACAGACCATAGGTCTCAAATTTCTTAGGGATCTTATAATGCTAACCTTCATACTGCCGTGTCACTCTTTTCTTAAAAAAAACCACAATCCTATTCATTACATTTTTCTTGTCGAGTCGTAAAAGAGCTTTGAAAAATGCAGGTTTCCATTCAAAGTTCATTTTTAATTTATATTTACAGTTCTCACTTGCTCATCTCAGTATTGAATCTTTGTCAAAGGAAAAAAATGGAACAAAAGACCCTAGACTGGGTTTCTATCCTTTCTCATGCAAATAGCATTATCTCGCACAATAATTTCCACAGACTTCAAGCATTTTTGATTGAAAAATATAGGTCAGGTACAGTCTTAGGATTGTATACTTTACTTGAATGGTAGTTACAGATTCCACATAAATATTACTTGAGAATGCATGTATACATGTGGGCAGAGCTTCAGCTTCATGCATTTTGCACTGTTTCCAGTAGGGCAATGTTTTCCTCTAGAGTTCTGGAATCTCAGTGCTTCTGAAATGTGGACCCAGGAAGAATGCTCGACTGACAGAATACCAGTCTGTAGGTGTTAGTCAGGTGTCTAGTGTTGCTTCTACTGAGAGGAGAGTTCAGATGAAATGACCTACAACTAAGACAGTGAGTTACGTAAGATTAACATCCCCGCATACTTAGCGCATATCTGATTTATATAAAAAATCTTGCCTGTTTTAAGAAATAATTGTTGAAATTTCTGATATTTGAAAATGTTTCCTCACTCATTCACTTGTATGAGAATGGGCACAGCCTTTTCTATAAAGTCCAGTATGTCAAATTGTGATACTTCATCTAGCTAATCTTCCATTAGTTCAATCTTAACAAGTAGGGGCAATTAATGAAAAAGTTACTTGAATTAGAATATACTGAGTAGTAATAATACTGCAACTTCAACATAGCTTGTTCTCCTTTCTGTTTAATAGATACATTTTAGACATAAATAGTCATTCGTGCTGGCAATTTTTGCAGTGAAGGGGAGTTTTGTGAGGGTTCAGTGAACTTTTCCAGAGTGTGATTCAGAGAGATCTTAACTACATAACTTGCTTAAGGTTGCATTTTCTCAGTTACAACTTTCTAGACTTTTTTTTTTTTTTTCAATAGAAGCCCTTCATCTTCTTCCCCTCATGCAACAGAGGCATCTTTGTAGTGGAATGTTTAAGTTTTAGACAGCATGTATTCCCAGGATGCAATTCTGGCACGGTAACTACCTTGCTATCTAATGACTTAATTGTCCAATTGTGCAAAGTGGAATAAACCACTGAAATTAATTTCTCTTGGAAAGGAAAGGCTAAAGTTTTAATTTCATAATCTTAATTTATCAACGTCACTAATTAGACCTTGCCTTTTAATAATCTTCCATTAAAATAGCTGTTGAGAGGCTAGACAGATGGTAGATTTTTTACTCAGTGAGCCTTTATGTGATGAATACAAACAGTAAAAGACTTTTCCTTCCTCTTCCTGGGAAGAAAAATAAAAGAGTATATTCCATTATTTCTATTGCGCTTTTTTTCCCTATGATTTTTTTTTTTTTTACTTTTTTTAAAAAATTTTTTCTTTTTCTGGCTGAAGGAAGATATTAATTAAGACTGAGTTAATATAACGTACAAGTTAATTTGAGAGTGGTGGGTACAGGTTTCTATTTTCAGTCCCATTTTCCATATCGCATGAGCTAACTCCTAAAACTCTTGCAGAGTCTTTCATTTTTCAACAGTCCCATCTGAACTAGTCATTTTTGTGAGGGTAAGAGTTTTAGATTTGGCCCATGACAGACACAAGACATTTCAAACAGTTGCTTTGCCTAAAAATTTTATAGCTATGACATAACCAAGGTTGTTATCTGATAGTTAGTCAAGCAATCTATTATTTAGTATTACTCAGTAGGTTCATTATTATCACTGCATTAAGCATATGAGTCCTGACTGTTCAGGATTTTTAATCTAATACTCTGATATATGTTTTTATGACATTTACTTTATCGTTAAAATGATCAGAAGGAAAAAATTATGTGGGACCTACTTAAAGGAATTTTGAATATCTGAGTGTTCATTTGTTTTATCAGCATTAATTTCAGAGAGTGACTTTCTGTAGTTTATCATGAGCACTGGATAGATGATCACATCTTTGAATCTTCTCATTGTTATAAATATCAGAGATGAAATAATGAATGATGTAACTTTCTGAAGCTCTTCTTTGTTGTTTCCTTTTTTAATCTGTACAACCAATGTTTTTAAGCCTGACCACCTGCATTGGGGTCCTTCAAATAATGTTCTGATTTCACAGATGCTGACAATTGCACGAAAAACTCTATATCCTCCAACTGACAAACTAGTTTTATATTGTACATTTGTTACCAGCTGCCTTTCCCAAAGTCACCAACATTACTCAGGCATATGTGAACTAGCAGGTTGCATAGGAGTTGTGGCATCACAGAGCACAGTCAGGCTGTGAAATCTGTCTGGGAAAATGAATAAATATTAAGATGTTTAGTCAATGCTGATATTTGTGCTACTGAGGTTATATTGTTATCTACAGTGACTGCCATGTAATCATGCCGTATGTCACACAATCTGGCCGTAAGTTCTTGTTTGTTTTCTTTTGGGGGTTAGGTTCAAGACCAGCAATATGTTAATAAGGAAAGGGACTTCCCTTGGAGCAATTATTAGCAAGGAATATAATTTACAATATATATTAACATATTGAAATAGAAAATTACATCTGTCATTACAAATGTGAATTTCCTGGCTCCACAGAAAGGAGCTGATTTTTAAAGTTTATTAGGGTAATATTTCCATGCTCATATTATTGACATTTGAAAGCAGCTTTTTGAAAGACCTGACTACCCAAAAAGAGAAAACTTTAAGAAAATCTTACCTTAGTTATGAAATGTTGGTCCTGAGAGTTGTCCTGAAGGAGGTGATATTTGCACACACCTTTGTATGAAGTATCTATTCCTAGCAGAGCAAACCCACAGCTGTACATTTAAACTCTTATTTAGAAGATATTGTTACTTTAACCCAGCCCTAACTGCTTCAGAACCAATGAGATTAGCAAAACTGAAACATAGATGTTAGAGAAAATAATCATTCACATTATTTTAAATATATGGATTTAAACCCAGGTTCACAGATTCACTTGGGATCTATGAGGTTCAGGGATTTCAGTCCTTAGCCTCTTGCTGAAGTAAGGCACTGGATAATGTTAGTCACAGGGACATGCTTCATCATTTCCCAGATGGGTCCACACAGCCACAAAGTTAGTGGCAACATGTCCTCTGTATCTCACATGGCTGTAATAACTGTACTAACACATTAGGTTCTGCAAAAGTATCCTGGTTTGAGGATTGTCACTTCCCCAGAGATGGAATACCCTCATATACATCAGGTACTTACAAATCACCCTTAACATGAACTTAAAGCTAAAAACTGAAGTCTAGCTACTGGGCAATTACTAAATAAAGAGAAATGTATAAGAATTAAATAAAATCATGCTTACAATCTATATTTGCTTTATATTTTAATGTAAAGGGTCTGAGCTGCAGTTTATTAAAATTAGGAAATTGTGCTGAAATAAGGCAAAAACATGTGCATGTGGAAACTGCCACAGAAACAGTCGGAAGTGCTGTATAAGACCGACTGCAATGTAAAGTAAAAGCTGATACTATGGTTTAGGGTCTACTCCCAATAAACTATAGCATGAAGTAGTATGACATGTTGATGGATCCACAGGTTTCGAAATCAAGTATGTAGTTTTGAAATAACTTTTTTGGTCTTGTGCTTTAGGATTTATTATTGTTCAGAAAGGAGCCACTACTATTTTCAAATAACAAGAAAAAAAAAAAAAAAAAGCATTTCTGAGTCTCCTGTAAAATATTTTTTTTAAATTACATAGTAAATAGCATTATTTTTGTTATGAAATTATGAATGTTTCTATATCATTATAATGATAGAAAAAAAAAACCCAAAACAAAACAAAACTATGCAATTGACATGCATGCATTTTTGTGGGCAGCACTAATAAGTAGTTACATGTGAATCCAATAACTAGTTACATGTGAATCATCCAGTGTGGTGTCCTGCATTATTCTGTGCATGTTTTAGAAGTTTTGCTGAAATTCTTTTGCAATTAGATTTGTTGACAAGAGATAAGAAAGTCCATAATAGATTCTGGATTAAACTAATTTACTTAAAGCTAGGCATTTGATTTTCGTCTTTGCAGTAAATCAAATGCCTAATTTTACACAAGAAGCATTCTGAAGAAATCAAAAGAACTACTCATGTGGTTCAGACTTTAATTCTTAGCTTGGCCATATTCATTTTAGAATGTAATAGACCAAATCCAGCTTTCTCTATTCATTTTAACTGGCAACAAGTTTCGGTAAGTGTGTATAAATACTTGCTAAAGACATCAGTAATTTTAAATTTCAGTATGGTTATTTAAAGTTACATATATTTTCTTTTTTTGTTTCATAAAATACTTGCAAGAATTTATTGGTGTCTTTTAATAGGGAAAATAAAAAAATGCTGTAATCATGAAAATATATTTCTATTAAATTTGAGTAGTCAGAATTATTCAGAAAAACCTTATCCTTCTTAGCCTTTCTTGCAGACACAGTCTGACAGACAGGTAGACAGATGGACAAATAGAACTGGAAGACAGGTACCACAGTTTATTTTCCTAGTGAATGAGTCGATTACATTGGGAAATCTGGCTATACAAACACAGAGGATGGAAGAAAACAGATGGTATGCATTCCAATGCCTGGTGGCTATTTGGGCATTAAACATTTGTCTGAAGCAATTCCCTGTAAGTAAAGAATCTGTATATTTTAATATTTTCAATTAAATGAAGATCCAGTGAGTGGGGAAATAATGAAAGGAGAATGCATTTTACAGCTTATAATGTTATTTAAAAGACTTAAGTGTTCTTTATACATTAAACCCAGTAAAATATCAAGGAAAAGCCCCAGTTTAAAATTAGGATCACACAAATGAAATTATAAATACCTAAAAAGTAGAAATAGGGAACGGTAAAGCTCTCAAGCAACCATGCAAAATCTGTTCCAAAATGGTTTATTCTTCCATGAAGATATTTTGCAGCAATAATTTTTAAGAAGCTCCCTTGCATTCCTGTTGACTCGATAGAAACATTAGCATGCAGGTCTGCTTGCAGATGGATGGTTGAGCATAAGCTCTTAAGTTTTATATTACTGCTATCCTAATAGCAGAATCAATGACATTAAACAAACCTGGCTGACACCCATCACCTGCAATTACAATGAGTTGCTGTTCATTGCATATGTGGTTGTTGTTTTTAAGTCACTGAGGATTAAGAAAGAAAGAAAAATGTACTGCAGTCCAAAGTCATGAAGGGGAAAGTGTGTGCGAGTCACATACACTGTATATTTATTTACTTATGATGAGCCCCAGCCATGAGCCATCAGCTTACAGTTTCTCTTACAATCACCTTCATTGGCTATTCATGAACAGGTCATGAATAGCAGGATTATATCACTTTGTTTTTGCTTCCTTAATAGGCGCTATTAAATAGTCACTTTTCAGATTGGTATTATTAACTGTTTGTTAGGCTATACTTTAGGAATAGTGCTTTCCTTATTCAGAAGAGAAGAACAGCATAGAGAACTGGAAATGGTTTTAGAAGTAATTATGAACATCAAATTATTTGTAATACGGGAAATAATCAGTATACATTGGCAAATGTTGTTGGAATAAAGGAGCTGAATACCAGCCTATTGCAGGAAACAGAGCAGTTTAGAGGGTTATTCTGAGCAGATCTGCACCTCTAGTTTCCAAATTGCCTATATTGCTTTTCAGGTCATGGATTTTAGGCCCAAAAAGGCCGTCTACATTTTAACCTAATGACTAACAGACTATAGGACAACAAATTTCACCAAGTGATCCAGAGTGAAAACCATACGTTCATAATGTTTTAAAGAGGCAACCGAACATATACAAACTTCATTTTAAGTGTTGAAACCACCTCATTTCATGACATAAAAGATTTACTGCATCCTGAGGTAATATGTCCCAAAGGTTCAATACGTTCTTTATTAAACATGTGTAGCATGATCCTAGTCTGAATTTGGGTAGCACTGTGTTATCACTTTTGGGGAGTATTGTAGTTAACTAAGGACTAAAAATAAGTGGAAAAATTTAAATAAGACAGAGCAACAAATCCTCTGCTATGGTAAACATCAGATCATTTCTTGCCAATAGACAACAGACTGTGGATTTTTTTGCCCTCACTTGTTCAAGAATTAAATTTCAGAGGGTCTTTCCCAGGTATGTGTAGTCTGAGTGGTACAAGGTAAAATAAAATACTTGTTTGTCTCATTAAGTTGCTTAGGGTTACAAATTTGGCCTCTCTCTTACCAAAGATGTATCAGTAATGTTGATGAATTTGTGCCAAGATTATGCTAGAAATAATCAGATATTTTTTCAAAAGTCTTTAAACCCAAAATACTATTTCAATTTTTTATTTCATGTGATTTTTCTATGTAGAATAAAAGTGCAAATGTAAATTAAAAAAAAGAAATATTAATCTGTTGCTTTTCTTCACAGTACAATTTTACAGGACTCAATTATTTTTATCTTCCTTTTGTTCTGTTTCAGAACAGTAAATGCATTACTAAAATTTCAGGGTTTTTTTTCAAACCGAAGATCAGGTGTTAGCCAACTCTGCTCATAACATTCTTTTACTCTTGAAATCCAAAATTTATCACTACTGGGAAAAAAAAAGGAATAAAAGCTACAGGAAACACAAAGGTTAAATGGGGAGTGACAGACTTCTGTCGACAATGAATAAAAGCATTAATACTTAACTGAATACTTAATTTTAATTAAATAAGAAAACAACATTAAAGTTGAAATAAACATTACATCAATCAAATGTTCTCAAGATTACATCAAAAAAATTTTCACAGAATAAAATGCATGGATGTATATCTATCCCAAAAGGCTGAAGGGCAAAAGGAAGCATGCTAGGATTTGACTAGATGAATTTATTTTCATGGCAGTTAACAGTGATTCTGACAAGATACCTCAACTATTCAGCTGTTAATTTTTTTTGGTTTTATGTAATATGTTTGTTCAAGCACTGAAAATAATAGAGGTTTGCCTAAAATTAAGAGATCATAACTCTTTTGTCTTATATAATATAATATGTCTTTTAATAAATTTAATATAAATGTCTTTTAATATAAATTTGAAATATTGACAGCTAAATCACATTCAGTAGAGACAGACCATAAAATCTTAGGATAATTCAGGTTTAAAGGGAGCTCAGATGTTTAGTCCAAGCCCCTGCTCAGAGCTCTAGATACAGCATTTGTATCTAGTCCGATCTTGAGGACTTCCAAGGATGAAGACTGCTTAACCTCTCTGCACTACCTCTTCCAGTGCTTGATATTCCTCATGGTGAAAAAAGTTGTCCTTACATTTAGTTTGAACCACTCTTGTGTCAATTTAGGCCTATCTTTCATCCTCTTATTACACAACATGGTGAAGGTGTGGCTGCATCTTTTCCATATCCTCCATGTAAGTTCTAAGTCCTGTCAAAGTCACTTCTTCTCCAGACTGAACATGTCCTAGACCCTTGGCCTCTTTTCACAGTGCTCCAGACCCTACAGTCATTCTGACATCCTCTCCTTGCATGAGTTTACTGACATGTTTCTCATAATGAGGATCTTAAAACTGGATACAAATTTCCTGTTGTTCTTATCCTCAGAACTGACAAATAGAGATGAGCACAAAGACATATTGTCAAAAATGTGTGACGAGGTAATTTAGTGTTTTGGAGGGGGAAGAATCTCTGTATTTACAAACATCAAGGCATTAAAGCTTTTTCAGCAAATATTGTGATATTATGGAATGGGCATAAATGTGTCTGAAAGAGTGTTGCAGGTATGTGTAGTCAGATGGACTGTTAGGACACTCCACAAAAGAGACTGACACAAACCCTCAAGAATGAGGATGGATATTCCTTCTCCATAAGATGTCATTACAGCAGCAAGTATTAAGAACAATGCCTTTTCTAACCCAGCCAGTAACCTAAGCAAGATTGCAAATAAGATGATTTGCACAGCACAATCAATAGAAAAATTATATATAACACACAGTTCAAAATCTTCTGGTTTCCCTTTGAAACAGTGGTGAGAAAGGTACATATTTATTTATTTATTTAAAAAAAAAAAAATT
Source organism: Athene noctua (assembly GCF_965140245.1). NCBI lineage: Eukaryota > Metazoa > Chordata > Aves > Strigiformes > Strigidae > Athene > Athene noctua. The sequence goes on along the minus strand of NC_134042.1, from coordinate 31,834,587 downwards.
CCCTTATCTTCTCAGAAGGCAGCACAGTCATTGTGAAAGTATCTCACTAACTTACAGAGGCATATGCATACACATCCATATAAACCTATGCTATATCCCCATTTTAGGGAATATCACAGTTTGCAATATTACAGGTATGGTGACAAGTCATCTCATTTTTATGTAAAAAAGGAATACAGTGTGGAGGAAAAAACTCCTAAGATGAAGTAGTATAATAGTGCAAAGAGGCTATTGTTTCTTTTCATCAAAACATACTTTCAAATCTTTACATTCAAAAAAAGCGTAGAATTTCAATACTTAATGCAATATCTTTAACTTGTTGAGCTATCCAAGACAATGTATTTTTCCCTTGTAGCTTTGTTTGAGACTCATATACCAATTTATATTGCCCACAGAAGTTGCATCAGTGGCAGAGTAGCGCTGTGACTGTTTCAAGAAAATATAAACTGGGCCGGGGAGTATTCTTTTCAGGGTTTGCTTCTGCAGTTTTCCATTAGCATCTGCCATTTACATTTGTGAAATTGCTTAGGTTATATGATATCTCTAACAGACAACTGGTTAGTAATTTCTCCACATTCTCCCATCAGAAACACAATAGAAAGCCTATCTATAGGAAACTAAAAAAGGTCTCATCCAACCAGATGGAACTAGCAGCTCAGAAATGTACTTGCACAGCTAGAAGCACAGAGATGGTTATAAGTTTCAGGTAACAGGCCTTTTTATTATTATTATTATTATTATTATTATTATTATTATTATTATTATTATTATTATTAAATCAACCTCAAATTTTAACTTATACCTCCACCTGTGAATTTTAGTTGGATTGTGTGTTTTAAAAAATTATTTTAGAATCGTCTTTTGCACTGGGAAAAAAAAATGGCCACCATACTTACACTAACACAAAATTAGTATCTTCTCAACTGTAAATACAAATACATCTATCAATGCTTACCAAGTAAGGAGACAATATTTTTTTTTGTTGCAAGTTTGATTGGAAGCATAAAATCCTAGTTTTTTTTAACAATAGTTAGTAAGAAACAATAGAGATCAAGTTTCTTTGTTCTTATTAATTATACCTGTGCTACATGTCAGTCACTGTCAAATTTTCTTTGGAAAGGGTTTACAGCCCTGTGGCATGCATGAAAATGTACCTGTCTTTTCAACCAATCTCTGCCTGCTCCTTGTAAATTGATACTTCTGTTTTATAAGCCTTAGTGCAACACAGTCTTTTGTGGTGAAGTTATGCCTTCCCTCCTCCTTCTAATGAATAGTCTCATTGTTGAAAATTTAGTGGTTAAACTTTTATTAATCTTGGCTGTCTGCAGAGATGCAGAAACATGTTGGCTAGTCAGAAGGGAGGCTCCTTTTCATGTGGCCTTACAATAAATATAGTTTTTATGAGTTTCTGTTTGGATGCCAGACTCAAAACAAAACATACTCATCCCAGTCATTTTCCTGTGACCTGGGGCTCTACGGGTGCACACCTGGGAGGCTGATTGCTGAGCAAGTTTAACATGATCGCAAGGGAAGCAAAAGGGGAGAGTTATTTAAAGGAACTAGTGTGCAAGTATAGCAAAGGGGTTTTCTACTGGCTAAAAGGGCAAATTGTCCTTTATAAAAAGTATTCAAATTCACCTGTTAAAACAAAAAATGGGTAACTTGTGAATGGAAAAGGGTATTTTTATTGTGATGATTTTGGTCCAATTTTACAAGATCTTTTGTTTCCTCTCTTTTGCTTTATCATTCTCATCCCTAAAATAAATCTACTATTCATGATATTAGATTGCATTACATGAATATTATGCACTCAGCAGGGTAGGATTCTTAAAATCATTCTTTCATCCATGAAGCACAGCCATACCTGGCAAGACCAAGAATGGTTGGATTGAGCTGAACATCTCCTGAATGATTCTGAGCGCATTCACTTACAGAATATGAGATGCACTCAATTTCCTTCAGGTTTAAGAAGTTTCTTCTAGGAAATCGTATAAACCTTGTCCTTCTTCAGTGCTGTTGTTTCACTGTTTTCCCCCACACCTTCTTCTCCCTCCCCAGACCTGTATTATGCTTCTGGTTAGTTTTAAGCTACTTCTAAAAGGAAAGAGGTAACGTTTTTCCAACTACTTGGTAGGAATAAACAGGGCAGTTCAGGACAGCAGATTTCAAGAGTGATACCTGCTCTCTCTCAAGTGAATGCTAGAGTAGACACAGTCTTTGAATCTCTTTGACCATCCATTTTCATTGAAGTCAATTTGCTTTGTAATACTGAAAAGCTACTGATCTGACGTTTCATTCTGAGGTTGTTTGTACTGAAATATAATGGTAGAAGCTGCAGAAAAATCAGTTCCCAGATTGTGTGAATAACAGTCTTAGTCTAGAACTTATTTTCTATATCACTGTATAAAGATATAGTGATAGCCCATCCTGAAGTGTAACCCAAACCCAGCTAGAAGAGTAGAAGGCTTGAGAAAGGTCTTAAAATTATTGTTCACAGCCTGTCTTACCTGAGTGTAGCCATGTCAGTCTAAATTTACCATTCTCCCTCTCTCTGCAATCTGAGATACATTTTGACCCTCAAGGTGTTACTGGGTTCGGGGTTAGCTGGCACAAAAGGTTTGTGGGTAGGCAGTAAAGAGGAAAACAGCAATGATATGTGTATACAGAGGAGGCTAAATGTGTTACGCAGCTGTTGTTCTGCTCTGTATAGGCATGAGTAATCCTTAGAGGGTGAGACCTAGGAAATACAACAGCCGTGGTCTGAATGGCCTGGTGCCACCAGAGCAATTTCCTTCAAATGCTGATTCTATTCAGTGTTAACCAATAGCACATGAATCATCAGGCCAAATTCATTTCAGATGTACAGTTCTCTTCATTCTATACATTTGATCACTGACTGGGATTAGGTGAAACATGTAGAATGGGGGTATAGAATTTTCATTTAAAATTCTGCATGTGGCCATGACTGGGGAGAATGGATGTAAATCTTCAAGAGTAAAGAGAAGCACTGGAAATTGTGTGGTTGTGACTTTGATTTGATACTACAAAAAAAGAATCCATTATAAGGAGGAATAGTTTAGATATTAGCTAGCAGAACTGTGACAAAATGATACATACACCCTACTAAGAATATTTACATGAAAATATAATCATTAATTGTGGTCCTTACTGCGTCACATTTTACAAGAGATTGTCCTGAAATGGTACTCTTGTATGTAACAAGCATGACTGGAGTGTCCTCTTTTTATCTGTAGCAGTGAAATTGAGAGATTACTTTGCAATCCCTCTGCCAGCGATTTACAAACCTTAATCTCATTCTAGAGGTAATAGAATAGGAATATATTGAGTACACTGGGTAATTAACTGGAATTGAAGTAATTAAACAAATAGAATAAGTGGCACTTTTTGCAGGCAGAATTTGAAAAAGAGTAGTAGCATGAATTATCATAAAGAACTGTTTCAGAGACATGTACAGAAGACAGAGGAGTAAGGCTGTTGGTAAGGGGGTAAAGCACAGCAACCTCATGGAATCACACTGGGTTTTTCTAAGTTCTAAACAATATATTTCTCATGTATATATTCCAGTTCTGCATGCAAACAATTTAACTAACATAAGGAAAACTCAATCAGCTCTGCATGTAGGTAACTAAATTTTACTTATATATACCCCATCTGTTAAAATGAAATTTTGTATATACATCCTCCACAATGAGTGGGTAAATTTCCAAGGCTGTCAAATGGTTTTTCAAATATCTTGAGATCTAGGAGCTTGAATTTTATATTTGGGTGCTGAGCACTATACACCATTCTACTGGACATCCCAAAGAACAAGAAAGCCAAATAGCATCCAATGACATAGTTTAAAGAAACAAGGAAGGGATGTATGAGAGCCTCTAATTTGAGGAGCAAGGGTTGTCTATGCAAATCTATGAATGTATAAGAGGAACTGGAAATGTAGGAACTGAAGTTGAGTGACTATCAGAGTATCAAAATACATAAAATAAGTTGCATAGGCTTTATTCTCCTTGACAGGAAAGCAGTTACTATGCTAAGTCTTTTGCTCTTCTTGTTCAGGCTAGCTGGGGGCATATGACCACATAGCCAGATCCCCGTGAAACAGCATTCCTGAGATTCTCAGTATACACTTCAGAAACTACACAAGGACTAGAAAAGGACTTTTCTGGTTGTGTTTCTAGTATAGTCAGACACACTTTATATTGAGGACCTCATAGTTTCCAGACTTTGGATCTTCTAGAGAGTCCCATGGCTCCTTGCGTCTCCCCAAGCTCCCTTTTCTTTCTACAAGGGCAGGTGAAGGAATGATGTGTATCTAAGTTTCTAACCACACCATATGAATTTGCACTGATGGTGCATCACAGAACACACGCGTCTTGCACAATGCACATAGTGTCTCTCTCTGCTATCACCCTTTCTGGTGGCTTGCTTGAAGTTAGGCACACAGACGAAAAATCAGAAGAGAGGAGATGAAGATAGAATTGGTAAGACTGGAAGTGCCAAGAGAAGCTTCATTTAGCACCCACAGCACCAATTCTCTGGAGTAAGCATTGTGGCCTTGCATCACTGTAAAGTGGAAATTCAACACACTGTGTCAGAGACTAGAGTTTGTATATATCTAAAGCTATCAAGCTGACTACAAGTGCCACATGTTTCAGACTGTAAATAATGATGGTTATCACTAGACTACATTTGGATTTTAAAAAAGGCTCTACTTCCTATACAATCCAGACTTTGTAAAGAATTACAGCAATAGATAATTATATAGAATAATTAAAATGAAGACTTCAATCTCTTCTTTCCTCCCCATACTTTTCTTCTGTACTTTGTTTTTCAACAGTGCTTCTAACAAAGAGGAATCCTTTGAGAGATTTCTGGTGGATATGAATGGCAGATATTCTGTTTGCTAAGGTTGACTAATATAATGGCCAGTATTTTAAAACTGACTTTGATGAGTACTTCTGTCTACAGCTGTTAATCCCTTCTTAAGAGATTAATGCAATCCTCGCTGAAAATCTCTAGACAGGGATAGATTTGATTCCTAAATAAATGAAAGATAAATCTAAATAGAATTAACACATGATTTGAATATGAACGTTTTGTAAATTGCTCATACCACACCAGCAAGGTATTTTATGTCTTGATATGGTTCAGGGAACAAAATACTTTCTGTCTTGCTGCTTTATTCTTCTTTTACATTGTTGCCTCTTTGCTGGTGTGAAATTCTAGTTAGGATCAAAATACCAGGCAATATTTTTAGAAATAAGAGATGAGGACATGATACCAGATTGCAAAGGTACTTGTGTTACCGTGTATATAGATATGTTGTTAGCAGCATTTTTTAAAGATGTTAATAACTTTTTGTTGTTGGTTTTTTGTTTTTTGTTTTTTTTTTTAATCACTTGTTTTCAGGGCCCAGCATAGGAAGGTGTCTTTGAAGGAGTTGACTATTTAAAACATTGTATGTTCAAATTCTTTTGTGGAATTAGATTATTCTTCACAGAATTACAGTAAAAAAAAAAAACAAAAAAAGTGTACTTTTTTAATCCCTTGTCAGTTTTTGAAGTATAGAAAATATGACACAGGTATGTACCATACTAAGTTTTTTAAAAGGACCTGATTTTTTTTTTTCTTTTTTTCCCAAGGAAAGAAGTTGTAGCATTTATGGATACTCATGCTATGTGAGATGCAAGTTAATCACATTTTAGGATGTCACCTGATATTTACAAAGTAAACCACCTTCCTAAGTGCAGTAGAGCAGAACTGATTGGGTCTATTACAGTAATTTGTACTTTTCTTTAGGAGATACTAAACTTCATGGACTTTCAATAGGTTCCAGTAAGGAAAAATCCTCTCTGGACATAAGATGCACACTCAGAGGCTGATATAAATTGAACATGGTTCCTGCTGGCTCAGTCAAAACAACATTCCTCTGGTAGAATTTTAGGGATTCCAGATGAACTGTGCTCAAAGTTTAATTCTCACTGAAGTTGAAGGAATTGCCCTCTACTTATTAGTTCAACCATAAGACAGTTTCATTATGTCAAAACCACAAGCTCACATTGCTATTTTTGCAGAGCAAATATGATTGCAGTAAGAACTGTCACAACTTTTAATATATAAATTGCTTTTCCTCAAGATCTTTCACTAAAGAAAAAATAAATAAACTCTATAATTGTTGATACTGGAAAGTGATTTTTTTCCACTTTCTTTTCCTTAAATTGGTTTAGAAAGGAATAGCTTTTCTTCTTCTTTATGCTTTTGCCCTAAGTTTTCAGAAGAAACTCTGAAAGAAAAGCAAGTAGAAAAGAGTGAAATGCAAAGTGTGAAAAGTAAAGATTCTAATGCATATTACACAAAATTTACATTAACTTTTAAAAATAAACTATACGTCTTCCCTTTTTCAAAACCTGTGAAAGTATAAAATTCCTTACTTTGTTGGTGTTTCTATATAAGTGCACTTGCAGAATTTAAGCATTTCAGGTTTTTTCTCTTAGCAGTTTTACATAAATAAAAAAATAATTTAAATCTTATAAAATCAAATAAAAAGGAATTTTCTATGTCTATTAAAATGTGTCTGGTTTTTGTTTCATTATTCAATTATTATTTTTCTTTTTTCTTCCTTTATAGCAGAATTCTTATTATTTCATAGGAGCTGACCTCTACTCCTTGCTGATATGCAATGCACTGTTCATGCATTGTTCATGAAAGTCTTTACTGTCATTTATAATTATTTTTGAAAGACAAGAAAAATTGAAAACTAAGGTCAAAAAACTGATAAGTCTGAAATGCTGTAGAACTTATTTAGCATTGTTGCCTACGAAGTTAGAGCTAGTTTTTTAGAGCATAGTAATTTCTTTTGATTTTATCCATCACACAGTGGTTAAAACTAGAGTATTCTTACCAATGATTTTGCATTCTGTGCCCTGCAGATGACTTGTACTTTGACTACAGATTTAATTTTGAATATTGGCCTATCCTGCCTTAGTGTGAGACTGTGTGTGGTGTGGGTGGTGGTGGTTTAGATTGGGTTGACTGACCCATCAATCTTTCTGTGAAATGGCAGAGTTTATATTTATTTATAAATATGTCTGATGATGATATTTATACTTTCTTGGCCTAGTTTTGGCATGAAGAAAAAACCCTGAGAAATCAAGAACAGACTATATTTTTTATAGTCTTATTTATAATTAATTATGTTTTAAGCAAAAAGGGCTAGGACACAGAAATTAACAACAATACTATAATGAAGTATCAGCATACCTTAAATAATGTCAAGTTAAGCTATGTGATGCATATCTTGTTATTTCCAGTTATGCATATAAGTGATGGTTAACACAGAATTATTTGCTTCTTTTAATCCAATGTGTTATTGGTCAGACAAATCTGTGGTTCAGTAGGGGAAACTGGCAGGAGGATTATTTTTTAACCCAAAGACTGTATTTCGACTTTCAACCTGCTCTCCCCCTCCTATTACAAAAAAGAATGCTCTACTGCTCAGAAGACAGAAGAAACAATATTAATCTCTGTGAAAAAATCATCAGCTGAATATCTTCTCAGATTTAACTTAAACTCCAGCATCTGAGGAGCATATAATGAATGGCTGGTGACCTATATTTTGCTCTTTAAAGCTTTATGAATTGTGCCCTAAATCTCAAAGTCATCTAAAACTTGTTTTCTAAGAGAGTTTAAAAATACAGAATGAGAGTGAGGGCAAGACTGTAGTGACATGTCATTCAAAAGGAAAATATTGTATTGTACAAATTTCTGGGATAATAGCAATACCTTTTCTTGGCTTTGAAATAAAGGGCCCACTGAACATTTACTGTTCAAATGTCAAATGAAGAGTTTCTGAAGTCCCACAAGTTTCATCTCCACATTTTTATTTCATAGTCTGATGAAAAGTCATATAGAAATGGAAAAGGTTTCACAGCTGATAGAGAGATCTTTTAAACCCAGACACAGTTACAGCCTGTGAAGAGTCCCTGGTGTATCCTGAACAGGGAAAGCAGGGTAAGACAACAGCCTATGTGGAAACTCTGAGGCTATTTTAATAATTTTCTGATGTAACTGTAACAAACCAGTGTGATTAACAGATTGAGGTAGGCTTTCCCAATGCTTATCATCACTTTTGGCATCACATGAATTATCTATACACAACTGTGAAAACTAACCAAGTGTCATTGTATCTTAAGTAAAGTAAGAAAATGAAAGATTGACTTTCTTTTACAACTCTGTTCAGCTGTCCAGCCCTGTCCATCAAAGTGTATAAACCCAACCTGCTCTTCAAAACACAAATGCAATGGGAGTTAAATAACTACTTGCAAGTGAGCACATAGTTTTACAGCATACAGACACGTTTCAAATACTTTGCTGAAAGAGTACTCATGTAGCAGTCTCATATCAGTCTGATAGCTGTTGTAAAATTTTAAGGAGATAAGAAAAATTATAGCTAAATTAAGTTTAAAAAAAAAACAAAAACAAAAACAAAAGCCTGATGAAATAAATTATAAAACAGTAGGGTTCTTTTTATCTATTTTAATGTAATTGGTTACTTTAGCAAATATGCCTTCTCCATATGTCAAGAAAGGTCAAATGAGTGTGGTATAATTATTCTGACACTATTCAAGTATTATTCTGTGCAATCTAAACACAATTTTATGTTTTCCATGAGATAATGTGGTAGACATAAAAAAAAATCTTCCTAGCACTGAAATAATCTAACATTAATAGGTACTGAACTATTATAAGAAGTTACGTATGTCTTATTTAAAAGTAAACCAAAAACCAACATTAGGAAAGAATGTAAGACTAACAGTTCAGTATTATGAATTGTCCCCTGTTTATCTATAGATCAGGTAGAAATTGAGGTATAAAGGTGATAGCAGCGTTTACTGCATTCCATGATCCTCTGTACCATTCCACAGTTATCCCAACATTATAGACCTACTTTAACTTTGAGACCGCTATAAGGAACCAAGAACATGAAAGAAAGTTTTCTAAAGGTCATTGAGTCTTCTCTATTGAGATCATTAACAATGCGGCCAGTATGTATTGTAATAATAAAGACTGTAGTGCAGGTAATTGCACCTTCATCAACACATTATACATCAAGTAGACTTTGCAGGTACAAAGAGATTATATATTCTCCAGATTTTCTTACCACATGGCTTTCTTAAACATAAGTGGTGTGAGATGGGGTGCTTTCTAACTCTTTACACTAGTTCTTCATGACCCCCTAAAAACCACTGAGAACTGTGGAGACAAGGCATATTTGTACCTCCTGATAGGATGTCAACATCAGAAGGAAAAAAAAAAAAAGAAGAGCTTTTTATGTTTTTTTTCTTATCTGAACACTATCAAGAAAGTCTGTCATTAGGACACCCCTTAATATCTCTCCCTGTGTTTAGACACTTCCATACATTTATGAAAAAATACCCAAATAGCCTTAGGTTGTCCTACCAGATGACGTCTGAAAACTAAGTGTATCACTGTGCACATACACCTTATACCTCCACCATCTCATGTAGATCATGAATAGAAGCCAAGATATTGATCATGTTAGAATCCCAAGAATAAAAGGTACTAGATAAATATAAAATTTGATGATGATGATAAAATCTTTGTTCATACTGAAATAGTGATGGACAGGTTGTTAATGCATTAAGATTTCTTATTTGATGGATGTATCATTCTGCAAGTTGGTGGTTCAACATTAACTTTAATAGAAAGAGACATCTTACTGCTGTGCATCACTTTTAAAAAGATTACCATAGCTGCCTATACTCAGCACTTAAATTGGACTGAAAGAAGTGCCATATCCATCTATCATTGCCAAATGATAGATTTTCATCAGTTCTTAACAAAATTGAATTGCTTGGACAGTCTGCTGAGATAAATTTAATGCTCTTTGAGAAAAAGAGTATTCTTGGCCTTGGCAGCTGAATATCAACCACACAAGAAGTGTTCATAGAGCAGCAATTTACTGCATAGTGAAACCCCTAAATCTAATGGCAATGTTCTTTTCCAACAGTTTTTTAGTTGTTTTTCTTTTCACTTCTATACTTGCTAAGGAGATGTCATTTTCCCATGGTTCGAAATGTGATTTGATTTTTTTTTGGTAAAATCTACCTTAAAAGAAGGTAGGAAAATTAAAATCTACCTTAGCTCTGTTGTCCACAAATGGGGGTTTATTCTTGCATCTGAAGTTAATCATGGAAAGATACTGGACAATAAGTAGAAATCTGTGATCTTAGACCTGGACAAAAAGTGGACAGAAAAGTGCACAATGTTTTGTGTCCCTCCCACTGTTTTTCTCTGTCATGAATTTAATATATTCAAACAAACACACGCCCATACACATTATACTAAGCTTGAACAGATTCCAAGACCTGAAATCAAGCACTAGATTATAATTTAGTTGTTAAAATAGACTGTTACTGCATCTGCTTCTGGATTTCAAATAATTACTGGACCTAGTAGGAGTATCCCACTTACATTTGAAGCGGTTATCCCAAACTACTCCCATCTTAACATGGCAGAGACATAATGTGTGGCATACTGTGTAAGGAATATGATCTGTTCTTTGGGACCTCTAGAACAATTCTCCAAGCTAAAATAATTCCATTATTCTACTATCTTATACCAGGAATAACCTCAATGTTCAGACTTCAGGTAAAACAGAAGAGACTATCCAGCATACGATGGCATAAAGGAAGAATATTTCCAATGAATTTCATTAGTTAGATAAAAATGTAGGGGTCAAAAATAGGAGAAGATCTTATGCTGAACATTCAGACATTAGATGTTCCATCTAATGGAGCCGAACAAGGAGTGCAATTTTCAAACAAGTATGTGGTAGGTTTTTGTGGAGGGTTTTTGGTAGTGGGGGAGGGGGCTACAGCAGTGGCCCCAGTGAGAAGCTTCTCGAAAGCTTGCCCTGGCTCCAAGTTGGACCCACCTCTGGACAAGGCTGAGCCAGTTAGTGATGGTGGCTGCACTTCTGGGATAAAGTATTTAAGAAGAGGAACTAGGAGGAAGAGTTAGAGTTGTGAGGAGGAGTTGCAAGGAGAACATCTGTGCAAACACTGAGGTCAGTGGAAAGAAGGAGGAGGAAGGTGGGGAGGGGCACCAGAGGAGAGAGCTCTCCTGTATTCCATGGTGAGACAGCAGGACCCCTCTCCTGTCACCCATGGAGGTCACCGGTGGATCAGAGATTCACCTGTGGCCTGTCGAGGACCCCCAGGACTCTATGGGAAGAAGAAGCTGCTGCTGTTGTAGTTCGGTGCTGGGAGGACTGCAACACAAGGAGATGACCCACTCCAGAGCATCTGGAAAGAATGCATCCTGTGGGGAGGACTCGCAGCAGAGAAAGTTTGTGGAGGACTGTCTCCCATGAGAGGGGAATCATGTGGAGCAGAGGAGTTCTTCCTTCTCCCTTAGAGGAAGGAGCAGTGGACTGACCAAACCCCTCCCCATTCCTTGCCCCTGGGAGAAGGAAGTCAAGATATTGGGAGCAAAACTGAGTTCTGGAAGAAGGGAAGGGTGGAGGGAGGGTGGAAGGAGGTATTTTTAAGATGTGGTAATGCTTCTCACTGTCCCACTCTGTGTTAAGTGGTTTTTGTTAGTGTTTGAATTAAAGTGATGTTCTTTTTTTTCCCCTAACGAGCCCATCTTTTGTATGGGTGAGCCTCCCCTCCCTGTCCTTATCTCGATTCTCGATTTTGCTTCATTCCATTCTGGAGTTTGCTTCCAGCACTGAGTGGGGAAGAGGTGAGTGAAAGGCCACCTGTTGCTCAGTTGCCCTTTGGGCTCAAACCATGACATAAGGCAAGGAGGTAAATTGTAATTGGTCTTTTGGTCAAAAAGTTGGTGCTATTTTTCTACTGTGCTTTGAAAAATCTAAATTTCAAAGCATGAATTAAATATATTTTTTAAATTGTTATATATTACTATTGCCAGCTATAAACCATAGTATCTTTTTATATGTGCAAAATACTATTGAAAACATTCAAAAAATGTTAACAGATCCAAGTAATATTCAAGAAAGAGGAGATAAATCTCCTTAAATTACCAGAATTTATGACAACAAACTATTTTTTTGGGTGCTATCACTGACCTTTACATGATAGACAAGCAGAACTTGAAGACCTACATAATGATACTGTGATTTTGTTAATTTTTAAATCTGAACAAGCTTTTAAAACAATTTTTTTTTTTTTTTTTTTTTTTTTTTTAGTTCACTGTTCTTTTCTGGAATACATATTCCTCATTGTGTGCCATATCCCACATAAAGGTCCTGGATGGTTCAGAGACTTACAACAGAAGGTTAATTTAGTAACATAAGCTACATAGAGAAAAGACAATTCAATGAAGAATAAATTCTGAAAATGAGTTTGAGTTATCAGAAATAGTCCTACTTTATTATTTCTCATATATTTTCTGATAACTCAAACTCATTTTCAGAACCCATTCTTCACTGAGCTTTCTGTCTTTTCTATAAGCTTTAGCCAAGAAAATCTTTCAAACATGCTTCTTTCTTGGTAAATTTGTTTGCTAGTCTAAATTTCTACATTAAAGGCAGCTACATTCCTGCTGAAGCTTGTTTGGATTAAGACCTGTTTTCAGTATAGTTTGTGTATAATTTATTGAACATCAATGGAAAAATAATGCTTCTGCTAAGGTACCAAAAAATACCAGGATCATACAGAAAAAGAGCTGTCCTCATTCACTACTTAAAAGTGAATTAAACTATTTTATTATTTTTAAGTGAAATTATAATGCATATAAATTCTATGTAGTTTAACCAATAGGGAAAACAATTTTTTCTTCTCGGAACATTAATTTCCTTTACTACCATTATTTGAACTTAAATAAAAAAAAATTAGTTGTACCAGCACTTGAATAAAGAAGCTTGTACTAAGTCTGTAATCTACTTGTTTCATGTGATGTTGAATGTACATAGTCAAATTCACCTCCTGATATCAGCATTTTTTGACACAAGCTTTCAATGCTACCAAGAATTACTAACGTGCAACTGAATGTGGGCAAATGTTCCTGTAAGGGTTAAGACATAATGTGAACAAAGAATTTAAGCGATATCAGGCAGTTAGATTTATACCAGGCTTTTCCTGAAGTAAGAAATATCTGTGATAGTAATTTGTTAGTGAACTTACTTGTCATGTAAGCACATTTGATACAGAGACGCAACAATAAGTATGCTCAGGTACGTGATACTGATAATATTAAAAATATGACAAAGCTTGTCAATAGATAACTGTAGTAAATGTTTCCAGAATGATTTTAATTTTACATCTGACCATATAGGAATTAGACAAGAATCACTAATTATTACAAATGTACACATCTCAGCAAACTTGTTTCAGTGTTTGTTTCTCAATTTTCTCTCCTCATCTCCTTGCAAAATCAAATTGCATCTTCAAATTATATATATAAATTGTAATATATAATTTCAATACTTCTAATCAGGCAGCTTCAAGAGTCAGCAGTTTACTCTTTGTTTATGATTATGCAAGCTTTTATAACCCACTGATTATGAGAAACATCACCTAAGGAGCAAACCAAACTACTAAATAGCACATTTGTATAGTATCCCCAAAAGCAAGCTAGTATGCATACAAACTATAACTCATGAGTGATGAGGGACTCTGCAATAACACACTGCTGTAAACAGCTGACTGTTTATGAACACAGTGGCACAGTAACCAATTATATATAGACTACATTACTGTAGCCATGAACATCTTTCAGAGTGTGAAGCTGAGCATGCAGAATTAAGGAGTTCATGACTGACCTAAAACAATGAAGTAGAATGCCCTCAGAAATGCTCTATGCGAGGAAAGGAAATATTAGGAAACATTTCAGCATAATTCACAGAGCTACTTAAAATCTGATATTTCTATTCAAGGAGATTCTTCTGATATATTAATTCAAAATTATGAAGAAGATAGGAGGTTTTTATTAATATTTTCCAGTGGGCCTGTATAATAATGTACTGTAAGAATTTGAAAAAAAAATCTTTCCTGAAATACTTAAACACCAGATTCTTTATTTTAAATATTACATATTTTCGTGAAGTTTGTAAGATCATCCTAGTTCTCTGCTTTCTGTAAGTCAGAGTTTCCCTTTGGATGCACTGATATATCTTGAGAATGAAAAGATGGCAGGATCAATTTTTTGGTTTTCATTTCCTCGAATAGATACTTTCAATTAAATTTAAATCTTTGTGTAAAAATTCACAATTTAAAAATTTTTCTGGTAAAAATTGAAAACAAAATAGATGATGAGTTACCATACAATTATAGATATTAAAAAAACAGGTGAGAACTATTAATTCTTTGATATTGACTACAGTAAGTAGAAACTGAAGCAGTTTGAAGGGAAGAAACTGGTGTATTGAAAAATAATACACATCTTTTGTGTTTGGGACTAAAGACAAAGCTTTAAAGACTATGTGATAAAAAATGAACAGTTTGTTGTAATAGGCTTTTAGTGCTATCAGAAATAGCTTTTTGCAACATTTCTTTCCTATTTTTTACTTCCTATTGCTTACCTTAGTAATTATATTTTTAAAAGGACAATTTAGAATGCAGCTCAGAAAACGTCCCCACCCCCCAAGCATATCATTAGTTATCAAGCTTTTATACTATTTGAGAGGTTTTGGTAGACCAGTTAGCACCATCAAGAAATATCTGTTTCATCAGCTTCTCCACAACACTTTGGAACAACTACTAACACACCTCAAGTTGTTAAATACTCTTTTTCCATCACAGGCTAGAAATGCTGCATACATTTTACAGATATTCTGGTTCTTGCTGAAGAAGTTCTATCTTTGTGCTATTTGGTATGGCATCAGACAATCCTTTATAATACTTTCACTTCTTTTACATTGGTTATCTGGACAGAGAATACAAGAATTAATGATTCAAGACAACACCGGATACATACCTCAGACTTTTATGTGAGGCTGTAGGAGTGGAGCATAATTCAGAAAAAGCAACATTTTTATTTAAATAAATCTTCTGTTCTTCATTTAAAGGGGGAAAATATAATAGCCCTCTGTTATTTCTTTAACAAATGCATAAACGAAGAATTTTTAGTTCCACAGAAAGGATCAAACTGGATGATGTTATTTGATATAAAGTGTGAGAGAGCACACATAGAAACGTTAAACACCTCTTTAGACACCTGATACGCTTAAAACCTCAATGCTAAAAAAAGAACATTATTTACAAAGCAATTAGAGATATAAAGACATGAAATATACCAATATTATTTATAGTAGAGATAATAACTTATGGTTTTCTTCTTTTTTTTTTTTTTTTTTCCCTGCTGTTTCAAGCATGCTGAACTTAGTGTAAAAACAAATGTACATCTGAAATAGAAATGCACAAAGAATGATACACATTTGTATATATACACAACAATCTTTAACTTTTTTAGTTTAGATGTAGCATTTGTAGTTGCAATAAAAATAAAAAGACAAAACATCCATCTGTAACATCAAATAACTGACATTCAGAATTTGGTGACATCAACATAAAATTTTCCATTAATTCCATTGGGTATCATATTACAAACTTAATCGTTGTTTTCTTAAATACAAATTACATGGATTTCTTTCTAACTGTGAAAGTATCTGAATGTCTTTAATGATCCAAAATCTTAAGTATTTGAGGAAATGGTAGCATTTGGAAAAAGCTTGTAATATAGCAGATGATTTTCAATATAAATGCAAAAATTTGCATTTAAAGTTTGTTTTCAGAATGACATTATTGTATTAAAAACATATTAGCTCAGGCAGGATGTCTTTTGTGTGAATCAGTGTGTCTCAAGCAGTGAGAATTGCAGAGAGCGGCAGAATTACTTTAAATAAATGTGTAACCTCTGAAGACTTAGCTATGTTACCAGTATCTCTAACACGTGTGCTTCTGCAATCCAAACAAAATAAGTACGAATGCTTATAAATAATTTGCACAACCTTTATTATTGAAAGAACAGACAATTTCATGCAGAGTTTCACTGGAAGTCCAGTAGGGCTGTATTGATATTAATCTGTATTTTCTCAGTTGCTCAGAGAGTATTAAAACCATGTCAAGCACAACAGAGGAAGACACAGCCAGGAAGATACTAGTGGAACACATAGAGTTAGATATAAACTACAGGTCATCTTCTCTAGAGTCTATACATGCTGGGCCTCACATCTTTTTTTTTTATAAACAAACTTAACATCTGGGCCAGATGAAGGCAGATAATATTTTACATAATCATATTTTCCAGGTAACAATAGACTGTATAATTGGTGCCAGACTAAAAAATTATATGAGGAGTATTCCTCAGTTCCAGCAAGGGATTAAAATTTGTTTAAATCCTGTGTACAGGGGCATATATATGACCATCAACCTTTTTTTTGTTTTCCCCCTGTTTTTCTTACTGATTTTAGTTTTAACCATGGACCTCTTCAGGCATTTTGTTACACTGTGCAAATAGAATAATACTTAAAATTGCTCCACCATGCCATATGCATATACTTATATTTCCTTTGAGAATGAT
Organism: Athene noctua; assembly: GCF_965140245.1. Taxonomy (NCBI): domain Eukaryota; kingdom Metazoa; phylum Chordata; class Aves; order Strigiformes; family Strigidae; genus Athene; species Athene noctua. Next base: position 31,818,000 of record NC_134042.1, on the reverse strand, counting down.
AGCCTTAGTAGATTTTTCACGTATCTTCTACATTTTAAAACATAAACTAGTTTACAAAACTTGCATACTCTCTTGGAAGAGCAATCATAGCAGTTTATGGTATTGTTTAACTTTTCTCTGTATTCCATCCTTGAAGTGGTTTGCAGGACCGAGTGAAGCTGCCTGAAATCAGGCCACTCTGAAACTGAAGTTCTTTGTTTCTAAGAGGAATCCCACCTTTTCTATAGCACTTCACTTTCTGCTTTTTGATATTGTGATATGAAAGACATTAATTATGCAGCAAGTGAACTGAAGCAACCCTCCTAATAAAATGATATAGGATTTCATTTCAGCTCTAGCCAACAACTGTCAAGATCTTTCTCTGTGAGGTACTGTTTAAAGCAAACAAATGAGCGAATCCTCAAAACTCAACTTCATGTCATTTATATGTATTGCTTTAGACCTTTATAGAGTAAGGATCTAACAAAGACAGGATGATCATATTCTTAACAGAAAAAAAAAAAAAACAAAACTCTTTCCGAAAGGAGAGGGGAAAACACAAAACCTGAGATCTGAGCAATTTAAAGGTTCCATAAAAGGAAAAGGAAGGGAATTTGAAGGAACACTAAGAGGAACATCCCTTGCTCTGAGGAATTCCAGAAGCATTTGAATGCTGTCCATGGGCTGTACCTGTGAAAGGCCCAGTGATTGCAAGTCTCTGGCATGCACCCAGTCAAAATGCCCTCCTGCCAATATTGTGATCTGCTCCTGTTGGAGACATAGCTGAGACAGGATAGGTGTTTTATCATATTACACGGTGTTCATAACACTGAATCAGATAATGACGCTTCCAACAAAGGGAGAAGTTTAATGGTTTTCACTTTATCAAATGTGACTGGAGGACATATTTATAAAAGTATTTAGATGTTAAAGGACTCAGAAAAATAGGTATTTCAAGAGCAGCTAAGCAGACAATATTCCATCTATATTTCTGTATCTAAATGTCTTTCATTTTCTATTTGCACACCCTTCAGAATTGCCCAGAAAATAGGAAATAGCAGCCTTAAGAATGTAATGTAAATAAATCTCTGTTTTTGTGTTTTTGGCTCTGTCTGAAGTATTTCAAGAGAGCAGATCAGAGTGTAATAAACCCATGAACCATGTTCCTTGCATTAACACTGCAATGAGGTAATCATGAGCCTATGGCTCCTGTTGAAATTTGTGGCAAATTAAATTGTACTTTTCCTGGACGGATCTTTATTGACTTTGGGTGGGCTTTTTGGCCAGAAAAGTCACTACATCCATCTTGTTTCTGCTGTAGGTAGGGATACCCTCCAGAGTCTACTGAACCACAGCAGGTTGTTACTTTTTTTCTTTGGCTAGTTTTCCATAGGACAAATCTCCCCAAAAGAGATCCAGTCAGAAGAAGTATGGATGAAAATTCAGCAGGGCCAGTTTATCTCAGGGCTAAGAACTGTTCCTGGTCTCCTTTTATTTATACATAGACATAGTAATACAGACATAGACTGTTAGTTTTAATAGTCTTCTCTTGCCATTCTCACCTCCTTAAACTGGAAACACAGATGGAAAAGCAATCAGTGTATAAAATAATTTGCATCTCATTTGCCTATTGTTAAATGGCAAAGCAAAGCAGTATGTAGAAAGTCCTCTGGAAGAAAGAAAAAACGGTCTGAAATGGAAGAGTTGTGCCAATGAAACAAATATTTCTTAGCCTGACAATTTCTGTACGGTCCCCAAGAAATATCACACCTGTGAAATGGTATGAGTGCTTGACCTCCTTGTTAATAACAGAAGGGAGGAGAAAGAGAAGGAGAAAAGAAGATAGAAAGAGCAACTTCTCTGAGCCTCTCAGCATTTGTCTGGATCTCCCATTTGCAAAGACTCTCTGACTCCCCTTTAAGAAGGCAGGCATGTCACAGGAGTGTATTTGTTGTGAGGGTGCAAGAGAAGAGAAATACAAGAATATTTCCCTAAAAAGAAAGTTGAATACAGACTAAAAAAGCTAATGTGATCCTTGATGCATAAATGATTGACAACAGACAATTCATATCATGATAATCTTTGGTACTTTGTGAAACAACTGTTGTGTCCAGCTCCCATGTCAGCATGTCAGCAAGAATGCTGAAAACATGGAAAAAGGCCATAAAATGAGAAAAGTATTAATTCAACCTTTTTTACTTTAGCAAAGAGGAGTTGGACTAGATAACCTTTAAAGGTCCCTCCAACCCAAACTATTCTATGATTCTATTAAAAAATGTTAATTGATGCTTGATCTGTCCTTCAGCACAAACTTTTACATCTGTATCAACACAGACAGTGGAAATTGAAATTTGATAACTGTTTGTCAGCTAAAGTGACAATAACTGCAGAACACAACATTTGGGAACTGATTCTCTCTATATGTTATAAGAATACTATACATCAAATACATATTCTGTGAAGAGACAGAATATTTTATTAAAGCTGGTAACTTTCAAATATTTTTTAAAAAGGATTGTGGTAAACCCTTACTAGATATTTAAATCAAGTTGGGATATTTCTGTGCAAGATACAGTATTTGTAGCAAGTAGGAAAGAAACACAGGATAATCCCAGGGCATGCTTTATGCAAGAGGACAGACTAAACATTGGCCTTAAATGTTAATGCCTTCTGGCTTTCAAATCTGTGAATCATCAATCTGAGATTCTTTTTAATTGACTCAGTTCATTGCAGGGGAGAACTTGGGGATTTAGTCCGTACCATCTGAATACTGACACAATGTAGAAGCTATCAATAATGTTCATAGTTTACAGACTTTGCTGCTGCATTTCCCAGCCTTGATTTAATAATCTCTGAGTTTCCACGGATTCAGAGGATAAACAGTTTTTTCAATATACAGACTGAAGCTATGAAATCTACATGTCACTACTAGTAATACACAGAAACAAAATTTATATTCTTTCAGTTGGACAAGAAGTATCAGAGTCAGATGATCCCAGAAATTTAAGGTGTGGGGAGGTAGAATAGGGATCAAGAAGAGATTTTCTGTGGTTTACCTATCTTCACTCATTATTAGTTATCTATTTTTCTAACAAATAAATATCTGGAATGTCAAACTTTAAATCACTGTCTAAGGCAGCTACAGAATCCAGCACTTAGACTGTAATTTCTAAAATGGTTGTTTAATATCTTTGGAGCAGAAACTCCAGGTTAGACTGGTGTGTATAATTTTTCTTATCCATACATGGATAAGTCTGCTAAGCATTTTCTTTTTCCTTTAAATATCCCAGTGAAAGGACAATCTCTAGTATTTCTCAGGCAAGTATAGTACGCTGTGAAATCTTATTTAGCAGAGGGAGGTCAGGATAGGGACTTACTTACATGGGTTTTTAGTAACTTATCATGAGTGTACTTCATTGCTTTTCAGGGAATATTTCTTGAAATGCCAAAGCAGGTGTCTTAAAAAGCCTCATATTTTGTGCAGTAACCCTCACTCATAAAAACCCTACTATGCATGTTAAAACTTAATAGCTGGAATATATCATATTAACACACCAAGAGCTATATTGAAGTAACATTATGAAACTGAGACTTATACCCAGAAAAAGTCAGGGAATTTAGTAAGTGATTTCACTTGAGCTTTACATCTTTTTGCACTGTGTCTTGAGTGACATGTGAGTGTGAAATCAATTTGTGATGTTGAATATTTGAAGGCTGAGACTACAGTGTAAACAAATGCAGGCAAAGAAAGCATATGTATCACAGACTGATTGCTAACTAGAAGGAATGGAGTGGAATTAAAAACATATCCTTTCAAAGCTACACTTACCTTTATGGATGAACAAAAATCAGACGAGTTAAAGGGTTAAGGCTGCCAGGAGCAAGGAACACCTAGCATAATTCTCCTTCTGTTCTATACTGTTGATAGTTTCTAGTGACCCAGAAAGTACAGATGCCCGGAAAAAAAGGGGTTACTTATTTTCTTGGCATTAATTTTGTTCAAAGTTTTTATATTCTAGATAAAATTAATTAATTATTGGGACTACAAGTGCTTGAGGATGGGAAGGCAAGAGTTATCACTGACCATAAGAACAATGATAAGAACATTTTAAACAAAGGCAGCTATAGTGCTTTGATTCAGTAAAGGTAATTAGTGAGAGTCATGACTACAGCTGTAGAGTGTTTTCCATGGAACTCCTTGTTCCTGCTTCATCCTTCCTAACTTTTTGACTTAGGCAGAGTAAATTCCATATAATTGTATGTGCTCCTGTGATACAGTCCATTTGTAGATTATTCAGCAAAGACATATGCATCCAAGCTGTGCAACTCTTAAAGTAGGGCTATAGTAATCACTTACATGTTAGAAAGGTGAACAATAGTGAGATGCAGGAATGGTCTGTTCTGACCTGGGCAGTGATAGGGGAAGGCACAAACAAGAATAGCTGGATACATAACAGCCAAATAAATTGTAGGCTCAGTGTCAGGCACGATTTCATAGTGATGAAGTTTAATGAGTTTCAAGTAGCCTCCCTAGAAAAGCAGCAGAAACTTCATCTGTTGAATAATATTTAAAAAGATTAGTCAAAGCTCTAGAGAATGATTAGTTGAGCAGCTACCAGTAATACAGACCAAAAAAAAAAGTCTTTGATTCTCTCATTATTTTTAGTCTGATTAGTGAACATTCTTTAGACTATTACTACATTTTAACTATCAGTTAAAATCTCGGTCTTGATTACTTAAATAAGAATGGTACACAGCACATGAAAATCTTCAAGACATTTATGTTTTATCCTAACAGTAGTTTTGCTCAACTTTGTCTTCTGAATAATCAGCTGAAGTATATCCACTTTCATTGTCACAATTACACTTTCATAGTCCTTTCAAATATACTTTTACATGGATATTTCTTTTTAATAATCCACCAATTTTCTTCTCATTTCCCATCATTTTCAGTCACCAGCACTTCAGACCTTGATGAGAGGTGCTCTAGAAATGCAAATACATAGATGGATTCTTTCACAATCCCCACAGCTTTCAGTATCCCATCTCCCTTTCTACAAGGAGACTAGGATCAAATCTGAAGTGAAGGGAAGGAAGAGGGCACTACAAATACTAGGAAGAGACTAGGTGCATGACATTAGTAAATCTATGCAATAGATGCAGACAGACAGTCTATGCAATAGATGCAGATAATACACTTTGTTTTGGACTAGACTTCTTTCTTTCTTTCTTTCTTTCTTTCTTTCTTTCTTTCTTTCTTTCTTTCTTTCTTTCTTTCTTTCTTTCTTTCTTTCTTTCTTTCTTTCTTTCTTTCTTTCTTTCCTTCCTTCCTTCCTTCCTTCCTTTCTTTCTCTCCAAACTGTTTGCCCAATTTTCCTTTAAAGTGAGTTCAGTTAAAATCGTTAAGTGAATCAGGATCTGCTTCTAGGAGTGGTCCATGTTTCGGCACCATGTGACTTTTTATGACCAAATTATTGCCCCTGCTGGAAATAGTACAGGTTTTTACAATGGAAATAGTGACAGGCAGACCCTTAGCCATTGTAATGCTAGTAATGAGACTGTGCAAATGCAAAGGCATTACTGGAGTTCCTGAGGGAGTTACAATTACATGATATATATACTTTCCTGATTAAAACCTGCCATCCATATTTTAATGAGGAAACCTGGGAACACATAAATCCTTTTGCCAACAGACCTATAAACAGTCTTTATTAGTGGGACCAATTCTGCCATTCACAGCTGAAGAAGCCTCAGGTATTAGCATAAGTTGGGTCTTCAGAGTAATGCACTACTCACACTAAATGTAAATGGAATGAGCCCTGTGCTGGGGCCAGGACCAAAAGGAAAAATTGACTAAAATTTAAAGAAAGAATCATTCAAATAATGAGAAGTTTCTCTTTCCTTGATTATCAAAAATGAGGTTTCCAAGAATCTCAAGAGAAAACCTGTTCCTGTCAGAAAAATACCAGTTTAATGACACAGAATAAAAAGGCTTAGATAATTTATAATGAATACATATAATTATTCAAAATTTATAATTATTAATCACAATTACCTTGACTTCCAAAAAGTCCACAAGTTATCTAAATTCATGTGACTGGGTGCATTTCTGTAGGGGGTCCCAAAAGACTCAGAAATATTTCTGGATCACAGTAGAAGTTACAGATTTTTTTCAAAAACTTATATGAGGCTTAAAGAAGCAATAAAATACAAACAATAATAAAACACTCCATCAATCTTCATTCACATGCAGGAGTAACATGTTATTTCTTGTAGATGTCAGAGGAAGCCAAACTCAGAAGACAGGAATTCTTAGTTATCCAGTCATTCGCTGATGTCTAGACCTAATCTGTGCTAAAACCTCCCAGCTAATGACACTTTTTCCTTATAGCTAGTCAGTGAGGGTAATAGAGCTAGAGAGAGCTGCCTGTGCTGTGATACAGCAAGGCCCTTGCATAGCACTACTATCTCCTGGTGCAGACAGTTCTTAATTTTTCAGGCAGTACATCTGCAGAGCAGACACCTTCTGTCAAGCCAGATATGGAAATTTTGTTTGCACTTTTCAAAGTCCTATAACACCCATAGAAATTGACTGATCCCCCGGGATCCCTACCCATGCACCCTCTGCTATGGATGCGGTTGGTGGTCTGGACAATATCATGGGTCAACTCATGTCCAGCCCTACTTCTGCTGCTCTAGATTACTGGCAGATTTTCTTGGAGGTACTCTGGACCTACATACTAGGTCTGTGGTCTCCAGTCCCACCTATACTGTTGTCACCCTTGGCTCCTGTCTCGTCATGCCTATGGAACAGCCCCCCTCTTGGTCCTCTGTGACAGAAGTTTTCACTTCCTTCCTCTCCTTCATAATCATATCATGGCTGCTCTGGCTTGGAGCTGAGCACTTATTTCTTTCCTTGCTTTTAACAATGTGAAGTCTTCAGTTTACAGTTTCATGGGAAGTCAGAGGGCTACTAATAATACTTGAAGTCTGGAGTTCAGAAGTCAAGTGTTTTTAGACTGCCATCTGGGTTGCAGAGAGAAAGAAAATTCAAGAAATTCTACCTACTTTCTCACTTCACCTTTGCAGGTCAGCCTGCAATGTTATAATAATAGTACTACTTATGTTTAACCTAAACTCCTTCAACTGAGGGATATAACTGACTTCATTTCTCTAGAGAGGTTCAGATTTGAAGGTGATTTGCTTAAAGTCATAGATCAACAGAACCGAAAATGCAGCTGTTATGCTCAGTACAACCCACATCTTGTAACCCTCAGCTTGTGCTTAAGCTTCCAACTATGTCCCAGTGTTCAGTCAGAACATCAAGCTTGAAATCTTCGTCTTTCTTGCCCAGCCTTCATCTGTATAGTAGAAAGAAGAAAGGTCTTTTAGAGGGCAGGTCTGGAGGATCTCGTTTCTTTCTTTCAGCAAAATACAGGTTCTGGTCTCAAGCACCTTAAAGGCATAATTGTAAAATGCTCCCCTATAAGCAAGAGTATCAGACAAAGGGTCACCTTCTGGGAAAAAATAGGTAGAACCAGGCAAGGAAGGAACAAACTGAAATAGGTCTTCCCCCTTTTTCCTCTTTGTGCTGAGAGGTCTCAAGGACAAGATAAAGATATTTCATTGCAGATTCTCTAAAATCATCAAATTTTGAATTAGTTTCAATAAATTCTGAGATTTAAAAAAAATCTTAAAACAGTGGTTAATATCAGTTAATTTCTTCATGAAGGAAGCTTTCACTGAAATCAAACATTATGCTCGGTGGTAATGCCCAACAATGAAAGAGATGGATTGAATGGTTGATTGAATGATAGATCCTTCTATATATCTACAGATGTCAATATCTCTCTCTCTCGCCCCTCTGAAGTTTTGAGTCATAGAATCATAGAATCATTTATTTTAGAAAAGACCCTTAAGATCATTGAGTCCAGCTATAAACATAACTCCGTCAAGTCCACCTCTAAACCATTTCCCTAAGTGCCACATCTATGTGTCTTTTAAATACCCCTAGGGATGGTGACACAACCATTTCCCTAGGCAGTCTGTTCCAATGCTTGATAAATTTTCCAGTGAAGAATTTTTTCCTAATATTCAATCTAAACTTCCCCTGGTGCAACTTGAGGCCATTTCCTCTTGTTCTGTCACTTCCTACTTGGGAGAAGAAACCAACACCCACTTAGCTACAACCTCCTAGACAGCAAAAAGGTCTCCTATGTGTCACCTTTTCTCCAGGCTAAACAACTCCAGTTCCCTCAGCTGCTCCTTGTAGGACTTGTGTTTTAGAGCCTTCACCATCTTCGTTGCCCTTCTTTGGACATGCTCCAGCACCTCAATGTCTTTCTTGCAGTGAGGGGCCCAAAATTGAGCACAGTATTTGAGTTGCAGCCCTACCAGTGCCAAGTACAGGGGAACAACCTCTTCCCTCATCCTGCTGGCCACACTATTGCTGATACAAGCCAGGATACCATTGGCCTTCTTGGCCAGCTGGGCACACTGCCAGCTCAGAGTCAGGTGATACAATTATTAAGAGGAATCATACAGGGTTTGTGTTACTACCAAATCTTCTGCTAAAATTCAGAGGAAACACCAAAATAAAACCTGAGTGTCTCCAAGTAAATTAATTTCCAACTTCTGAATATCAAAGTTGAAAAAGGGGAGGAGAAAACAGGGAAAGGATCGCAGTAGGGTTCTGTTCATTATTTTAATGTTCACAAGATAATGAGCTTGAAATCTTATAAGACCTGTTTGACATGCTGTTATTATATAAAATTTTGTGGCTGAAGAGACTGTTACCTAGGGAAATTTACATATGTAAATTAGCATAGGGTGAACATGTCATTGCTGTAGTTTTCTGCTTTCACTGATAATTATTCAGTGTAACAGTGTTCTCTGTGTACAAATTAATACTATTTTCTGTGCACTTCTCATTTTATCGAGGTTTATTAATTTAATAACTAGTCACTCTGAGTCCTATGGTACTTTGGTTATATGGAGCTTGCTGGCTCCCATAAACTATCAGGCCTATAATTTTAATTTTAAGTAGAGTTCCTATTTAATATATCTAAGGAGTAAATTAAATGTCAGGTTGATATTTGCTGTTTGGAGAGGATTATATAGTTGTGATATATAAAGCAGTTTCTAAAAATTTACCACAAAAATTAGATTCATTGAAATTAGTTTGAATTTCGTTTTCTTACTTGTTTCACCTATACATAAATCAGTTTCACAGTGGTATTATGCAGTCATTTTTTTGGATTAGTGACCACATATATTTATGTATAGGAGGGTTTTTTTATTATTTTTAGTGACTAATACAAGAATGGTGGTTCTTCTGTAGTCCTACCAGAATTTAAACCAGTATTGATAAGGTAAAACAAGTAGCCAGTCTTGAGTAGAAAGTTGATCTATGTTGGGAATTCTCTTTTCCAAGATATAAATAAGTCCTGTCTTGCTATGTATGTTTCTCCTTTTGTCCAGAGAGTGAACCATTCTCAGTTAGGGATTTTTCTCATATCTGCAAAGCCACTTGAGGACATCTGAGAGACCACCATTGATAAGCATCTTATGGAGTAAATTTATATGGACCATAAGACTGGCAAATGTGGTGTGCATTTTAGGGTCTGACTTGAACAAATGACGAGAAGTTGTTCATTGGGCCAAGTGGTCTCTGAATGAAAAGGAAAGCAGTAGTGGGTGTGAAATTTGGAGGTGGTAGGCTTTGATAGTTCTTTCAGGTGTCAACCAGAATGTGAACAACTGATTTTAATGAATTGATCTTACTGGTCATGAAAACCCACTATACTATGTGCTTGTAAGCAAAATCGCCATTGCGCTAAATGAACTTTACAGTTGGGGAAGAAGAAGGAGGTATCCCACAGTGACCTCATATAAAGCAAATGTTTGTATACTGAAGCAATAGGGACGTTCTCAAAGGATTGGCAGAATTGCTGTATGCCACATGCAATTCCACCTAAAAATAACTTTCTTAGAGTAAATTTTCTTCCTGAGAACAATGAATTCAGTGTGCATGCAGAGCAGATTCAAATCATCACCCAATGAATTGCATGAAATTGCCAGCTGAATATATAACAGTTGTTACCACATGTGAAAATCTATTGCTTAATGCTTCTGTGGTCAAGGTCCTTCGGTTTCACAATGTTTTTGTATGAGAATATTATAGTAATGATACAAAAAATGTGATAAAATTAACTCCTGCCCTCTGATTGAAAGTAAAAACAAAGTTTTGAAAATGAGATATCTGGTCTTAAACAGCTAGGTAAGAGGACTGCATGGAAGAAGATGACTTCCTTCCAGATCCCATGGCACTGAAAGGCTGCATTATTTTCACATTGAAGCCATTTGACTCAATTGCATTTCCAGACTTTAACATCCCATAGAATTGCCTTGTCATTGTGACAACCAAGAGAAAATGGGATAGGAAAAGGGAGGAAATTGCAAAGCTGGGAGGAAATTAGATCAACTTTGCTTGTCAGAACTATAACCCGTTGCACCCTCCGTCAATTACCAACATTAGCTGAGGTTGTTTCTCAACAGTTTAAGCCAGGTTTTTTGGAGGTGAAGCAGGAGTTGGAAAACAGGGCTCCACCGACTGATCCAATCCCCAGACTACCAAGTCTTTCTTTCTCCCTCTGTGCTCTTCAGTGAGTACTGGATTAAAAAAAAATCTTTTAGGAGGGGAACTGAGAGAATTATGCCTCAGGATAGATAGTAATCAGATCAGCTCACAGCTCGCAAGATGAAAGATATATTCAGGAGAAAATGCTGGTTTTGAGCATCAGTCTTTCTTACATCTAGTTCAATGTTCTATCAGCTTGACTACTCACTGTAAAAAAATCTTTCTGCCTGGGATTTTTGAGTCAATCAAAGAATGCCCGTCATACTTGTCTTCAGAGCTAAGCTTCCTGGAAGTACCCAGTAAACCTAAATATATATTTATTGAAAAAGTATTTTCCTAAATACCTTATAAGTTTGGTGCTAAATTGCTTAGCACTATCAAGACTTAGGTAATGTAAGCAAAGTAATCATTTGAAATGTAGATTCCTAGGAAGGAATTTCATAAGGTTATGTGACAATTGAGTGGGGGATTGAAATCACTGCTTTTATCTAAATATGGACTCAGTTGCTTAAAAGGTGGCCAGACCACTTTGTCCATCTAATCTCTGCTCGTAGTTGCCCTTACATCAGTTAAGACAGTTACACAAGAGTTACTCAATATAACTATCCTTAATTTCAGTAGATGAGTCGTGAAGGAATTTAGCCACTTTACTCTATTGGAAGAATATTCTCGGGCATTATTGTCGCATCTTCAAATACAGTATATATTTTTAAAATAATTTGAAAACAACTGGGGACTTTTTTTTCAGGTTGATTGATTTATATTCTTCTTTTGTTATTCTGCATGAACCATTCTGTCAAGCAAGTAATATTTTTTGTGTTTTTCTCTAACTTCAGCGATTTTCAAGTCTTTCCTGTATACATGTTCTAATAAACACATCAGAAGAATAATATTTTCCAAAAAATTTTATGTGCATGATTCAAAATAGAATTTCCTGCTATTATGCTCTGAACATTTTCCATTCAGTTTACACAGACTTTTCTGAGAACAAGTTGTAGTTAATGATGAAGAAAATGGATTCTATTATTTTTTGTATGAATATTGATGAAAACTATTTTTAATTCAAATATACAAATAGTCCCTATAGAAGGATATACAATTATTTAATTGGGCATAAAAAAACCTATGTGATTTATACATCTCATGTAGGCTAGCTAGCTACCTGGATTTCA